>NC_034181.2:42020720-42378220 GCF_002021735.2 Oncorhynchus kisutch | reverse complement strand
GGCTCTCGTTGGTGGTAGAATGAGTAGACCAAGGCGCAGCGTGGAAAGTGTTCATGATTTTAATATTCGAAAAACACTTAAACAAAATAACAAACGTGAAAATGAAAGTGCACAGTTCTGTCAGCCACAGACACTAAACAGAAAACAAGATCCCACAAACTCAGGTGGAAAACAGGCTGCCTAAGTATGATTCCCAATCAGACAGCTACCTCTGATTGGGAACCACACTCGGCCAAAAACAAAGAAATAGAAAACATAGAATTTCCCACCCAAGTCACACCCTGACCTAACCAAACATAGAGAATAATAAGGATCTCTAAGGGCAGGCCGTGACAGCCAGCAGCACAGTTACAGTCACCAACGCTTTGGATAAAATGAAAAAAACCTAACCAGCTCTGCTAGGGAGAGTAAAATTGTCAAAGTGGGGTGTGCTCTCATACTGTTAGCCAGTTAGCTTGGGTGCTTGACTGTAGTTGTGAGGTCAGAGCTTTCGGAACAACCGTACTTATTGGCCAGAGCGTCCAGTGTGCACTCTGAATAGAAAAACACAGATAGGGCGAGTAATGTTCAGTGAGCTGTTCTCTCTCTCTCAAATGTCTGGAAGTAGCTGGCAAGTTAGTACAGAATGGTTTGATCAACCCTTAAAGAGATGGGTGGGGCTAAGGCTTTAAGAGGGTATGAAAATTGCTGAATGGGTGTAGGCAAAGAAGGGCACCAACATTAGTACAAAAACATTGAAAGACGGTTTTCTCAAAAGTGAGTTTGCAAGTTAATTAACTTTCAAAGCAGAATTACTTTCCCATTGTTTCCTCAAATGTATGATGCAATGTGTGATATACCCTCTACTTTTATCCAATGTAAAAACAGAAATTCAAATGTTGCTACATAAAACCGAATCTAGGTGGTGAGTCACAAATATGAAAAGATAGATGGTATCATTATAAAACAATATAAGTTTAGATCATACAAGGGACAAACCTGAGGAGATCTTTACATTTGTTAGTTAAGTGCCTGCACCTGCTGCCCATTCAAATCAAAATGTTTCAGTTTGGCAGGAGGTTCCTTGATGAACCCCACCTCCTATGGGGTTCTTGGAAGAACCTTTAGCGGGCCATTTTCAGTGCAAAAAAAAACAAACAAAGAGAAACTGACTGAGGTGAGAGTTTCATGTACAACAGGATACATAATTAATGAGTTAGGCCTGATTATGTTGTTGTTATCACAGAATATGAGAATGGCAGACCCTTCTAAGGCAGGATGATGATGAAGTGATGTCTTTGGTTTGTAGCATAGAGTAGCGACCTGTTATGACTTGACAAGACAGGTGTCCTCGGGGCCATACTGGCAAACATTAGAAAAAGTTGAAGTTGAAGATTAAGCTTAAGCATCAGCCAATTAAAATCGTTGACGTAGTTGCACATGAGCAAAGGCTACATGTTAGCTGTTCCCATTACATTAGCTTGAACATTTAACCCAATGTCAACCTCAGATGATGTACTGTAACAAATTGCCCATCAGCCTACCAAAGATTCTAAACTTTTGCTTGACAAACCAATGGCATTTCTTTAAATAGGTACCTTCGTCTGAAGAGAGATACATTTAATCCTCCATATTAAAGATTTTCTTTTGTGCCCCTTCACTTGGTCTGTCTTTTAACTGTAGAGTGCCAATATTGTATGGATGTAGGATGATAATGAGAGTGCAACCTCTCATCCTACTGTTTTACACTTTGAAATGCTGGTCCACGAGACAAAAAAACTAATATGTGACAAAGTAGATGATTATAAAATGTTGTTGGCATATATTTATGTGTGCTCTTCCATGTAATTTAGCCTATGCAATTATATTATTAGGCCAAAGCAGTGTATTTGTCTCCAAAACTGAAGCTCCTTATTAAATAAATTCTAAATCTTAGTGTTCAAGCTGTTGGCTGTAGGCTAAAATATATTCATGTCACCAAATAATTGATTAAAATACACTGTTTTGCAATGAAAGTCTATAGTAGCCTCAACAGCACTCTATAGGGTAGCAACATAGTGTAGCCAGAGGACAGCTAGCTTCCATCCTCCTCTGGGTATACTGACTACTATATAAAACATAGTAGGCTCATGGTTCTCACCCCCTTCCATAGACTTACACAGTAACTATGAAAACTTCCAGAGGGCGTCCTCCAACCTACAAGAGGTATTTTAGCATGAACTGACATGATGTCCACCAAATCAAAGGATCTAGTAAGACAGCATAAGCTACAGCTAGCAATGCAGTGCCTCAAAAGAGAGAGAAAGACAATAATTGGAACGACACAATAATTGGAAATAGACAATAGCCACCCTCAAAGCATCGTTACCCATAGCTCCAGAAAAGCCACGGCTCTCGCAGAGCAAGGCAAACAACCACTTCAAGGTCTCAGAGTGAGTGACGTCACTATTTGCAACACTATTACCACGCAACCCACTAACTAGCTAGCCATTTCACACCGGTTACACAATTGAAAAAAAAAAATATGCACAGTGAGATATTTGGCGAAATAGACCGGCATGCCTCTCAATTAGGAAAACAATGGGGACTGCTCAGCATTCCAAGGGCAAAAGTATTTTGGGGGTAGCATTTGATGACACCCGAGCTAGCTGCCCAGGCTTAAATAATTAGAAAGAGGAGATTCTCATGATTAAAATTACATCTGACTTGAAAAAAATGAAAATATACACATTGCGAGATACTTGGCGAAATAGACAGACATGCCTATATTTCCCCCATTTGAAACAATGGGATGACCGCAGTTCCACTATAATTTTTGTTGTTTACATTTTAACTATAAAACAACGTGAGCATGCCTCATTGCCAACAATAGCAAAGCAGGCATTGTGACGTTGAACAATAAGCTGGGAATAGAACGTTCGGAAGGCAAGTTGGTGCCAAGGTGCTCAATAGAACTAATAGGAGCTGGCTGGATGAAAAATGCACTAAAACAAGGCCCGTTTTATCGCGAATACTTCAAAACGGCAAGCTGCAGGGAAGTATGGTCATATTACGAAACTGGGCTCCACGGCGGATGCAAATGAACTAGTTTTTTATCAGATAAAAAGGTGTTAAAAATGTAATGTGTCCAGCTTACTATCTACACAGACTTCAGAGCACTCTCGTCTGAGTGTACGAGAGCACAGAATAATATTTTTACGAGCACTAAACACCCGTTGAATATGGCCGGTGTCAGTAAACGTAGGGAAAAAAGCTAAATTAAATTGTTTCCAGCTGCACATTTACAGTCAAATTACTATGGGAATAAATATCACTGATTTACAGAAATTTTGGAACAAAGTTGTCTAATGAAGGCAAACCATGTAGAATCCTCCAATCCTGTAGCCAATCCCGCCAATCCCGTTGTACAGCGCCATATTTTCCATTCCTTCCTAATGGAAACGCTTAGGATTTTGTTTTTCTCTGAATGAAAACACCATAATAGTAATCAAATGAATTATGCCAAATTTCTTAAAATGAATCCCATATACTGTTATTGCAAAAAAAGTTTTAAATACAGAATACTATCAAATGCTTCTCAAAGATACCCTCTGGTGGTCAAACTAGCAATAACTTGCAGTAACAGAAGAAATGGCTGAGAAATTAATTACGTGCCACAGAATGCTGCAGCAGCACGCAGGGTGTGCTGCAGTATGATGCAACTTTTAAAGGAGGAACCACTGTATGTAACCATTTGGGCTACTAATATGACCCCACCGTTTTGCTCTATGACCACCACAAGTGTCACTGGACTTGTCTGTAGGTAACCAGGTACTCTCCCCCCCAACAGCTTCGACATTTAGTTTTAGAAAAGGGAAATTTCTCAGGCAAGAATTAGGACTGTCTGGGACTGGTCTGAGAGGGGAGGGGAAAATAGAAAATTAGCAGAGGTTTGGAAATCTATTTCTTATTGATCTATCAGCTTCTTATGGTATAGGGGACACTTGCAGCAAATTCAAATAAAATGATATAAAAATCTAACTTTCATTAAATCACACATGTAAGAATACTAAATTAAAGCTACATTCGTTGTGAATCATCCAGCCAACATGTCAGATTTTAAAAAGGCTTTTCGGTGAAAGCATAAGAAGCTATTATCTGATGATAGCACAACAGTAAACAAAGAGAGTAGCATATTTCAACCCTGCAGGCGCTACACAAAACGCAGAAATAAAATATAAAACATGCCTTACCTTTGACAAGCTTCTTTTGTTGGCATTCCAATATGTCCCATAAACATCACAATTGGTCCTTTTGTTTGATTAATTCCGTCCATATATATCCAAAATGTCCATTTACTTGGCGCGTTTGATCCAGAAAATAACAGCTTCCAAATTACGCAACGTCACTACAAAATATCTCAAAAGTTGCCTGTAAACTTTGCCAAAACATTTCAAACTACTTTTGTAATACAACTTTGGGTATTTCTAAACGTTAATAATCGATCCAATTGAAGACGGGTCTATCTGTTTTCAATAGAGGACGAGAGGAAACTAACGCTACTTTTCAAGTCTTACGCAACTCTCAACAGTGTTACCCATTTCCTAAATGGCCGTACTTCTTCATTGCACAAAGGAATAACCTCAACAAAATTCCAAAGACTGGTGACATCCAGTGGAAGCGGTCGGAACTGGAAGTAAGTGCCTAAGAAATATCGTTTCCCAATGAGAATTCACTGAACAGACAGAGACCTACTTTTTTTATTCTGAACGGTTAGTCCTCTGGGTTTTGCCTACTACATAAGTTCTGTTATACTCACAGACATGATTCAAACAGTTTTAGAAACTTCAGAGTGTTTTCTATCCCAATCTACTAATAATATGCATATCTTATATTCTTGGCAAGAGTAGCAGGAAGTTGAAATTGGGCATGCTATTTATCCAAAAGTGAAAATGCTGCCCCCTATACCTTAAGAAGTTAAAGGGATACATCGGGATTCTGTCAATAAAGCACTTTATCTACTTTAGCATGAGATGAACTCATGGATACCATTTGTATGTCTCTGCATCCAGTATAAGGGAAGTTATAGTTAGTTTCACGAGCCAATGTTTACAAGCGTTAGTGCAATGACTGGAAGCCTACGATATCTACTAGCATGCTAGCAGTTACCATAGACTTCCAGTCATTGCACAAACGCTAGTTAGCAATTGCGGTAACGCTATTTATCAACTTCCTTCAAACTGCACGCAAAGATAAAAAATGTATCCATGAGTTCGTCTCACTCTGAGGAAGTAGATAAAGGGTTTCATTGCAAAAATCCTGAAGTATCTCTTTAAACCCCTAGAATCGAATTCCGCACCCTGGTGGAAATCAAATTAGCATAAACAAAAATATTTAGTTTTTTCAGTTTAAGCTAGAGATGTGTTTTTTTGGCTCAATCCACCGCATCAGCCGATGTCGCACTTCCACATCTCCCGTGAAAGGTGACAGAGCTAGAGCGGTGTTTGTCAGACCAAACGTCTAAAGTCGCTACAGCCGATCTTCCAAAATAAAATAAAATAAAACACATGTTTTTTTACTGATCTTTCATAAATCTCTCAGATATAGGAGAGACACTTCAGAACAAACTTCATTTTGATATTTTGGGGGGACTATGTTTTGTTCCATGTAGTGAAAATGTAATTCAATGCGTTTGTAATAGCAGTAAGGCCCAAAATTATTTATCATCAAATAATGTAACTTTTTTTATACTTCAAGGCGTCTTAAAATTCCAAATCAAATAGCTAAATGATACTTGGTATGATACTTAGAATAATTACATATAGCTTAGTAGAACCCCTCCCCCGCCCCCTTCCCCGACTTAGACAGGGCTTAGACTGTGATGGGTTAAGGGAGCAATCTGGGATTTGTACATAGAGGTCTACATCAAAAGTCAAACATTTTGTTAGGAGGACCTGGAATGTATCACTTAGCTGAGTAGTATTCATAAATCTGGTTAAAAAAAATACTTGAATGGTTGAATTTATAGAGGGAATTGGTACGTTCCAATATCTATTTTCACTACTTCCCACAAGCATTGGATAGGTGGAAGCAAGGTCTAGTGGCCTGTCCACCATATTTCTTTCAAATCAGTAAAAGGAAGTGAACAAGTGCACACTTTGGGAGGAAGTTGATAATATCAATGGAACATAGCCCTTGTCAACAACCACAGGAAGTGGCATCAGATTTGAGGAGCAGTTAGAAACCACAATGCCTGAGTGACAGTGTTTCACCTCACATCTTCGTCTCTGCTCCAACTGAACACAATTATTTTCAGGTTCAATAGAAGACACATCAGAATCATCATAGAAATGTCTCTAGGCTCTGTTGTCATTCTTTACTCACTTTATTTAAGTAAGTGTTTGTCCATCACATACAATTTTTAAAAAGTGTACAGTGCACCCTGGTCATTGAGCAACTGGAAATGGCTGGAGGAAAGTAGTGTCTCTGTCTGAATTTAAATCTATGATTGATGCAAATATTGTGGACACGTAATTTCTTTTAACTTCTGCTAATGTATTTTTGTCTCAGTGTGTTGTTGTTGCCATTTTGTCATTGCAGTGTCAGTGGCAGGACAGAAATTGGACACTAAGATAACATTGATTAGGAAACAGGGACAGCCTGTCATCTTCAGCTGCCAAAACATTGATCAGAATTGCAATTATGTCTACTGGTACCAGAAGAAGGAGGGAGAACCTTTCATTCTGATCCTCCGCATACAAAGTGGTTACTGCACTGTCTATTCAGATTACAACCATCCTCAAAAAGGTGAATTCTCAGCCATGAGACAAAGTAAGAACTGTAATTTGAAGATCCAGTCAGTTACAGTGTCCCATTCTGCCACCTACTTCTGTACCTGCTGGGACTCGTCATCCCACAGTGAGAACTGATCCGCACAGCCTGTTCAAAAACTCTGTGGTTTTAATCAAGCTGTGAATTCATGAAGATAAAATGCACCACTGAAAGTGAAATGATCAGAGGTTAGAGTGGAGTGTCTTCTTCAAATCCAAAGTTAAATGCTATTCTAAAAGGAATCCTAAATATATCAGAGAGATGCCTTGCCAATTAGCAAATACTGTCTAAACTGCATCTTCCTGATGTGTCCCTCATACATCATGTGGAGAGGTTGGGCAGAGGTTTGTGTGCTATCTGGCTATACCGTGAATATAGGACGGCTAAGGGGTTTCCTTAGGCACGGTGGAAACAGAATCGAACGCCCAGTCATAGTTTGGTCCTGGCTGACAATACCCATGGATATGCAATATTGATTGTGTTTCAGGTACTTAACTTATTTGGGATAGGGGGCAGCATTTTCCCTTTTGGATGAATAGCGTGCCCAGAGTAAACTGCCTCCTACTCAGTCCCAGATGCTATTATATGCATATTATTATTAGTATTGGATAGAAAACACTCTGAAGTTTCTAAAACAGTTTGAATGATGTCTGTGAGTATAATGGGTTATGTTGCACTTCCTAAGGCTTCCACTAGATGTCAACTGTCTTTAGAATGTTGTTTCAGGCTTCCACCTGTTTGACTAAGGGGTCTGGCAGCAGCCTCGTTCTCAGTCACGCGCATTCACATGAGAGGTATCTCTTGTTCCATTGCTTTTCTACAGACAATGGATTTCTCCGGTTGGAACATTTATGATAAAAATATCCTAAAGATTGAATTTATACTTAGTTTGACAAGTTTCTTCGACCTGTAATTTAACTTTTAGAACTTTTCGTCCGACTGGACCTGAACGCGGGTTTGGATTTGTTAACCAAACGCCGTAACAAAAGAAGCTATTTGGATATAAATGATGGACGGTTGCATTAAGGAGAAGTGTATCTAAAGTTCCATGCATAACACTTGAATTTTAATCAACATTTATAATGAGTATTTCTGTGAATTCATGTGGCTCTCTGCACAATCACTGCATGTTTTAGAACTAGTGAACGTAACGCGCCAATGTAAAAATGTGTTTTTTTAAATATAAATATGGACTTTATCGAACAAAACATACATGTATTGTGTAACATGAAGTCCTATGAGTGTCATCTGATGAAGATCATCAAAGGTTAGTGATTAATTTTATTTCTATTTGTGCTTTTTGTGACTCTCTCTTTGGCTGGAAAAATGGCTGGGTTTTTCTGTGGCTTGGTGGTGACCTAACATAATTGTTTGTGGAGCTTACGCTGTAAAGCATTTTTTAAATCAGATACTGTGGCTGGATTAATGAGAATTTTATCTTTAAAATGGTGCCTAATACTTGTATGTTTGCGAAATTTGATTTATGAGATTTCTGTTGATTTTTATTTGGCGCCCTGCAAGGGGGGGGATGAGATGTGTTGGGTTTGCGCCACACATAGCGTTTTCCTTGACGGCCAAAAATCACAATTTTAGTCTCATCTAAACAGAGTACCTTCTTCCATATGTTTGGGGAGTCTCCCACATGCCATTTGAACACCAAACATGTTTGCTTATTTCTTTCTATAAGAAATTGCTTTTTTTCTGTCCACTCTTCCGTAAAGCCCAACTTTGTGGAGTGTACGGCTTAAAGTGGTCCTATGGACAGATACTCCAATCTCCGCTGTGGAGCTTTGCAGCTCCTTCGGGGTTATCTTTTGTCTCTTTGTTGCCTATCTGATTAATGCCCTCCTTGCCTGAAACACAGGCTTCCAGGGAGGGCAATTTTAGGGCTTAACCATGTTTCATTGAAATGTACAGCTGTGTATCATCTGCATAGCAGTGAAAGTTAACATTATGTTTCCTAATGATATCACCAAGAGGTAAAATATGTAGTGAACATGTACAGTTGATTTGTCAGAGGACAAACCTAGGAGCATGAGGACAGATGCAGAGCCTTGGTCTGACGACATTAAAAGGTAATTTACCACCTTCACGAGTGCAGTATCAGTGCTATGAGCATTTCATGTACATTGTAAAGACAACGTTGCTCGTTAATCCTGCGCCTTTTCTCTAGAGTGGAAAGTCTTGTGCGCCCCAATTTCATCTGCTCCTCTGAAGGAGAACCAGAGCCGAATTGAGAACTCTGAAGGGGTACAGGACAAGCAGATGCAGCATAAGGCAGTGGAACAAACAAAGAATTGACTCCGAAAGCGGAACCCAAAACAGTGGAAACAACTCGGAACCCCTCAACCGGATGGCCAGAATGGTGATTTCATCCAGAGTGTCAGGGTTGTCCCGGGAAGCTAGTTCCTCCTTGAGAACTTTGCTGACTCCGTTCAGAAAGGCTGAGTGAAGCGCCTCTGTATTCCAACTACTCTTAGCGGCGAGCGTCCGAAAGTCAATGGTGTAATCAGCTATGCTCCGGCTGCCCTGCCGAAGCGCAATGAGTCTTTTAGCAGTGTTCCTGGCACTGAAGGGGTGATCAAAAACCCTCTTCATCTCCTGGGTGAAGCTTTGCCAATTAAGACAAATGTCTGATTGCTGCTCCCATATGGCCGTGGCCCAGGCCAGAGCCCACCCTGAGAGAAGGAGATGACGTATGCCACTCGTGAACCCTCAGTGGGAAACGTTGATGCCTGCAGCTCGAAGGCCAGCAAGCATTGGAGCAGGAACCCACGACACTTCCAGGATGCCCCTCATAGTGCTCCGGTGTCGGGAGATGATGCTCCCGAAGGGAGGAAGACGCTGAGCTGGTAGGGAGTGGAGGATTAGGAACAGCCACAGGTGCAGCTACCGTTGCTTCCGCCTGTCCTGTCTGCAGAGTGCACACAAGAGTTATTAAATCATCCGACAATGTCTGCAGCCGCGCCTCATGGCAACCAATCACAGTTCCATGGTGGGTGAAAGCCGACGGTAAATGGTGGAGTTTGGAATGTCCCTCGGAAGACTTCGAAATCTCTGCTGGGTCCATCATTGGCTTAGGTCTGCTGTAACAATACTGCTAGTACGAACTCACACCCAGGCACAGAGAAACACAGCAAGCAGAGGTAAGGGTAAATCCAGAACATTTACTTAGAGTCACAACAAAAACAAGGCAACCGGACAAGAGCACACAAAAAAACATGAGACCTAAGCAAAGATACAGGCCAAATGAGAAACCTAAATAACAAGGCAACCAGGTGAACAGAGAAGGTAATTAAACCCACGTGAATCCAATAAGTAATAATGAGGGTGACCTGGAAACTAGAAAACAAGGTAAGGGTGCCCTTCAGCGGTAACCTAAGGAAACAACAATCAAATAACACAGAAACTGTGACAGGTAGTGAGTGTTGCAACCGAGGACAGACAATTTTTACACGCTATGCGCTTCAGCACTCAGCAGTCCCGTTCTGTGAGCTTGTGTGGCCTACCACTTCATGGCTGAGCTGTTGTTGCTCCCAGACGTTTCCGCTTCAGAATAACAGCACTTACAGTTGACTGGGGCAGCTCTAGCAGGGCAGAAATTTGATGAACTGACTTTTTGGAAAGGCGGCATTCTCTGAAGGTACCACGTTCCAAGTCAGTGAGCTCTTCAGTAAGGCCATTCTACTGCCAATGTTTGTCCATGGAGATTGCATGGCTGTGTGCTTGATTTTATACACCTGCCAGCAACGGGTGTGACTGAAATTGCAGAAACAATTTGAAGGTGTGTCCACATACTTTTGAATATGTAGTGTATTACTGTGTTGCCCAAACCATTCAGATGCTACATGCAGGAGTAGGCAGAAGTAGGGCAGAAGTAGGCTAAGGGAGGGAATTCAACCCCTTAGAGTCAATGTCCACACCCCCGCGGAATCCAATTAGCATAAAAAAGATCCCCATGAAAATCTGTCAATTTAAGCTACAGAGATTTATTTTGTGTCTCATGTCACATCTGTGGTGGAAGGTGGCTAAGCTACAGCTATGTTTGTAAGACCATGAGACATCCATGAAATCGGTCTTTTCATGAAAACATCCATACAGTTTGGGCTAAACACTAATGATCCCTTCGTGGAAAGGTGAAGACATACATGGAACACATACATGTTGTTTGTTTTGCTCTAGGACACCCACAAGACTTGTCTGAAGGTAGCAGTTAAAACAAATGATGGAAGCACTGTATATAAGGAAGTAGTTGAGTGCCATTTTTTTATATGGGTAAACAATTCTATATAAATAATTTCCTGATCTTTCTAATATCTCACAGATATAGGACACACACACTTTAAAACATTTATTATTTATTAGTATGAATATGTTATTCTTTGCATTTCTCTGGGCTAAAAGCAGTAAGGCCAAATTAAAGATTTCATCAAATTATGTATTTACATATACAGTACCAGACAAATGTTTGAACACACCTACTCAATCAAGGGGTTTTCTTTATTTTTACTATTTTCTACATTGTAGAATAACTATGACAAATAACTACGAAAACTATGAAATAACACATAATCAAATCATGTAGTAACCAAAAGAAGTGTTAAACAAATCCAAATATATTTTAGATTTTTCAAAGTAGCCACCATTTGCCTTGACTACAGCTTTTTCATAGTTTGATGGCTTCACTATTATTCTACAATGCAGAAAGTTGTAAAATTAAAGAAAAACCCTGGAATGAGTAGGTGTGTCCAAACTTTTGACTGGTGCTGTAAATATTTTGGTACCTAAAGAGGCCATACATACCATCTTCCAACAATTCCATATGTTAGCTAAGTTAAACACAAAGGTTAGCCTCTTAAAGCTGCAATATGTAACTTATGGATGACCTGACAAAATGCACATAGAATTGTGAGTTATAGACCAGTAATTCTGATTGAATGCAAGTCTAAGTTGGGGTAGATCTGTTCTATGTGCACCTTTTCTTTGCTTCCCATGCTTACGTTTTCTTTTTGCTTCTTTTACTTTCGGTTTTGTACACCAGCTTCATACAACTGATACAATATTTTTGGTAATGAAAAATATTTTACAGCGGTTTAGATGGAACAATGATTCTCCACACTATACTTGATTTTTTTGTCACATAAACTGAAATTAGGCAAACTTTTAGAATTTTAGTAGCCAGGATATAGCAGAGCAATTTCTGCACAGTGCATCTTTAAGGATTATTAGGGATGATATCCTTGGAACTTATACCTTATTATTATTATACCTTATTATGGGGAAAATTAAATTATCTTAACTGGTCAACCATCGTACAGTTAATTGTCCAGTTAACACAAGCCCTGACAAGACACAATGAGGACTACTTTTTGTCAAGGGAATTTTCACTGTGTATGTACTTTTATTTGGCTCTGGTATAAGACTTCATGTGACAGGTAAGAGATCCATTCCTCTGATTTTTGGCAATAGACATTAATAATGAATAATTAATATGTCTAATCAATTGCCCAAATAATTGAGGGAACATCCTGAAGTATCGCTTCGCAAATATGCACTGTGTGTGATCAACTCACGTTAGAAAATAAAGAAATATATTTTGGAGAGTTTGCAATTACTTTCAATAAAGCCACATGCACAATTTGCAGTATATTGCATGCTATAATCTTAGAGATATACACCCTCAGTTAAATGTGTGATATAAATGTAAAGTAATTTTATATGGGGTATGAATGTTTGACTGTTTACTTAGCTAATAATCGTATTGATTCAGTGATATCGAATTACGATATTCCAGGAAGGACAGTTGATATGAAAAATAGAATGAGTTGGTACATGTAATTTATGTATGTAATTGATTGTTTAATGGAATATAGACAGTAAGCTGGATATACGACAAATGGTGTGGTACATCACAATTCATCTTGACAACAGACTACATCTGAAGTATGAAACCTTGAGTGTGATGTCCATTTCAAGACTGTAAATGTTCTTGTGTCTCTTTAAAATCAGACAATCATGTACAAAAACCAATAGTGACGGTCTACCAAGTGTCCAAACCTGAGCCGAACAGGAAAACCACCCTGCTATGTCTGGCTAGAGACATGTTTCCAGACGTGGTCAAGATTTCATGGAAGATGGTGGATACAAACGTCCGAACAATGGAGGTGCCCAAAGCAGAGATGGAAGAGCTGGTGCAGAGGGAGGAAGGGCGGACGACAAGTATGATCATCATTGATAAAGAGAAGACGTACAAGAACAAATACATCTGTTCTGTGGAGCATAAAGGGGGCCCTCAAGATGTTGACATACCAAAAGGTAAAGCCAGTAATTTAAATAGTTTGACATTAGCATGTGTTATATTTTTCATACATCATTATTCATGTAATATGTATGAATTGAATATATTTATAAGTAAGCTATCATGTATTCAACCATGTAAAAAATGGCATATTACCTTTTCAAAGTAAAGAAGAAAGTCCATACAAATTGGTAATTGCATAGTTTCGCAAGTTAATATCTCAAGTTGAAACAAATCACCTTTTTTGAATAACTATTATCTGTGACATTTAGCCTACATAAATGCTCTGATAAATATGATTTAATGTGATATTTTTCCATGTCATTCTCAGAGGAACCAACTGAAGCTCCTCCAACCACCATGGCTGCACCAACCACTCTGCATGTTACCTGTGGTAAGATTGATGTGTATTTAATGCAGGGTTGGAGTCAATTCAAACACAAAAATAATGTATCCAAAACATTAAGAACACCTGCTCTTTCCACAACATAGACTGACCAGGAGAATCCTATGATCCCTTATTGATGGGACTTGTTAAATCCACTTCAATCAGTGTAGATCAAGGTGAGGAGACAGGTTATTGAAGGATTTTAAGCCTTGAGGCATGGATTTTGTATGTCTGCCATTCATAGGGTGAATGGACAAACAAAAGATGTAAGTGCCTTTGAACTTGGTATGGAAGTAGCTGCTAGGCTCAACGGTTTGTGTCAAGAACTGCAACGCTGCAGGGTTTTTTACACTCCCGTGTGTATCAAGAATGGTCCACCCAAAGGACATCCAGCCAACTTGACAACTGTGGGAAGCATTGGAGTCAACATGGGCTAGAATCCCTGTGGAACACTTTCAACACCTTTTAGAGGGGGGTGTAACTCAATATTATAAAGGTGTTCCTAATGTTTAGTATACTTGTATGTTTATGTGATATATTTACATGAGTATCATGTGTTCAAGCATCTAAAAATGGCATATCACCTTCTCAAAGTAAAACAAATAATGTACATAGTAATGTGGACTTACACTTGTTAATTGCATAGGAATGTTGTGTAGTTGGTTTTGTAATCACCTTTTTTTGCGTAACTATTCTCCCCAACATAATCTCCAACAAAAACGCCAAACCTGGCAATAACTGCAGAAACAGAGATATGTCATGGCTGATATTGTTGTATTAATTATGTCTGACGGTAGATAATTCTCTGATAATGCTTTTTCCATCTCATACTCAGAGGATCCAACTGAAGCTCCTCCGTCCACAAAGGCTGCACCAACTGCTCTGCAGGCTACAAACGGTAAAATTTATGTGGATTTCATGCAGGGTTGGGGTATATTCAAAAACAAAAATTTAAAAAGAAAAAATATATATACATGAGTGGCTGGATCAATGAACAGATTTACAGTGCATTCAGAAAGTATTTTACACATGTTGGGTTATAAAGTGGGATTAAAATTGATTTAATTGTAATTTTTATGTCAAGGATCTACACCAACTAATCTGTAATGTCAAAGTGGAAGAAAATGTTCAACATTGGTCCCAAAAAAATAATGGAACATATGGCACTAATATACCTTGATTAGCATTCAAACCCCTGAGTCAATACAACACCTTTTTTCTGGGTACGTTTCTAAGAGCTTCCCACACTTGGATTGTGCAACATTTGCCCATTATTCTTTTCAAAATTCTTCAAGCTTCATCAAAATTGGTTGTTGATCATTGCCACACAACTATTTTCAGGTATTGCCATAGATTCTTTAAGCAGATTTAAGTCAAAACTGTAACTCGGCCACTCAGGAACATTCACTGTCTTCTATGTAAGCAACCCCAGTGGAGATTTGGAACCATGTTTTAGGTTATTGTCCTGCTGAAAGGCGAATTCATCCAATGTCTGGTCGAAAGCAGACTGAACCAGGTTTTCCTCTAGGATTTTGCCTGTGCATAACTCAACTCCATGTATTTTTTGTTCTGAAAAACTCCTGTCCTTAGCAATTACAAGCATACTTATAACATGATGCAGGTACCACAATGCTTAAAAATATGGAGTGGTACTCAGTAATGTGTTCTATTGGATTTGCCCCAAACATAACACTGTGTATTCGGGATAAAAAGTGAATTGCTTTGCCAATTCTTTTGCAGCTTTACATTAGCAACTTGTTGCAAACACGATGCATGTTTTGGAATATCTTAATTCTGTACATTCTTTCTTTTTACTCTGACAATTGGGTAAGTATTGTGGAGTAACTACAATGTTGCTGATCCATCCTCAGTTCTCTTTAAAGCCATTAAAACTCTGGAACTGTTTTAAAGTCACCATTGGCCTCATGGTGAAATCCCTGAGCGGTTTTCATCCTCTCCGGCGACTGAGTTAGGAAGGACACATCTTTGTTGTAACTGGGTGAATTTATACACCATCCATAGTGTAATTAATAACTACACTTTTTTTTTACCCATTTACCAATAGGTGCCCTTCTTTGCAAGGTATTGGATAAACTCCCTGGTCTTTGTGGTTGAATCTGTTTGAAATTCTTCAGTGATGCAAATTATTAATTATTTAGGCTTTCCACAACAAATGGGTTGAATACATATTGACTCAAGACATTTCAGCTTTTCATTTTTAAATAATTTCAAAGAACATCATTCCTCTTTGACATTATGAAGTCTTGTCTGTAGGCCAGTGGCAACAAACTCAATTTAATCCATTTTAAATTCATGCTATTACTGCCACAAAGGCAGTCATGAGTCATGACCGCAGTAAAGTTTCACATGACCGTTGCGTCACAAAAGCTACTCTTATGCACTCTAGACATGCATTGGCAATACCCAACTCGCTAACTACCATCAGGTCACTAATGGCTGGCTCTATTGCCCCTGTAACCACTCGGACATCAATGCAAATGCAATCGGAAATCACATCAAACACAACATCAAAACAGTATTGTGCTTTTAAAGCTCACCTCACTGTGATGATCCATTTGAAAAATAGAAGTTCGACGATTGGTTGAAACGGAGTGCAAAACATGGCGATTTTGGATGTTGTTTCAAAGCCTATAACAACGAAATGGACAGCGTGTTCTAAGCTGACTATTAATTAAAAACATCCATATGCATTGTAGAGCTTATGCATAAGAATATGCCTATATATATGAGCCTAAGCACCCACAAAAACAACTGAATTGTGTTGTAGTACAATACATAGCCTACTGCACATTATGCACAGCAGAAATATATAAAAACTGATTTAAGATGTCTTTGGTACATAATTGGTCTAGCTCAGGTATTCCCAAACTGGGGTCCGCGTACTGCAATGCCATCAGTGGTACGCCAAATAAAAATGTGATTCACATCGTCGTTTATATTTTACAACGTGGATATACATTTGGGTAAGTGTTTTTTCTCACCTGAGTATCCTCGTTTCACTGCCAAAAATAAAATGTATCCATCTAGTGTACAGCGAAATAAAAACACAATGTCAATGTTACGAATCCCTTTTGGCCCGACAGTCTAGGGGGGATGGTAATGAGACCCGTAACATATCTCATGCAAATTATTATTGTGACAAAGTAAAAGTGTGAACGAAATAACCACGACAACAGAAATCTACCGTCAAACTCCAGGTTTATTTATAAACACACGGTAATGGGGGGGAGCAGGAAAAGGGGCTGAGCTGGACCCAAGGAAAGAAACAAATATACAAAAACACCCCTAAGCTAGACTAGCCTACTTTAACAGCTAACTAACCAAAAATACAGTGGGTGGTCCACCCAGTTCTAACTAGTGTATTTAACAAAGTTCACCTACGGGTAGTGTATGCCCATGGGCGACTTGTCTTGGTTTCCCCTTTTCCCACCAGCAATCAAACACAAACACCATAACCAAAAACAATACTCACAGGTGATGACAAAGTGCTATGAGGTGCTCAAACAAAAGAGAGGTTAAGACACAAAGCGAGAGTGAAACACAGAGACCTACAGACATGGCATTTACAGAGAGATTGAGCTAGCTCTAGAGCAAACAAATGATGGGGTTTTTAAACCATGGGGAAGGAACTGTGATAGGGTAGGAAATAGGTAGAGGTGTGTCTTCTGATTGATGATTGATTGTTGACTGATTGGGGAGTGATGATTTTCACCTGTGAGGGAAGAACGAGAGAAAAGAAACACACACACAGGATACACACACACAGGATAACTGTATCCGTAACAGTCAAAAACATGTAGCCTAGTCAAATAATTAATATCCAATCACATGAACCGTTACTCTCTTGCGGGAATTCCACTAACGGTCTGTATGTAGCCAAACGTAGCTGCTGCTCATTCTGTTTGCTTGAAAATTGATTAATGGTTAAAAAAGTAAGGCCTGCATCCATAGAGACACATAACAGCTCTACTGGTAGTACTGCTACCACCAGCAGTACTACACCTACACCTGTTGACAACACAAGTTGTTCTACTTCCACGGGCACATCCAATGCTAGCATCAGTAATTTTTTGTTAGCCCAGCTAGCATGGACACCGAAAGTTGTGAATCTGATGCAGCCGAAGAGCCACTGCCCCCTTACCTGGGAAAGCACAACAGACAGGGACGTTGGACCATCGAAGAGGCGCAAAAATGATGAGAACTACATTGATGTGGGGTTCACTTATATTGGGAGTAGTGCCTTTCCTCAGCCACAGTGTGTTATATGCAAAAGTACTATCTCACAACTCGATGAAACCTTCACTGTTGCACAGACATTTAGAAACAAAACATGCCAAAAATAAGCCACAGGAGTTTTTTGAGCGAGAATTAAGACGACTTTCGAGTAGTTGGACATGTATAAAAGCAACAGATACCATTCATAAGGGGATAGAAGCGTCTTATATGGTGAGCTACTGAGTGGCTATGACAGGCAAGCCCCATACTATTGTGGAGGATGACGAGTTTCTCACACGACTGGACTATCTGGGTGATGTTTTTCTTTCCTGAATGATCTGAATCTAGGATTACAGGGACTCTCCTCTTTATTCAATGTGCGGGACAAATTTGAGGCTATGATTAAGAAGTTGGAGCTCTTCTCTGTCTGCATTAACAAGGACAACACACAGGTCTTTCCATAATTGTATGATTTTTTGTGTGCAAATGAACTCAAGCTTATGGACAATGACAAATGTGATTTAGCGAAGCACCTCCGTGAGTTGGGTGCTTAATTACGTAGGTACTTTCACAAAACAGATGGAACAAACAACTGGATTTGTTATCTCTTTCATGCACTGCCTCCAGTCCAGTTACCGATATCTGAACAAGAGAGCCTCATCAAAATTGCAACAAGCGGTTCAGTGAAAATTGAATTTAATCAGAAGCCACTGCCAGAATTCTGGATAGGGCTGCAATCAGAGTATCCTGCCTTGGCAAATCGCACTGTTAAGACACTGATGCCCTTTGCAACCACGTACCTATGTGTGAGTGGATTCTCAGCCATCACTAGCATGAAAACAAAATACAAGCACAGAAAATTATTTAAGACTGAGACTCTCTCCAATACAACCCAACATTGCAGAGCAATGTGAATCCTTTCAAGCACACCCTTCTGATTAACCTGTAGTGAGTTATTAATAATTTTCCATAAACAAATGTTTTTTTTACGTAAGATGGCTAAATAAAGAGCAAGATTATTTATTATTATTATATTATTATTTTTGCCCTGGTCCTAAAAGAGCTCTTTGTCACTTCCCACAAGCCGGGTTGTGACAAAAACTCACACTCATTCTTATGTTTAATAAATGCATCATATGGTGTGTATATTTGAGAGTGCACTGACCCTGGTGATAGAGGGGGTACGCAGCTGGAGATTGAATGTTTGAAGGGATACGGGACTGTAAAAAGTTCGGTAAACTGGTCTAGCCTATACTCGAATAATAAACAAATTGTAATTTGTTTGAGTTTCGACTGTATTATTATGTATACTGGATGGACTAATTAACTTATGCTATGCTCCAAACTTTCTATGCATGAGTCTGGGAGAGAAATAGGATTTTGCAGGGCAGCTTATAGAGTTAGCCTACAATTATAGTGAATTAGTATTTTATTTTGAATAGCCGTGTAAAAAAAAAAAAATTCAATGTATTTTCACCATTAATAGGCTGACACATTACCTTTAACTACAGAATATCTCACCACTGAGCTTTTCAATATCCTCCTCTCTGTCCTTCATGCGTTTCTCAAGCGCACAGAGAGAGCGGCTGTCAACAGTTGAATGAAATATGTTCTGTTGTGAAAACATGTTATCATTGATGTTCCAGAACAGATTTCACTTTGGTTCCCAAATTAAGCACTGGTTTGCAGCAGGAACAGGGTTTGAGTGGAATATTACCTGTCATTCAGTGAGAGGCTGCATGCTCAAACAGTGGTTGATGCGTGGAGGGAAAATAGTGTTCTTATAAGCCCAGACATTTCTATATGAAATCCCGTGTAAAAGCAGAGTTTTGAAGGTTGCCACTAAAAAGAAGGAGGATCCCAGCTGCTACTATATTTATTTCTCAGCTGTTCATAATACTCACATGCTCTGCTACAAAACCGGAGTATCCAACCCAGCATGATTGAAAAACAAACCAGTGGAAAGTCATCCTCCACTATTTGAGAAGATGCAGATCACATGTATTTTTCCCCCTGACTCTTTTCCTGACCATTTGATAAAACCATTATAAATCTAAACTAATTGTACATATTAGTAAAGACAAGATTAAATTGAGAATGGTCTGATGGGGTGAAAATATGATCACTTGATGAGAGAACAGCATGTGCAGCCTGAGGCAAGGAACAGAGCACAAGCTTTTTTTCTACTTTCTCAAATGACCAATAGCCTATAGTCGCATCATGCAGCCCATATTATTTTTTTGCTTTCTAAGGTTTGTATCATTCACAACTAAAGTTGCCAAATTACTCTAAAACAGGACCTGTTTCAAACGATCACTTTTACGCTCAACATAGTCACTTCATATGCACGCTTGCTCTGGAATGGGAAAAATATCCTTTCTATTTTATTGAGATAAAATCATGTAGCCTAAAACAAATAATGTCACAGGTCTTATTTGCTAAGTGAACAAACCTCCAGCACATGGCATGGCTCAAAGCCAGATAACATACAGTAGCCTAGGCCAACTCATATTCTGTTCTTCTGAAATACATTTTCTTCATATCATGTTTCTTTAGGCCTGTCTAAAATAAATAATGGATTTATTGTGATGGTATGTTAAATTAAATTGTTATACTTTTTTAACTGTTGATATTCCAAAGGCCTGCATCAGCGGATTGTATGTGGTTTGTATGCGTGGAAGCCTGGAGATCCTTAACATGTTTATGTTAATTACGGTCAATTACCGTGAGACTGGCAGTCTTTTGAATGACAATAAACGGCTGAGAAAATGTCATGATAGTCACAGCCCTGTAACATAACAAATTGTGGAAAAAGTCATGGGGTGTGAATACTTTCCGAAGGCACTGTGTTTATGGTGAAGTTGCATTATTCAACAGTTGCATTATTTACGGTAAATTTGAGGTGTGTAGCAAGAATGTCACTTTGCCAAGCCACATCCAAAGGCAAAGCAAGGAAGTAATATAAAGAGAAAAGTTGAAAATCTCTTGACCTACGGAGAGACAGCGCTGGTAACAAGTCTAGTTAATCTAAAAACCCTCAAAGTTCCATTGTTTGTGGAGACCGTATTCACAGTAAACGCTGCATATGTTGGCTAAATTGTAAATTACATCTTCGTGGCGCATAGTGCAAATGGATCGATTCAAATCGGACCAATATTTTATTGACATTTTCCATTTTTTATACAGAAACAACAGAATACAACACAAACAGAGTAATAGGACTGAGCAAATACCAACAAACTCATGAATAAAAATGGAAAGAAACAAGATGACAGTAAACAAAAAACAAAAGAATACTGGACTATATTAAAATAAAACCATTGGCTAAAATCCCTGCCTATACTATTTTCTATTCCCCAGATTCCTTCCAGTCGACATGCAGTCTCAACCTGGCCTCTCTGGTTTACACAGTGATGATCGTGAAGAGCATGGTGTACTGCTGTGCGCTCTCTCTCCTGCTGCACAACAGGAACCTGGGAAGTAGACCCAGCACCAGTAGACCCATTCACTGAAAGGATATGCCCCAGTATGGATAGAGTTGTAGTGGGCTGGGAACAACAAGGATTTTACACCCCATTGTGGTCTCAGATTTAATTTGTGTTCCTTAAATTTTTTTCCTGCTTTATTTTTTAAATGCTTAAATATTGTGAGCCATAGATTTACACTTCAATAGCTAATTATGACATTAATTGCAGAACATTTAAATTGAGTATATCGTGTTTCCCTCCTTAACATTTAAATTAATATCACATTTTACTTTTGATGATTGTGGGAGCTACACACTGCAGACACTTGAATAAAGATTAAATTAAGGTTTTCAGAAAATTAAGGATAGGACACCTTTAAGGTCGATCATGATGGTTAAAATGTAGATTGTTTAATGAATGTTGCCCTGCATTATCTGTCATAGTGGGAAATTACACAACTGTATTTGATTTACACAAAATATTGAACTAAATATCAAACCTATCAAAATATTTTATTATTAAATATGCATGACCATGAGTTCTAAATATGTATCATTATCCAAAATAATATTTAGTATGTTGTCATGTGTGTAATGAAGCGTAGTATATATATTTTTAAGAAATTAGAGTACGTTTTTTAACATAGTATTTTGTATCTTAATTCAATTATTTAATTAAATTACAATTAATAATAAAATCCAGCTTTTATTTGACTTTAAAGAACTATATTCTGACTGCTTATTGAGCAGACAAAATGCTAAATGAGTGAAATCATTCATTTGTGCTTTTTTACATTTATACAATGTTGTTGTGTTTTTACATTGATAAGGCTTGTTTAAAGAGTGATATTTTCCTTGCGTAAGAGGGCCTATCTAGTGAGCAGTGTTTCTCAAAAGAAGCATATCCTTTCAGATAGGGATGGGTTTAAGAATCGCTGCCTTCGTGGTTCAACTGTACTGTTTTGTATGAGGAAACTGTCACCATAATAGAAAATAAAAAAGTTACTTAAAAACCCTAAAACATTGTATTTCTTTACTATAAGATAATCTATTATTTTTTGTGAAAATGTATTTTATTTAATAATTTAAGAAGCGGAACAATAAGGTCATAAGATCTCTTATTCTCTGTTTTCAACCTGTTTGCTTGAATCTGCATGTTCCGATGCAGGTGTTGAGCCAAGACTCAATGGTAGTGGGAAAATGTGGTTAATGTTTCTTTGGTTTTCTAATGAAAGGTGAAATGGTAGTTACTGGAAACAAGATATAGATGCATAACCACAGCTCGATTGTGTGATGAGATATTTCTAGATGTTTCATTTTTGTTTCATTTTTACACTTAAGTCATTTAGCTGAGGCTCTTATCCATAGCGACTTACAGGAGCATTTAGAGTTAAGTGCCTTGCTCAACGGCACATCAACCAATTTTTCAACTAATCAGCTCGGGTATGCGAACCAGCGACCTTTCAGTTACTTGCCCAACGCTCTTAACCACTGTAGGATACCTGCTGCCCCCCGGGTCCTGTATTACTATTTTTTTTAAACTTTTTTTGCACTTTATATACATTGATACGGCTTGTATGAAGAGTGACATTTTCCTTGCTTAAGACAGCCTATCGAGTGAACAAAGTTGCTCAAAATAAACATATAGTTTCGGATGAGGGTGGGTTTAATGATCGCTGCCTTCTTGAAAGAAAAGTTAGTCCAATAACATTTTGTAAAATAAGAAGAGCACATCTTGAAGGTAGATCCTTATGATAAAAATGTTCACTCTTTTATGAAATTTGCCCTATAATATCTGTCCTAGTGGTAAATTATTTTCATAAAATCTATATTTGATTTAAACAATATTTACCTAATTATTATATCTACCTAAATATTAAATAATTAAATATGTAGGCCCATGAGTTCTAAATATCCAAAATATTCTCAAATTCGAGAATTTGAAAGTGATGGGCAGACAAGACAATTCCATAACGGTAGCTTATTGTTCTTGCATTTGTAGAATAGTAGGCCTACGGGAAAACATATTCTTCAAACTTCTGTTTATCTGAACTTCTTCTTTGAGACAATCAAATGACACATATCTTTACCAGGAAATGAATATGGTTATCTAGAAAAGTAGTAAATACAGTAGAGGTAACATACATTTCCAAGTTATTATAATGGCATCACCCATTTACTCTGTGTTGTGCCTTAAAGTGCTGAAATGTCTAATTATTTGAATGTGTTTCCCTACACTTCCCAAAGAAGACCCTTTAACAATATGTGCAAATGTTAATTTGTATTTAATTCTAATTAAATACAACATATTACTTATATAATACTCTAATTAACAGAAATGAATCATAACTGTTGCACTTTCATCCAAAAAACAAAATAGTAAGATGAGTTCAACCAATAACAAACTCATAATAAGCTAGATAAACGGTATTGCTTCACTGAATTAAGAAGCACTGTAATTATTTTTTTAAATGTGTAAAATAAATGTAACTTCCTAAATGCACACATTCTTGCCACTATACACATTGTACTTGGTGCCTTGAATGGTGGACATTATTAACTTACTGTATTGAATAAGATGGAAGAATGCTCTCTTTAGTGGGGGTTCTATATAAAACAATGAGGCCAGGATTCAATCTGATTGTGCTTTATTGGCTACAAGATTGACAGTTTTTTTAGCTCCAGGATGTTTTTGTCACACATCAACACTTGCTAATGGTGAGGATGGTTGTGGCATTTCTGTGGTTTGATCAGTGACAGATACAAGTTTCCAGTAAAGTAAGGGACGTAATCATCTCCAACATGACTGTCTTGGTACATTTGTCATACTGTACATCTTTGAATTGTTGATTGTTGTGTAAACATGCTTTGACAATATCCAATTCAACCTCTAGTTCATGAAGCACAGTAGTGTGTTACTATATTTGTCTTGTTCAGGGGTGGCAGGTAGCATAGTCGTTAGAGCATTGGGCCAGTAGCCGAAAGGCTGAATCCCCAAGCTGACAAGGTAAAAATCTGTTGTTCTGCCCCTGAACAAGGCAGTTAACCAACTGTTCCCCTGTAGGCCATCATTGTAAATAAGAATGTGTTCTTAACTGACTTGCCTAGTTAAATAAAGGTTAAATAAAATAGGACAAGGATGGATATTTGGCATGGTCATAGGTTTGTTGCTCTTTGCCCGGATCTCCACATCAGAACATTGGTGAACTATAAATCTTGAATTGCATATGAAAATGCTGTAAATGAGTTATAACAGAACATCAGTGATAGCAGATAATCTAATCAAAATCAACTGTTACATTCGTAAGATTGAACAGATATAGCCATTGCTCTATTGTGAACCATTTCTCTATTCAACTTGACTTCTAAAAAATGTTTTAAATGCTTACGTTTTAGCACCATCTTGTGGAGAAAGAGAGGGGAGCAATGTCAGCATTAAAGGAGCAATCTGGGATTGGTACATAGAGGTCTATGTCAAAAGTTTCACATTTAGTAAGGAAGACCTCAAACAAGGATACAGCTGGATTTAATCACTTAGCTGAGTAGTATTGATAATTCAAATTAGTACAGGCTTAACTGAATAACAACAGAAGCAGAATACCATATGGAATTTGATAGAATAGTTTGGGGTAGGCCTTGTCCCAGAGGAATGCTCCTCAGAGCCAGATACTGATGACAGGTTGCAACAAAATCCCACCAGCTGGGAGAACAAGGATCTGATGACTGGCATTTAGGTTATATGCTGGTGATGGATGAAGGTAGTTGGAAGTCTGTTGCTGCAAAACATCAAGTGAGAGACTTGGTTGACAGAAATGGAAGTGATTATTGCACAAGTGAGCCCATATCTTAATCAGCAAGCATGGTGGAAATGCCTTATGAAGTTAACCTTTTGCATGTAGGGGGCAGTATTTTCATTTTTGGCACAAAAAAAATACCCATCAGATTAGGATAGAAAACACTCTAAAGTTTCCAAAACTGTCCAAATGTTGTCTGTGAGTATAACCGAACTGATATTGCAGGCGAAAACCTGAGGAAAATCCAATCAGGAAGTGCCTCTTATTTTGAGACCTCTCTGTTCCTATGCATGCCTATCCTCCATTTAAAGGGATATCAACCAGATTCCTTTTTTATGGCTTCCCTAAGGTGTCAACAGTCTTCACACATAGTTTCAGGCTTTTATTTTGAAAAAGGAGAGAGAAAGATCACATTGTGTATGTGGATAGGTTGGGGCTCTCAGAGTGAGTTTTGCGCAACAGAGTAAAGTGGCCATTATTTCTCCCTGTCCTATTGAAAAACCTACACTCCCGGTTGTTATACTGTATTATCGAATATATATTTTAAAAGCAACCCGAGGATTGATTATAAAAAAAGTTTGAGATGTTTCTGTGGACATTATGGATATTATTTGGAATTTTCGTCTGCGTTGTTGTGACCGCTCTTTCCTGTGGATTTCTGAACATAACGCGACAAACAAACGGAGGTATTTTGGATATAAAAATAATCTTTATGGAACAAAAGGAACATTTGTTGTGTAACTGGGAGTCTCGTGAGTGAAAACATCCAAAGATCATCAAAGGTAAACTATTAATTTGATTGCTTTTCTGATTTTCGTGACCAAGCTACCGGATGCTAAGTGTACTTAATGTTTGTCATGCGATCGATAAACTTACACAAACGCTTGGATTGCTTTCGCTGTAAAGCATAATTTCAAAATCTGAGATGACAGGTGGATTAACAAAAGACTAAGCTGTGTTTTGCAATGTTGCACTTGTGATTTCATGAATATGAATATTTTAAGTAATATTATTTGACTGGTGCGCTATGCTATTCAGAGGTTGCTGATGACAATTATCCCGCTTAAGGGATGGGTAGCGTCAAGAAATTAATATGTGAATGACATAGAGCCCCGCAGAGTAGGTGTCATAATACCCGTAAAAGCTAGCAATCGTTTTTCCACCATACATTTTTCCAATAGGAAATAGTAGAGTTTGGGAAACCCTGGTCCCTCTAATCACCCTTTTTTTTTACCCTATCACTGTTTCTCCCCTGCAGGAGGGCCTGAGGCCCCAGGACCACAGCTGAGGACATCCTGGTCTGATGACTCCTGGACTTGCCAGGGCTGAGCCTGTGCTGTTGACCCTGAGTCCTCTGAGTCCATTATTCAAATGCACTTCATTGGTAATGAGAGATCTGTCACAATACACTTGTTGCAAATCACCATGTGAAAAGATAGAAAATACTCAATAAAGCAATTTATCAATTTATGAAATGTACAGTACTAATAAATACATAAGAATTGAACATACAAATAATAATAATTAAACATACTGTGTATTGGGCTCTACCTGAACTGGAAGATTGTTATTATATAATTTGTCATAACTAGGCCTATTTAAACCTCTAATGACTCCCCATCTCGGATCCGGGAGCGTAATCATCGACTGATACTAATTAGCATAACGCAACGGACATAAATATTCCAAGAAAATATTCCTATTCATGAAAATCACAAGTCAAATATATTGAAACACAGGTTAGCCTTTTGTTAATCACCCTGTCATCTCAGATTTTCAAAATATGCTTTACAGCCAAAGCTAGACAAGCATTTGTGTAAGTTTATCGATAGCCTAGCATAGCATTATGCCTTACTAGCAGCAGGCAACCTGGTCACGAAAATCAGAAAAGCAATCCAATTAAATCGTTTACCTTTGATGAACTTTAGATGTTTTCACTCACGAGACTCCCAGGTAGATAGCCAATTTTCCTTTTTTCCAAAAATATTTTTTTGTAGGCGAAATAGCTCTGTTTGCTCTTCACGTTTGGCTGAGAAATCGACCAGAAATTGACAATGCCGGAAAATATTCCAAATTAGCTCCATAATATCAACAGAAACATGGCAAACGTTGTTTATAATCAATCCTCAAGGTGTTTTCAAATATCTATTCGATAATATATCCACCGGGATAATTGTTTTTTTCAGTAGGACCGATTGGAATAATGGCTACCTCTGTATTTTACGCAAGAATCCCTCTGAGGGACACCAGGTGACCACTTACACAATGTTGGCGCTTACGCTTATTCTTCAACATAAATGCGTAAAACTACGTCACAATGCTGTAGACACCTTGGGGAATACGTAGAAAAAGGAATCTGGTTGATAGCCCATTCACTGCTCAATAGGGACGCATCGGCATGCAGAGCTTTCAAAAGATGAGTCACTTCCGGATTGGATTTTTCTCAGGCTTTCGCCTGTAAACATCAGTTCTGTTATACTCACAGACAATATTTTTACAGTTTTAGAAACTTTAGAGTGTTTTCTATCCTAAGCTGTCAATTATATGCATATTCTAGCATCTTGTTCTGACAAAATATCCCGTTTAATTTGGGAACGTTATTTTAAAAATACTGCCCCCTAGTCACAACAGGTTTATGGGTTACTGCTAGTGCTACATAGCTTGCCATCATGTATACAGTTAATATCAGTAAGTACAGTTATTTTAAAGTAGAATTCCGTCTTAGGGCATATCATTGAAGAGGGGTGCAATATATTCGTATACCTTCTGAGCTAACATACAGATTGTTTTAAGATGGTCAATCCATGGATCATACTTGATTGTGAATTTTAGGATCCCTTTAGTTATCAAAAAAAAAAAAATATTAGATAAAATATTGAATTTGACCTCTTAAAGCTAGGGGGCAGAATTTTCACTTTTGGATAAATAGTGTGCCCAATTTCAATTTCCTGCTACTCATGCCAGGAATATAAGATATGCATATTATTCATAGATTTGGATGGAAAACACTCTGAAGTTTCTAAAACTGTTTGAATCATGTCTGTGAGTATAACAGAACTTATGTAGCAGGCAAAACTCCCAGGACTAACTGTTCAGATTTTTTTTCTTCCCATCTCTGTTCCCTACATTGTCTTTGCCATTGGATATTTAATAGGAACCTATTTTCAGTTCCTACCGCTTCCACACGATGTCGCCAGTCTTTGGAATATGGTTGAGGTTATTCCTTTGTCGTATGAAGAAGTAGGCCAACTCGGAACATGGGGCACTTTTGTGAGTTGCGCAAGACGTGAAGAGCAGAGCTGGTTTCGTTCCGTTCATGTATTGAATACAGATTGCCCCGTCTAGAATTTGATCGATTATTAACGTTTAAAAATACCTAACGCGGTATTACAAAAGTAGTTTGAAATATTTTGGCAAAGTTTATAGGCAACTTTTGAAATATTTTGTAGTGACGTTGTGTTTTTCTGGATCAAACGCGCTTTATAAATGGACATTTTCGATATATGTGGACGGAATTAATCGTACAATAGGACCAATTGTGATGTTTATGGGACATATTGGATTGCCAACATAAGAAGCTTGTCAAAGGTAATGCATATTTTATTTCAGCATTTTGTGTAGCGCCTGCTACGCTAGCTCCTTTGTTTACTGCTGGTGCAGATGGATGCAGGCTATCAGATAATAGCTTCTTATGCTTTCGCGCAAAAGCATTTAAAAAATCTGACATGTTGGCTGGATTCACAACGAGTGTAGCTTTAATTGAGTATCTTACATGTGTGATTTAATGAAAGTTTGAATTTTATAGCATTTTATTTGAATCTGGCGCTCTGCATTTCCCCTGGCAATTGGCCAGTTGAGACCCTAGCGTCTCCCCTATCCATAAGAGGTTTTAATACTATAGCCCATAGAAACGCATTGAATAAATTCACAACAAATTTATAAATGGCGAAAAAGACAGTAAAAAAATGTGTCATAAGGGATAAGATTTTGTTAGTGCATGTCATATATCTAGGAGATATAAGAAAGCTGAAAAAATGGTGCAACCAGGAATACGATTTTCCCAAAGCAGATCCTTTGTTTGCACCTCCCAGGGAAATTGAACTGATTCCAGGGGCCGACCCAAAACAATGCCGGCGGGGGAGACGAAATCGGAGAGGTCTTCCAGTCTGAGGAGGCACTCACACCACCCACCACTTCCAAGTTTTTTTACTCGCTAATATTCAGTCGATGAATAATAAAGTCGACGAGCTAAGGGCGAGGGTTTCTTTCCAGAGAGACATCAGGGATTGTAACATACTCTGTTTCATGGAACCATGGTTCTATCGGGATATACTGTCTGAGTCGGTCCAACCAGTTGGGGTCTCAGTTCATGGCACAGACAGTAACATATTACAATCATGGTGTAATTGTGATAACTTACAGGAACTCATGTCCTGTTGTTCACCCGACCTAGAATACCTCACAATCAAATGCCAACCGTATTGTCGCCGAAGATAATTTTCTTCGGTTATAGTCACGGCCGTGTATATCCCCCCTCAAGCCGATACCACAATGGCCCTCTGTCACGTTCTGACCTTAGTTCCTTCATTTTGTCTTTGACCTTAGTTCCTTTATGGTTCTCAATTAGAGGCAGCTGTCGATCGTTGTCTCTGATTGAGAATCATACTTAGGTAGCCTGTTTTCCCCATTTTAGTTGTGGGTGATTGTTTTCTGTTTAGGTTGTTTCCCTGACAGAACTGTGCGCTTTCGTTTTCTCCGTTTGTCATTTTGTTTGAGTGTTTTTTTGTGAACATTAAATATGAACAATTTCCGCACTTTGGTCTCATTCCAACTACAATCGTTACACCCTCAAATACTTCACAGGACTTTATGCAAACTGGAAACCACATATCATGAGGCTGCAATTATTGTAGCTGGGGATTTAAAGCAAATTTGAGAAAAAGGCTGCCGAAGATCTATCAACATATCGACTGTAGTACTCGCGCTGCTAAAACACTCGACCCCTGTTACTCCAACTTCCGGCATGCCTACAAGGCCCTCCCCCGCTCTCCTTTCGGCAATTCTGACCATGACTCCATTTTGATCCTCCCTTCCTATAGGAATAAACTCTAACAGGAAGTACCTATGCTAAGAACTATTCAACGCTGGTCTGACAAATCGGAATCCACTCTTGTTTTGATCACACAGACTGGGATATGTTCTGGGTAGCTTCCGAAAACGGTGACTGAGTTTATCAGGAAGTGTATAGGAGATGTTGTACCCACTGTGACTTTTAAAACCTACCTTAACCAGAAACCATGGATAGATGGCAGCATTCGCGCAAAACTGAAAGCGGGAACCATCACATTTAACCATGGCAAGGTGACTGGGAATATAGCAGAATACAAACAATGTAGTTATTCCCTCTTCAAGGCAATCAAACAGGCAAAACATCAGTATAGAAACAAAGTTGCAATTCAACGGCTCAGACACAAGACGAAAGGAAAACCAGCCACGTCGTGGACACCAAAGTCTTGATTCCAGACAAGCTAAACACGTTCTTTACCCGTTTTGAGGACGCTGCCCACTACTAAGGACTGTGAGCTCTCCTTCTCCGTGGCCGAGGTGATTAAGACTTTTAAGCGTGTTAGCCCTAGAAAGGCTGCCGGCCCAGACGACATCCCTAGCTGCGTCTTCAGAGCATGTGCAGACCAGCTGGCTTGTGTGTGTACGGACATATTCAATCTCTCCCTATCCCAGTCTGCAGTCTCCACAGGCTTCAAGGTGGCCACCATTGTTCCTGTACCCAAGAAAGCAAAGGTAACTGAACTAAAAGACTTTCGCCCCGTAGCATTCACTTCTGTCATCATGAAGTGCTTTGAGAGACGAGTGAAGAATCCACCTCTACCTTACCTGTCACCCTAGACCCACTTCAATTTGCTTACTGCCCCAATAGCTCCACAGACGATGCAATCGCCATAGTACTGCCACTGCCCTATCCCACCTGGACAAGAGAAATTCCGTTGCAAGAATGCTGTTCATTGACTTTAGCTCAGCATTCAACACCGTAGTACCCTCCAAGCTCATCATTAAGCTAGAAGCCCTGGATCTGATCCCCGCCCCTTGCAACTGGGTCCTGGACTTCCTGATGGGCCGCCCCCAGGTGGTGAAGGTAGAAAACAACACCTCCACTTCGCTGATCCTCAACACTGGGGCTCCACAAGGGTGCTTGCTCAGCCCCCTCCTGTTCACCCATGACTGTGTGGCCAAGCACGCCTCCAACTCAATCATCAAGTTTGCAGACGACCCTGTTGTAGGCTTGATTACCAACCATGATGAGACAGCCTACATGGAGGACATGAGGGCTCTGGGAGTGCGGTGTCAGGAAAATAATCTCTCACTCAACATCAACAAAACAGAGTTAATCATGGACTTCAGGAAACAGCAGAGGGAGCACCCTCCCTATCCACATCGACCGGACCGCGCTGGAGAAGGTGGAAAGCTTCAAGTTCCTCGGCGTACTGATCACTGACAAACTGAAATGGTCCACCCACACAGACAGTGTGGTGAAGAAGGCACAACAGCGCCTCTTTAACCTCAGGAGGCTGAAGAAATTTGGCTTGGCACCTGAAACCCACAAACTTTTACAGATGCACAATTTAGAGCCTCTTTTTGAGCTATTACGGAAACTGCACCGCCAGGCAAACCGTGGCACAGAGGCTGCTGATAACTGTTTAACAGTCTGATGGCCTTGAGATAGAAGCTGTTTTTCAGGCTTTCGGTCCCAGCTTTGATGCATTACGTACCTGTTCTAACTTTGCCTTCTGGATGATAGCGGGGTGAACAGGCAGTGGCTTGGGTGGTTGTTGTCCTTGATTATGCATAAACTTGAAATCACTGGCCACTTTAATAATGTTTACATATCTTACATTACTCATCTCATATCTCACCTCTCATCTTAAATCACTGAAGCTGCAGCCTCTTACCTCTCTCACTAGCTTTAAGCACCAGCTGTCTGAGCAGCTCACAGATCACTGCACCTGTACATGGCCCATCTGTAAATAGCCCATCCAAATAGCTCATCCCCATACTGTATTTATTTATTTATTTAGCGCCTTTGCACCCCTGTAGCTCTACTTGCACATTAATCTTCTGCACATCAATCACTCTAGTGTCTAATTGATATATTGTAATTACTTCGCCAACATGGCCTCCCTTTTCTTACTTCTTTTGCACACACTGTATATAGATTTTATTCGACTGTATTTTGTTTATTCCATGTGTCGAACTGCTTTGCATTTTTTCTTGACCAGGTCGCAGTTGTAAATGAGAACTTGTTCTCAACTTGCCTACCTGGCTAAATAAAGGTGAAATAAATCAAATTAAATAAAAAATATGTATATACTGTATTCTATACTATTATACTGTATCTTAGTCTATGCCGCTCTGACATTGCTAGTCCATGTATTAAATATTCCTTCATTCCTTTACTTCGATTTTTGTGTATTGGGTATATGTTGTGAAATTGTTAGATATTACTGCACTGGAGCTAGAAACACATGCATTTCGCTACATCCACAATAACATCTGCTAAACATGTGTATGTGACCAATACACTTTGATTTGAAGCTCAGGAAATATATATTTAAAAAAAAAATATATATATACATATATATATACACAATTAACCCCTTAGTTTTGAAGGTAATCCGTTTGTATGGGTTACCTTCAGACGATTTCCGTGAAACTTGTGTGGGATGTAGAGAACAATGGAGACACCATTGTGTTTGTTAGAGTCTCATCTTTCCATATTAGTTTGTAGGCCAACTTTACAGATAGTATCATCAGAAGATCGTTTTTTGGGATGTCTCCTGGTCTAACAAACAGCGCTGTAGCTCTGCCACTTAACGCCGCACATGTGGAAGGGTGACATAGTTGAATGTGGTGGATTGAGACGTAGACCAAAACACAGATATCTCAAGCTTAAACTGTCAGATTTACGCAATAGACTCTTAAGTTAACCAAAAATGTGCAAGGTCCTCTTGTTGAAGTCGTTGCATCGCCTGAACTGTATCTGTTAAAGACATGATATATACTGTATACACTGAGTGTACAAATCATTTGGAACACCTGCTCTTTCCATGACATAGACGGACCAGGTGAGTCCAGGCGAAAACTATCCGTTCTTGATGTCACTTGTTAAGTCTGCTTCAATCATTTTAGATGAAGGGGAGGAGACAGGTTAATTTCATTAGGGTAGGGGGCACTATTTTCACCTCTGGATGAAAAGCGTGCCCAAAGTAGACTGCCTGCTACTCAGGACAAGAAGCTAGGATATGCATATAATTGGTATATTTGAATAGAAAACACTCTTAAAGTTTCCAAAACTGTTAAAATAATGTATGTGAGTATAACAGAACTGATCTGGCAGACGAAAACCTGAGAAAAATATATCCAGGAAGTGGAATTTTGTTAACGTTTGTAGTTTTCTATTGAATGCCATTACAGTATCCATTGACTTAGGACTCAAATTGCACTTCCTATGGCTTCCACTAGATGTCAAGGGTCTTTAGAAATGAGGGAGTAAGACCACTTTGGAGGAGTGGACCATTCAGTATCCCAGAGGTTTTTCATGCGCATCAAACTTGTTACTCCTTCAGTCACGAGCTGAGGTGTAACGTTACCAATTTGTCCAGATGCTTATGAATTCTTCAAATCGGGATGTGAAACTCCATAAACCAGCTGCATGTGTTTTCATTGTGAAATGCCAAAATAGATATCAATAAAAATACCCTAAAATGAAAGATGACATTATTTACTGTTTCCACATGTTCATCATTTGTCGGTTTTGTGTGCTCACTCACCATCTAATGACTGACATGGCTGTCTCAGTGGCTAAAGGAAATCCAGAGGTATTTCTTGTTGTTAAATATGTTTAATCATCTTTAGCACTCTGCTTCAAATATTCACATGACAATTATTGTCTCACCATAAACAATAGTAAAAGAGCCACTACATTACCCCCTGCTATCTTCAGCAACTGAGCCCAATCTCTTGTGTTGCCGGGAGGAAGTTGCTGGCCAGGGGTATGTATGCAGTGCCTTGCAAAAGTATTCACCCCTTTGGTGTTTTTCCTATTTTGTTGCATTATAGTATGTAATATAAATTGATTTTTATTTGGATTTCATGTAATGGACATACACAAAACAGTCTAAATTGGTTTAATGAAATGAAAAAAATGACTTATTTCAAAAATAAAAAACACAAAAGTGGTGCATGCATATGTATTCACCCCCTTTGCTATGAAGCCCTGGTGCAACCAATTACCTTCAGAAGTCACATAATGAGTTAAATAATTGCACCTGTGTGCAATCTAAGTGTCTGATGATATCATGATCTGACATGATATCAGTATATATACACCTGTTCTGAAAGGCCTCGGAGTCTGCAACACAAATAAGCAAGGGGCATCACGAAGGAGCTCTCCAAACAGGTCAGGGACAAAGCTGTTGAGAAGTACTGATCAGGGTTGGGTTATAAAAAAAATATCAGAAACTTTGAACATCCCACGGAGCACCATTAAATCCATTATTAAAAAATTGAAAGAATATGGCACCACATCAAACCTGCCAAGAGAGTGCCGCCCACCAAAATTCACGGACCAGGCAAGGGCATTAATCAGAAATAACCCTGAAGGAGCTGCAAAGCTCCACCACGGAGATTGGTGTATCTGTCAATAGGACTACTTTAAGCCGTACACTCCACAGAGCAGGGCTTTATGGAAGAGTGGCCAGAAAAAGCCATTGCTTAGCCTTTTTGGGATAGGGGGCAGCATTTTCACTTTTGGATGAATAGCGTGCCCAGAGAGGACTGCCTCCTACTCTCTCAGATGCTAATATATGCATATTATTATTAGTATATTCCTCTGGCTGTTTTGGGCTCTGAGCGCCGTTCTCAGATTATGCTTTTTCCGTAAAGTTTTTTAAAAATCTGACACAGTGGTTGCATTAAGGAGAAGTCTATCTTTAATTCTGTGAATAACACTTGTATCTTTTATCAATGTTTATTATAAGAATTTCTGCAAAATCACCAGATGTTATGGAATCAAAACATTAATGCACGTAAGGTGCCAATGTAAACTGAGATTTTTCGATATAAATATGCACATTATCGAACAAAACATACATGTATTGTGTAACATGATGTCCTATGAGTGTCATCTGATGAAGGTCATCAAAGGTTAGTGATTCATTTTATCGATATTTCTGCTTTTTGTGACTCCTATCTTTGGCTTGAAAAATTGCTGTTTTTTTCGACTTGGCTATGACCTAACAAATCATATGTTATGCTTTAGCTGTAAAGCATTTTTTTAATTGGACACGATTGGTAGATTATCTTTAATTTGCTGTATTGGACTTGTTAATGTGTGAAAGTTACATATTTAAAAAAAAAATGAATTTCTGCCATGGGAATTTTACAATTCCTATATGTGTTCATTAACCAATTCAATTAACTTCTTGACGCTACCCATCCCTTTAGCGGGATCACTTTCGTCAGCAACCGTTGAATAGCATAGTCAAATTATATTACAAAAAAATATTCATATTCATGAAATCACAAGTGCAATATTGCAAAACACAGTTTAGCCTTTTGTTAATCCACCTGTCATCTCAGATTTTGAAATTATGCTTTACAGTGAAAGCAATCCAAGCATTTGTGTAAGTTTATCGATAGCATAACATAACATTATGTACACTAAGCATTAAGTAGCTAGGTCACGAAAATCAGAAAAGCAATCAAATTAATAGTTTACCTTTGATGATCTTCGTATGTTTTCACTCACGAGACTCCCAGTTACACAACAAATGTTCCTTTTGTTCCATAAAGATTATTTTTATATCCAAAATACATCCGTTTGTTTGTCACGTTATGTTCAGAAATCCACAGGAAAGAGCGGTCATGACAACGCAGACGAAAATTCCAAATAATATCCATAATGTCCACAGAAACATGTCAAACATTTTTTATAATCAATTCTCGGGTTGTTTTTAAAATATAGATTTGATAATATATCAAACAGGTGTGTAGGTTTTTCATAAAACACCGGGAGAAACAATGTCCGCTTTACTCTGTAGCGTAAAACTCACTCTGAGAGCCCCCACATATCCACTTCCGCAATGTGATCTTTCATGCTAATTTTTCAAAATAAAAGCCTGAAACTATGTCTAAAGACTGAAACCATAGGGAAGCCATAGAAAAATGAATCTGGTTGATATCCCTTTAAATGGAGGATAGGCAAGCATAGGAACAGAGATGTCTCAAAATAAGAGGCACTTCCTGATTGGACTTTCCTCAGGTTTTCACCTGCAATATCAGTTCTGTTATACTCACAGACAATGTTTTTGGAAACTTTAGAGTGTTTTCTATCCTGATATGACAATTATATGCATATTCTAGTTTCTGGGGCTGAGAAATAGGCAGTTTCAAATGAGTAAGTTTTTTGCCAAAAAACGAAAATACTGCCCCCTACACGCAAAAGGTTAAAATCACTCTGTCTGTTTCTAAGAAATTGTAAGATCCTTATTTGCATAAAATAGACAGAGACCAGTCTATCAAAAATGAGCCAATAGCATTTATTCTCGGAGCGCGCTGCCCATAGAACCCTGTACAACAGTTTATATATCAAATATGACATCATCGGTTATAAAATGAATCTCCTCCTCTCGACCAGGACAAAGCAGGTTCAAAAGTTCATTCCAACTTTCTAGCGCACACACGGCACACACTATATCTGGATAAACTCCTGAAGTCTCACCATAGTTTATCACTACTTAGCAGACAGTTCCAGATACGGAAAACCTGGAGAGGCTCTCGCTGTCTTATCTGATCGCCACAGAGTTATAGTTGAGTTGGTTCAAACATAGGTTAATGATTCTCTTTGCTTACTTCAGACACAGACACACACATTACTTCCTACACAATGGTTATCATTTCCAATTAACCCTTGTCCATGCTACATAACCTCTTTCTTAGGAACTAACATTATTAATCAGATATTGTAAAACAGGGTAGAGTTTAATTAGTGTTAGTTCTATTGAAATGTCGATATTGTCTAGTCATTATTCATAAAATTCCTATCAATTTCTGCCTTTTCAGCGGAATGTTGTCGAGGGGTTCCCCTGTGCTAGAAAGGTTAAAACAGACAAAACAGATATGCTTGTTCTAGGTTCTAAGAAACAAAGAGATCTGCTGTCAGATCTGAAAATGAATTTTGATGGTTGAACAGTCGTCTCAAATAAAACTGAAGGAACTCAGCGTTACTCTGGACCCTGATCTCTCCTTCGACAAACATAACATAGGACTCAATGTTACACAACACATGTATGTTTTGTTCGATAAAGTTCATATTTATATCCAAAAACCTCAGTTTACAATGTCGCCATGTTCAGAAATGCCTCCAAATCATCCGGTGAAATTGCAGATAGCCACATCGGATAACAGAAATACTCATCATAAACCTTGATGAAAGATACAAGTGTTTTACATAGAATTAAAGATAAACTTGTTCTTAATGCAACCGCTGTGTCAGATTTTAAAAAAGCTTTACGGCGAAAGCACATTATTCAATAATCTGAGTACAGTGCTCAGCCACCAAAGCAAGCCATACAGTTACCCGCCAAGTTGTGGAGCCAACAAAAGTCAGAAATACCATTATAAATCTTCCCTTACCTTTGCTGATCTTCATTTGAATGCACTCCCAGGACTCCCACCTCCACAAGAAATTGTTGTTTTGTTCGATAAAGTCCATCTTTATGTCCAAATACCTCCATTTTGTTTACGCGTTTAGTTCACTATTCCAAAAGCACAATGCGCGAGCGCAAAATCCAGACAAGATGTCAAAAGAGTTCCATTACAGTTCGTAGAAATCTGTCAAACGATGTTTACAATCATCCTTAGGGTCTCTTTATCATAAATCTTCAATAATATTCCCACCGGACAATAGCGTATTCATTACAGAGGAAAAATAAGGAATGGCAGGCCCGCGTGATCGCGCAGTAAACAACTCAGCCTAGTCCACTTGTTGAAACAGCTCTTATTCGACACCCTTCCACAATAGAAGCCTCAAACAACTTTTTAAAGACTGTTGATATGTGCTGGAAGCCTTGGGAAGTGCAATCTGGCCCCATAGACACAGCATATTGGATAGGCAATCACTTAAATGAAACTACAAACCTCAGATTTCCCACTTCCTGGTTGGATTTGTCCCAAGTTTTCACCTGCCATATGATTTCTGCTATACTCACAGACATTACTTTAACAGTTTTGGAAACTTTAGAGTGTTACATGGATCGATTTATTGTAAAAAAAAAAATGGAAATCTATTGACAATGAAAATGACGGGCAAGAGCTGGAGAACAACATGACAGTCTTTGTGATACAGAGTAGGTGAATGGATAATCTCCATATGTGTGATGGTGTGGAGGTGGTTTGCTGGTGACACTGTCAGGGATTTATTTAGAATTCAAGGCACACTTAACCAGCATGACTACTACGGCATTCTGCAGCGATATGCCATCCCATCTGGTTTGCACTTAATGGGACTATAATTTGTTTTTCAACAGGACAATGATCCAAAACACCTCCAGGCTGTGTAAGGGCTATTTGACCAAGAAGGAGAGTGATGGAGTGCTCTATCAGATGACCTGGCCTCCAGAATCACCCGACATCAACCCAATTGAGATGATTTGGGATGAGTTGGACCACAGAGGGAAGGAAAAGCAGACAACAAGTGCTCAGAATGTGGGAACACCTTTAAGTCTATTGGAAAAGCATTCCAGGTGAAGCTGGTTGAGAGAATGCCAAGAGTGTGCATAGCTGTCATCAAGGCAAAGGGTGGCTACTGTGAAGAATCTAAAATCTAAAATATGTTTTGATTTGATTAACACTATTTTGGTTACTACATTATACTTAAGTGTTATTTCATAGTTTGTATGTCTTCACTATTATTCTACAATGTAGAAACATTTTTTTTTAAATAAGAAAAACCCTTTAATGAGTAGTTGTGTCCAAACATTTGACTGGTATTGTATATGGTGGGGCTCAATGATGCGTCGCCACTGTATATATTTATATTCCGGACTCTGACATTTCTCATTGTGACTCTTCTTAATTTCTTTATTGTGTGTATTGTTAGGTATACCTGCACTTTTGGAGCTAGAAACATAAGTATTTCGCTGCACCTGCGATAACATCTGTAAAATATGTGTACATGACCAATACAATTTGATTTGATATCGTGGTATAAAAGTTTATTTTGACATTTATAAAGACAAACTTTTATAAAAAGAATAGTATCTCTCTTGACCACTGCCATGTTAATCTGAGCCTGGCTGTTGGAAGATCATTACATTGTCCAACATTCAGCTGTCGCAGATTCACCTCCCCCTTCACTCGCCAACTTTCGTCTACAGTTGGCTTTGTTAGCTTTACCACTTGAACACAACATCATGGCTTGTTCGATATTGCAGCTGAAAGTGTAGGCAACTTCTGACTGATCTACAAATCACCTTGCATGATAAATAATGACTCATTATTTGTAGATCATTCAGACAGTCATAATTCACCTATGATACAGTTTTGACGCTCTCGAACACGGCTACTGACTCCTACAGTTGGAGAGCGGAGGTCAAAGTTGAGCCACTGAGGCAGTCAAATGACCAACTTCAAAAGCACCACTGGGGTAAAGCCTGAAATCAAACTTGAATGTTTTGAAATTATTTGCCTACATTATAGATTTGCCGACTGTATAAATGTGCCTATGGCCGGTTTTAACATTTACTCAGTGTTGCAGAAGCTGACTGGAAAACCCAGTGATAAAGCATGTGGTAAATTACAGGCATTGTTTTTTTGCGTGGGGTGGCTTGTGGTTGTTGTTAATGTCACAAAATGGCATTACTCCAATAGACCTTCTGTATAGAGTACATGAGGACATTGTCAGTAAGAGATCCATTTTTTTTATTATACTGTGATATTGTAACGAGCAGCCTGGTGACCTAGAGGACGGAGAGGGAGCACACGTGACATAAGGCCATTATGGGTGGTCCGGTGGCTATTAATATTTCTATGGCAGCAGAAAGATTAATTGTGAGTATAACTTACATTTAAAATATGAACATTTGCAAGGATATTATTTAAAACCGCAAACACAACATTTAAATCATAAGTAATAAAGTAGTTTTCTTCAGATGTAGATGGTGTAAGTTCCCTAAGACAACTCTTGTGACTTCCCCAAAAAGCTTAAGACATTCACAGCCTTCACTATCACTTCCTGGTACCTGGTACTTCCTGGTATTCACAGAGTGGTATATCAAAACCAGAATTGAACACTGACTGGTATTGTCTGGTAATATCAAGGACAACATACACTGAACAAAAATATAAATGCAACATGTAAAGTGTTGATCCCATGTTTCATGAGCTGAAATAAAAGATTCCAGAAATGTTCAGTTATCTCAAAAAAATGCATATTTCTCTCAAATTTTGTGGACACAATTTGTATATATCCCTGTTAGTAACCATTTCTCTTTTGTTATAATAATCCATTCACCTGACAGGTGTGGCATATCAAGAAGCTGATTAAACAGCATGGTCATTACAGAGTGGCACCTTGGGCTGGGGACAATTAAAGGCCACTCTATTAATGTGCAGTTTTGTCACACAACACAATGCCACAGATGTCTCAAGTTTAGAGGCAGTGTGCAATTGGCATGCTGACTAATTTAATGTTAATTTCTCTACCATAAGCCGCTTCCAATATTGTTTTAGAGAATTTGGCAGTACATCCAACCGGCCTCACAACCGCAGACCATGTGTATGGCATCGTGTGGGCGAGCAGTTTGCTGATGTCAACGTTGTAAACAGAGTGCCTCATGGTGGCAGTGGGGTTTAGGTACAGCAGGCACAAGCTACGGACAACGAACACAATTGCATTTTATCGATGTCAAATTGAATGCACATGAATACATTGAAGATATCCTGAGGCCCATTTTGAGGCCCATTTTTTTTAAGGTATATGTGACCAAAAGATGCATTTCTGTATTCCCAGTAAGGGAGAATCCATAGATTAGGGCCCAATGAATTTATTTAATTTGACTGATTTTCTCATATGAACTGTAACTCAGTATGATCTTTGAAATGATTGCATGTTGCATTTATATTTTTGTTCATTATATGTGTAATGCTCATTCATGGTAAATGTTTGGACAGCTTTGCATACAGTGTAAATCATACATATTTTGGAGCACTAGCTAAATGTCCCATTCATAAATGAAGTAGCCTTATCGTGACTCATTTAATATTTGTTTATGATTCTTGCCATTGCAAAAGTATGAATTGGATTCAATACTGTATTTTAATTCAAATGGCAGCTTCTTGCGCAATCGTTTTCTGTAATAAGGAATTATTGGCCGATAATAAAATATATTGGGAGTAAGGAGGTGAGAGCATTTACCAGAAGTAGGCTACGGTTCTCCATTATTGTTACAACCGCGCTTACACACAGTTCGAAGAAACAGTTAGAGGAAAGTAGAGGTACAATGAAGGAAGTGACATGCTGATGAACTACACAATCTAGGTCTAGGACACAGACACAGACATTGTTCTATGGATATTGTACAATATAATAATATAGCAATGAAGCAAATTATATGAGGAATGTATTTGTTGTTCTGTTTCAATGATGTCTATGGTGCTTCAAATTAAATGTTAGTTTCAAATTCTGATTTGAGCTACATCATGTCTGACAGCTCTAGGCCTATAGTAATACCCTACTGTACATAAGCATTTTTCAAACCTCTACTCTGGGACCCCCAGCCATTCCATGCATTTGAACTATTTCAGAACTAGGACACCTGATTTAAGATGTTAACTAATAATCAAAACTTTAAGTACTTGAATCAGGTCGGCTAGTTCAGATTTAAATTTGCATTACCTGATTTGACATATCTTTGTTTAATGTATAAGGCCAGATTCAAAAGCCTTTTCGATGATCCCAAGGTCCTAAAATAGAAAATAAAATAGTGTGACAGTCCATGTAATCACTATTTTAAAACAAATATGTGTTAATAGGGCAATTAATATAGTACAGAAAATGCATGTATTTAGTGGAATCTCATTCCAGAGGGTGAGTGCCTTTGAACGGGGTATGTTAGTAGGAAGGTGTTCTTAATGTTTGGTATACTCAGTGTGTATTTTTTGGTGTTCTGTCGCAAACTATCATAAACATAATGCTCCCGGCTACTATTCCATCAATGCCACATTAACATTATCTTCATCGCTGCCAAGGTGGCATAGCAGTTCAGACGTCTTTTGTCCTCGTCTTGTCGTGTCCTGTATATATATATATTTACAACTTTTCACATACATTTTATTTTTATTTTCCATCAACTCATCTTCAAAACACTCTCCTGCAACCCGCCTCACCAATGTATATTTATAAAAAAGTATTATTTACCTCAGATCTGTAATCCTCCAAGAAGCTAGCCAGAAACTCCAAGAAGCTAGCCTGAAACTAGCCAGAAGCTAATCCAGAAGCTAGTTCAGAAGCTAGTTAGCTCCTCTACTGGCAAATCGTTAGTATTCAGCTAACCATGGTTTGTGGTCATCAGCTATCCTTTAGCTCGAAAATCTATCGCCAGTTCTGTACGGTGCAGCGCGGCTCGGAACGGAACATACCGGACCAATTTTTCTCTCCATGTCCCTGGATTTCGACTGCTCTCTGGACATTCATACCCGGATCTCACAGCTAGCTAGCTGCTATCCGTGTGACTATCGGCCTTCGTCGATTCCGGAGCAAACATCAATTATTCCGGAGCTAGCAAGCTCCGTCAATCACTCCTGAGTTCCATCAATCACACCTGGGCTGCAGTCACCTATCCGAACCCGTTTTACTGCCTTCGCGGAGCCCCACCGGGCCTTCACAACTGGACTGCCGACGTTATCTACCCGAAGGAGTTATTCGGCTGGCTCCTCCGTTGCGACGTTACCTGAACGCCCATCTGCGGCCTGCTAGCTGTCTTACCGGCTGCTATCTGAATAGACAATCGGACAATTTTTTTAAAATTATTTTTTATTATTATTATTATTGTTTTCTTCTTGGGCCTCTATAACTATATCTATTGTTTTTATTTTTGTTGTTGTTGTGTGATTTGGATTAATCCCCTCTACCACACTGAAAATGTTGTAGTTTGGGATTAAAATGTCTGAATTTTTGGTGGTCTTCCTAAGCCAGGATTCAGACACCACCAAAAATTCAGACATTTTAATCCCAAACTACAACATTTTCAGACAAGATAGAACTGCCAAAGGGGGCGGTGTTGCAATCTACTGCAAAGATAGCCTGCAGAGTTCTGTCCTACTATCCAGGTCTGTACCCAAACAATTTGAACTTCTACTTTTAAAAATCCACCTCTCTAAAAACAAGTCTATCACCGTTGCCGCCTGCTATAGACCACCCTCTGCCCCCAGCTGTGCTCTGGACACCATATGTGAACTGATTGCCCCCCATCTATCTTCAGAGTTCGTGCTGCTAGGCGACCTAAACTGGAATATGCTTAACACCCCAGCCATCCTACAATCTAAACTTGATGCCCTCAATCTCACACAAATTATCAATGAACCTACCAGGTACCTCCCCAAAGCCCTAAACACGGGCACCCTCATAGATATCATCCTAACCAACTTCCCCTCTAAATACACCTCTGCTGTCTTCAACCAAGATCTCAGCGATCACTGCCTCATTGCCTGCATCCGTAATGGGTCAGCGGTCAAACAACCTCCACTCATCACTGTAAAACGCTCCCTGAAACACTTCTGCGAGCAGGCCTTTCTAATCGACCTGGCCGGGGTATCGTGGAAGGATATTGATCTCATCCCGTCAGTAGAGGATGCCTGGATATTTTTTTTAAATGCCTTCCTAACCATCTTAAATAAACATGCCCCATTCAAGAAATTCAGAACCAGGAACAGATATAGCCCTTGGTTCTCCCCAGACCTGACTGCCCTTAACCAACACAAAAACATCCTATGGCGTTCTGCATTAGCATCGAACAGCCCCCGTGATATGCAGCTGTTCAGGGAAGCTAGAAACCATTATACACAGGCAGTTAGAAAAGCCAAGGCTAGCTTTTTCAAGCAGAAATTTGCTTCCTGCAACACTAACTCAAAAAAGTTCTGGGACACTGTAAAGTCCATGGAGAATAAGAACACCTCCTCCCAGCTGCCCACTGCACTGAAGATAGGAAACACTGTCACCACTGATAAATCCACCATAATTGAGAATTTCAATAAGCATTTTTCTACGGCTGGCCATGCTTTCCACCTGGCTACTCCTACCCCGGACAACAGCACTGCACCCCCAACAGCAACTCGCCCAAGCCTTCCCCATTTCTCCTTCTCCCAAATCCATTCAGCTGATGTTCTGAAAGAGCTGCAAAATCTGGACCCCTACAAATCAGCCGGGCTAGACAATCTGGACCCTTTCTTTCTAAAATGATCTGCCGAAATTGTTGCCACCCCTATTACTAGCCTGTTCAACCTCTCTTTCGTGTCGTCTGAGATTCCCAAAGAATGGAAAGCAGCTGCGGTCATCCCCCTCTTCAAAGGGGGGGACACTCTTGACCCAAACTGCTACAGACCTATATCTATCCTACCGTGCCTTTCTAAGGTCTTCGAAAGCCAAGTCAACAAACAGATTACCGACCATTTCGAATCTCACCATACCTTCTCTGCTATGCAATCTGGTTTCAGAGCTGGTCATGGGTGCACCTCAGCCACGCTCAAGGTCCTAAACGATATCTTAACCGCCATCGATAAGAAACATTACTGTGCAGCCGTATTCATTGATCTGGCCAAGGCTTTCGACTCTGTCAATCACCATATCCTCATCGGCAGACTCGACAGCCTTGGTTTCTCAAATGATTGCCTCGCCTGGTTCACCAACTACTTCTCTGATAGAGTTCAGTGTGTCAAATCGGAGGGTCTGCTGTCCGGACCTCTGGCAGTCTCTATGGGGGTGCCACAGGGTTCAATTCTTGGACCGACTCTCTTCTCTGTATACATCAATGAGGTCGCTCTTGCTGCTGGTGAGTCCCTGATCCACCTCTACGCAGACGACACCATTCTGTATACTTCTGGCCCTTCTTTGGACACTGTGTTAACAACCCTCCAGGCAAGCTTCAATGCCATACAACTCTCCTTCCGTGGCCTCCAATTGCTCTTAAATACAAGTAAAACTAAATGCATGCTCTTAAACCGATCGCTACCTGCACCTACCCGCCTGTCCAACATCACTACTCTGGACGGCTCTGACTTAGAATACGTGGACAACTACAAATACTTAGGTGTCTGGTTAGACTGTAAACTCTCCTTCCAGACCCATATCAAACATCTCCAATCCAAAGTTAAATCTAGAATTGGCTTCCTATTTCGCAAGAAAGCAATCCGACTTTGGCGATGTCATTTACAAAATAGCCTCCAATACCGTACTCAACAAATTGGATGCAGTCTATCACAGTGCAATCCGTTTTATCACCAAAGCCCCATATACTACCCACCATTGTGACCTGTACGCTCTCGTTGGCTGGCCCTCGCTTCATACTCGTCGCCAAACCCACTGGCTCCATGTCATCTACAAGACCCTGCTAGGTAAAGTCCCCCCTTATCTCAGCTCGCTGGTCACCATATCATCTCCCACCTGTAGCACACGCTCCACCAGGTATATCTCTCTAGTCACCCCCAAAACCAATTCTTTCTTTGGCCGCCTCTCCTTCCAGTTCTCTGCTGCCAATGACTGGAACGAACTACAAAAATCTCTGAAACTGGAAACACTTATCTCCCTCACTAGCTTTAAGCACCAACTGTCAGAGCAGCTCACAGATTACTGCACCTGTACATAGCCCACCTATAATTTAGCCCAAACAACTACCTCTTTCCCAACTGTATTTAATTTTTATTTATTTATTTATTTTGCTCCTTTGCACCCCATTATTTTTATTTCTACTTTGCACATTCTTCCATTGCAAAACTACCATTCCAGTATTTTACTTGCTATATTGTATTTACTTTGCCATCATGGCCTTTTTTGCCTTTACCTCCCTTCTCACCTCATTTGCTCACATTGTATATAGACTTGTTTATACTGCATTATTGACTGTATGTTTGTTTTTACTCCATGTGTAACTCTGTGTCGTTTTATCTGTCTAACTGCTTTGCTTTATCTTGGACAGGTCGCAATTGTAAATGAGAACTTGTTCTCAACTTGCCTACCTGGTTAAATAAAGGTAAATAAAAATTATCCCACCCTTGCTTAGTCACTATCGTCTTAAAACTCCAATCTACCAAAATGCATTTTCTGTAATATTGCCCATCTGTCTGTCTGGAATGCGCGTTTGTCTATCACTCTGTATGTAGTGATGCTAATGATAACCGTCTGTGGGTAGATTGAAATACTTTCCCCAAAAACCTTCTCAATTAAATCTTAACTGCGAAGTAGGATTAACTGACGTAACTATAGCATGATTGGGTGGTGATTGTTTTGCAAACTTGTGCTGCAGCAGTAGGCCGACAGTATCAACAGAAAACATCGCTAGACAGACAAGGGGAATTACACCCCCAAAACATTTTTTACCTTAACCTTTTTATTCTGATGTGATTTAAGCATAGAAATGGAGTCAGAACATGATTGTTCATTGTTTATCTATGAATAATTGTAATATTAAATACAATTTAAAAACAATGTGACATCCGCCCAGAAAAACTGAATTCAGATATAAGATATAATTTTATGGGGGCTGCTTAGTTGTTATTGAACCATTCATTTAGCAGGTATATTCACACAAAACACATGTCTTGTACACCAAGAACCTGGGGAAGAGTTGCATGGTAGAAGTAAAGAGAAGAATGTGCCTATTTTGAAATCTGGGATGACCAGTGATGTTCTCTTTATAAGTGTGTGAATTAGACAATTTTCCTGTCCTGCTACGCATTCAAAATTAACTTTTGGGTGTCAGGGAAAATGTATGGAGTAAAAGTACCTTACTGTCTTTAGGAATGTAGTGAAATAAAAGCAAAAGTTGTCAAAAATATAAATAGTACTGTGAAGTATAGATACCCCCAAAACTGACTTAAGTAGTACTTTAAAGTATTTTTACTTGGGTACTTTACACCACAGCCTATGTAGTAGCACATTTCTCCAAATAACCATATCTTTTCAAATTGGGATGGGTTTAATAATCGCTGCCCTTGTGAAAGAAAAGTTACAACCGTGCTGTTTTATATGAGCAAACTGTCACCATAATTAAAAATTAATTATACTTAAAATTGTATTTTATTGAATCACTTCAGAAGCGGAACTTAAACTTATAACATCTCCTATATTGTCTGTTTTCAACCTGTTAGCTCTGATCTGCAAGTTCCGACGCAGGTGTTGAGCTTAGACTCAATGGTGGTGGGAAAATGTGGTTACCATCTTTCTTTGTTGTTTTTTTCCAATGAAAGGTGAAACGGTAGTTACTGGAAACATGCACAGCTCGATAGTGTGATGAGTGTTTGGTTATTCAAAGCTGTTGGATGTTTATTTTTATCTGGGTCCATTTCTACATTTTAGTCATTAAGCAGACTCTTTATCTAGTGCTCAAGGGCACATACCACATACGATTATTCTAGTCGGCTGAGGGATTCGAATCAGTGACATTTCTGTTACCGGCCCATAACCGCTAGGCTATGTGCCACTCCTTGCCATCAAATTCGAGAATATGAGAGTGATCAGAGATCCTCAGACAAGAGGATTCCATAGTGGTAGCTTATTGTTCTTGAATTTGTAGAATTGTAGGTCTGTGGGAATACAACTTCTTCATACTTCTGTTTATGTGTACTTTTACCATGAAACAATCAAAATAAATTAAATCAGGGTTGGAGTGTTGAATTTATTTTACCAGGAAAGTAATAGGGTTATCAAGAGAAGTAGCAAATACAGTAGAAGCTAAGGAAGTTTCCACATTATTATTTTAGTACTCATTCTGTGATGTAAAGTGTTACCGAAATGTCTTAAGATACTTTTTTTCTCCACACTTACCATAGAAGGCCCTTTAACAAAATGTGCAAATGTTAGGCTACATTTTATTTAAATCTAATGGAATGTTAGTAATGTTAGGTTTGGTTTTCCATTAGATTTAAATCAAATGTAGCCTAACATTTGCACATACATATATATATATAAAATACTATAATTAAGATAAATTAATCATATAATTTTCACTTTCATCCAAAAAATGAAATAATTAGAGGAATAAAACCACGTTGAAAATTAACTTGGTGCCTTGAATGGTGAATCTTATTAATAATTTACTCTGTTGAAAAAATAAGAGAATGCTCTCTTTATTGGGTATTCAATATAAAACAATAAGGCTGTGATTTAATCTGATTAACTTTGTCGGGCTACAGTATTGACAGTTTGTTAGATACATGCAGCAGGATGATTTTGTCACACATGAACACTTGCTAAAATGGACAATGGTTGTGGCATTTATGACGTTTGACAGACATTGATGTTGTTTGACAGATATACATTTACAGTAAAATGGGCAACTTAATCTATTCTCCAACATGAGTGTCTTGGTATATTTTTCCAACATCTTTGAATTATTGATTGTTGTGTAAACATGTTCTGACAATCTACAATTCAACCTCTGATGCTAGTTCAAAAAGCACAGTAGTGTGCTAATATTTGTATTAGCCTTGTTAATGTCAAAGACGGATATTTGACATAGGTGTGTAATTCGTTGCTCAGAGCACCACGTCATTACTTGTGACATTGGTGAACTATTCTGCACTACGAAGGCAAAATGCATTAACTACAATTTGGTTAAAACAATTAGTTAAGAAAGAAATCAGGCTTTGTAGTATCTGTTTTATATTCTGACTTAGTGTACTGGTTCAATTATCTTCTGTTTCATAGAAAATTAAGTGTGACATTTGCAGTAACTAGAAAATCCAATTATTTTTTTGTTGTTGAAAACAGCAGTAACTGAAGTTACTACACTTTGGCATTGTTTCACCTTTTAACTGCAGTTACCTGCTCTGCCATACAAAGGCATAGAGCAGTAACTACGCAAACAGTGAAACAGAGAAACATGGCTTGAAAACGTATTTGCTGTCCAGCCAAATATGCTGTAGGTAGATAAATGACAATGCACTGATGTATTATCTTATTATGAAGTACTTTTTTATGCATATCAAGCATGACCACTGATTTTACCTATGACCCCTAAGTCAAATAAATGACCATACAAAGTCAAATAGAAAAACCACAAGAAAGTTGGATAAACAGATTGTAGATACTCACAAAGTCAAACATTTGTTTTATGTATATATCCATCAACCATACTGTACTTTGCCTTTTTATTACCCGTATAGTTGTTTAAGGTCAGGCAAAGGCAGATTGCAGTGTCTGCGTTTTAGGGGTCATAGGAGGTCAAATCCGTGGTCATGGTTGATATGCATAAACATTACTTCATAATATGATGATACATCCATGCATTATCACTACCATCTACCTTCAACATATCTGGCTGGCTATCAAATAAAACTTTAAAGCCATTTTTCTCAGTTTCACAGTTGGGGTAGTTAATGCATTTTGCCTTTGTAGGGCAGTATATACATTTAAAAGGCATATGAAAACGCTATAAATGAATAGTAACAGAACATCAGACTGTTGAGTCAAAATCAATGGTCCCCATTTACAAGACTGAAAAGATATAGCCTTTGGTTTGTAATGTGAACCATTTCTTAATTCAACTTGATTTCTCAAACATGATTCAAAGGCATATGTCTTAGCACCATCTTGTGGAGTAAGACACAGGGGAGAAATGTCAGTATTAAAGGAGTAATCTGGGATTGGTACATCGAGGTCTACATCAACTGTTTTTTTGTTAGGAGGACCTTGAATATGGGTACATCAATAATTAATCTCTTAGCTGAGTAATATTGATAAATCTTGGAATATTTTTTAATTTTTTTTATTCCGACAGTGAATGGGTGTGTCCCAATAGTATCTAATTTCTCCTGAAGTGTTCACTACTTCCCACAAGCATTATATAGGTGGTGGCATGGGCTAGTGCCATTTCCACCATATTTCTTTCAAATCAGTGAAGGGAAGTGAACAACTGCACACTTTAGGAGGAAGGAGAGATAAGTAGATAATATAATTGGAACATACTGTAGCTCTTGTCAACGACCGCAGCAAGTGACATCAGATTGGAGGAGCCGTTTGAAACCACAAGGCCCAAGTGATGGTGTTTCACTCATATCTTTATCTCTGCTCCAACTGAATACAATTATCTTCAGGTTCAATAGAGGACACATCAGAATCATCATAGAAATGTCTCTAGTATCTGTTGTCATTGTTTACTTACTTTATTTAAGTAAGTGTCTGTCCATCACTTACAGTAGTTTTTTTCCTACAATTCAACCTGGTCAAGGAGCAAATGGAAATTACTAGATGGAAATAGTTCCTGTCTGAATTTAAGTCTATGATTGATGCAAATATTGTGGACACGTATTTGCTTTTAAGTTCTGCTAATGTATTTTTGTCTCAGTGTGTTGATGTTGTGATTTTGTCTTTGCAGTGGCAGTGGCGGGGCAGAAATTGGACCAGGAGATATCATGGACTAAGAAAAAGGGAGAGGTTGTCTCCTTCAGCTGCAAAAACAATGATCAGTGTGGAACGTATGTCTTCTGGTACCAGAAGAAGGAGGGAGAACCTTTTACCTTGATTCTCGACATTGAAAAGGATAACTGTGCTGTCGATGCAAGTTACAACCATCCTCAAAAAGATGACTTCTCAGCAACAAGTATGAATAACAACTGTGAACTAAAAATCCAGTCTGTTAAAGTCTCCCATTCTGCCACCTACTACTGTGCCTGCTGGAACCCACAGTGACAACAGATCCATTCACCCTGTACAAAAATTCTGTGGTTTTAGTCCAGCTGTGAATTTATAAAAATTAAAAAACATCAGAGGAACATTTTTAGATGTCTCTCCCAGCTGGTGCTCTCATCTTCATAATGGACTATATGATGAAAACCATACTTCATTAAAGATCTGTATAATAAATTTGACTTTATGTGATCATTTCTTATTCACACTGATATGCTCAATGTTATGTCGAACACGTAGCTTTTCATTTCTTAAGCACATATTCACTGAACCTGGACTGTGGTATAATAATATTCTCTTTTTCTGGGTAAGTGGTTCATCCAACCTGCATCCAACTGGTATCTAATATTTGAATGTAGTAACTCTACTGTGAGCTTTTAGTGATCCACTTCTGTTTCGCAGTGGCTGCTTCAGGACAACAGCTACAACAGGACCTGATATCGGAGACTAGGAGAGAAAGACAGTGTCTCCTTCGGCTGCGAAGTTTCTGGTCAGTGTTTGGGTAACGTAGTCCACTGGTACCAGAAGACAGAGTGTGAATCCTTCACTTGGATTTTATACATTGTTTTTGATGACAATTCCATCACCTCAGATAGCACTCATCCTTAGAGAGCAGATTTCACTGTTGGGAGGGAGTCTGACTCAATAAGCTGAAAATCCAGTCAGTTAAAGTGCCCCGTTCTGCCACCTATTACTGTTCCTGCTGGGCCTTGGGACCCCAGAGGGAGAACTGAAGTGACATAAGAGGTTAGAGTAGATAGAGTGTCTTTCACAAATTCAAAGTTAAATCCGATTCTAAAAGGAATTCTAAATACATAGGCGAGATGTCTCGCCAATGAGCAAACCGTGTCTAAACTGTTTCTTCCTGATGTGTCCTGTATAAATCATGTGCAGAGATTGGGCAGAGGTTTGTGTGCTATCTGGGTATATCGTGAATATAGGATGGCTAAGGGGTGTTCTTAGGCACGGCAGAGTTGAAACGCCCAGTGATAGGTTGGTCCTGGCTGACAATACTCATGGATCAGCAATATTAATTGTGTTTCAGGTACATTACACAGATGATAGGCAGAACCTACCGCAAATCCATAACAGAGTTGTAATTTCTTAGTTGACAAATAAATTAAATAAACACCAATGGACTTTACACAAATACACATTTATCCCACAACCTTTCCCACCCACAGGATCTTCTTACTTAGGTACTTATATTAAAGTGATGATTTTATAGTGTCAAGTGTTAATATTCTCAGATTATGCACCAAGCGGTCGAGAGCTTGCCAGTTCAAATTGAGCTACAGTATTCTCTTGGCTGCTGTTAGGACAGCAAGCCAAATCGTTGCCTGCCTCTGTTAGGTTCATCGAAGAGTCATCATTAAGAAGTAGCACATGAGCCTTCCCTGTGGCGCAGCAGTCTAAGGTACTTTATCGCAGTGCTAAAGGTGTTACTACAGACCAGGGTTCATTCCTGGGCTGTGCCACAACTGGCCATGGCTCGGAGGACGGCGCACAACTGGCCCAGCGTCATCTGGATTAGGGCAGGAATTGGCTAGGGGGGCTTTAAATCACGTAGTGACTCCTCTTTGTGGGCATACAAGATTGATATTGGGGAGAAAAAGTGGGGTAAAAAAAATACAAAAATAAAACATTTTAAATACGTAGAACATTGGGAAGACATTGGATGGATGAAAACAAGTTGCCTGATAATGATGAAGCCACAGATTGCCAAAAGGAGAAGACCTCTGGGCTCCCAGATAGTATGAATGGATGTGCCAGGAGTACCCTGGGGGCGAAGCATACAGACAGGGGTTGAGTTTATGTTAATCTGAAAAAGTTTTGGGGGAGTCATAATTGTTGTGGGTGATTTGGGTTTCTGTTGTGGAATATCTAATCAAAGGGAAGAGAGAGACTGCAGGTTCTTTCAAACAACACTTTATTATAATATTTGCAAAAATGGAGAATCAACTATCCACTCAACAGCGTATAGTTGAAAAGCTCAATGAACAATGCCGGTTCAATGCTTTCATATAATACATACAACCCCTTTTTGTATACGTGGCAGTCAGCAGATAGTGTGTAAAAGGTAATTCATTGTCTGTATAAACATAAGATAGCACAAGGTTGAATGCTAAGTTTACATAATGTTTTGTCGTGCGTTCAATAAAGTTCAATAAACTTACACAAATGTTTGGATTGCTTTCGCTGTCAAGCATAATTTCAAAATCTGACATGACAGGTGGATTAACAAAAGGCTAAGCTGTGTTTTCCTATATTGCACTTGTGATTTCATGAATATAAATATTTGTTGTAATATTCATTGAATGTAGTGCTATGCTATTCAGCGGTTGTTGATGACACTTATCCCGTTAACGGGATTGCAGCCATAACAAGTTAAATCATCAACCAACCATCTCTTGGCTTTCCAGTAAGGGCAATCAAACCACACTAGAAAGTGTTTCTTTCTGTATTAAATTAATTATTTAAAAACAGTCAAACATGTCATACATTTCATATTCCAGGTTACAGTTGCTTCAGTACATTCCTTACCAAAAGAATACACACGTTCAATTAAAGCTCATAAATTCTATTTGTGTACCCCTTTCAAGGTACTTTGGCTATAACTGGTGAAAAACCCACTGAAACCGAATAAAATAACCCCACACAATAAATCAGAAATGGTATTGAAACACTAACTAACATTCTTGATGTAGGTGTCACGATCGTCGTAAGGAGTAGACCAAAGTGCAGTGTGGTGTGTATCCATTATTTTATTGAATGACAAAAAACAAGAAGAACACTTAAACAAAACAACCAAGACGCTATGAAACCATGTGCAGACACAGGCAACTACACATAGACAATCACCCACAACCCACAATGACAAAACAGGCTACCTAAATATGGTTCCCAATCAGAGACAACGACTAACACCTGCCTCTGATTGAGAACCATATCAGACCAAACACAGAAACAGACAAACTAGACATCCAACATAGAATGAGCACTCAGATCACACCCTGACCAAACAAAACATAGAAACATACAAAGCAAACTATGTTCAGGGCATGACAGTAGGGTAAAAACAAACAACATTCCCAGGCCTTATTTAATGTGGGAGTTCCCTTAACATACATGTGGTAGTGGACTTCCATCAGTTCTGGAAGAAAGAATCCTACTCAAAACAGATAATATAGTCACATTACGAGGAATAGACACCTTCCAAAGTAAACAATCCCAGAGCCCCTTTCTGGCAATCATATCCTTTTAACCTATTGGATTGATTTAGTCAAAATATAACATATTTTTTTACAAATCTAGGACCTTCAAAAAGTTGGTGCCATCAGCTCAATATTTATCAGCTCAATATTCAGTGTTAAAACATTCACTTTATATACTTGCCACTGTTCCACATAATGGAAACAGACTTTGTTTTCGTTTTAAATTACATTACCTTCCTGCTCAAATTCACTGGTCTTACTTAATTAAACTACAAAACCGAGCAACAGTAATCAGAAACTGTCAAAGATTGTTTCTGATTCAACTATTCAGACCTACGCTTCAAATGTCCCACTGTGTCCCTTACAGCCTGTTATAGCCCAGCGAGCAAGACTCGCTTTCACCCACGGACTTAAACATGGCGTTATTAGTCTATCCAAAAGCCACTAATAACATATTTCCATTCAGATTATTAGAAGGCATTGTTTTAATTTCATTCCATCCTAACAATATTACTCTATATTTTTAATACAAACTTCTGCTGGGTATTCCCTTTCTTCTTCACACTTATTAAACCTGTATTATTATAAGATGAACATATAATGCACCAAATCCACAAAATACATCAGCCAATTCCTAAGGAAAAAGAGAGTGACCTCAAAAAATAAAACAATTCTAAATGGTTTGTCCTCGGGGTTTCGCCTGCCAAATAAGTTCTGTTACACTCACAGACATCATTCAAACAGTTTTAGAAACTTCCGAGTGTTTTATATCCAAATTCCCTAATAATATGCATATCTTAGGTTCTGGGCCTGAGTAGCAGGCAGTTTACTTTGGACACGCTTTTCATCCAGATGTGAAAATTCTGCCCCCGATCCCAATTAAGTTGAACATATTTAATAATCTCTTACCTAGCTTGATGACTGTGGGCATTTTTGTTTACTTTTTATTGTTCTAAATGGACGGCTAGAAGGGCCATGGGTCATATTAGATTGTGTAGAAATGCAGAAAATGTGCTTGAGATGCCTGCAAAAATGTGAGGACCCCAGACCCCTGCCAAGTTATGTCCCCCTCTGCAAATAGCACTGCTGGGTGATTTAAAAAGTCATAGTAAATTGTTAAATAATATAATAATTCTCGTTGTAAACATTTTTTTACATTTACAATATGGAGAATCTATGAGAATAGAAAGGTTCAGAACTTTGGTGAAGCATCACATTACAGTTGGGGAAAAAAAGGCAAATAGAAATCAAAATTGTATGGTGTTCAAAGATAGATGGGAATGGTTGAGTGGAACTGAAGGATGGGACTAAAAACAAAGAAAATATAACGTATGTAAAATGTTTATAGTATGTGTCACGTAAGTTAGAATGAATGGACCAAGGCGCAGCGTGCGTAGAGTTCCACATGTTTAATTTTAATTTAAGAAACTCACCAAAACAATACAGAAGAAAGGCACGACCGTGAATCAATGCAGTGCTCACACGCAACAATGCATAAACACAAGATCCCACAAACAACAGGTGGGAACAGGCTGCCTAAATATGATTCCCAATCAGAGACAACTATAGACAGCTGCCTCTGATTGGGAACCATACCAGGCCAACATAGAAACGAAAAAAACTAGAACTAGAATGCCCACGCTAATCACACCCTGACCTAACCAAACAGAGAAATAAAAGGATCTCTAAGGTCAGGGCTTGACAGTATGTATGAGCTAGAAGTAGAAGATAAGTGTTGTTGTCCATTAGATTACTCCAAATAGGGGAGGGATGGTAAGGTTAGGGGAAAATAATAAAGATGTATATGGTAATAAAATAATAAAAATGTATATGGTGGATTGGAAATTAGGCAGACAATTACATTGATGGAAGCCACAATCTATCTGCACTATTAAAGCTGATCTACCCTTAAATATATATATACTGTATATGAACTCAGCAAAAAAAGAAACGTCCTCTCACTGTCAACTGTGTTTATTTTCAGCATGTGTAAATATTTGTATGAACATAACAAGATTCAACAGCTTAGACATATACTGTTCCACAGAAATATGTCACGCCCTGACCTTAGTTATCACCGTTTTCTTTATTATTTTGGTTAGGTCAGGGTGTGACGAGGGTGGGTATGCTAGTTTAGCCTTGTCTAGGGTTTTTGTATATCTAGGGGTTTTGTAAGTCTAGGTACAGTGCCTTGCGAAAGTATTCGGCCCCCTTGAACTTTGTGACCTTTTGCCACATTTCAGGCTTCAAACATAAAGATATAAAACTGTATTTTTTTGTGAAGAATCAACAACAAGTGGGACACAATCATGAAGTGGAACGACATTTATTGGATATTTAAAACTTTTTTAACAAATCAAAAATTGAAAAATTGGGCGTGCAAAATTATTCAGCCCCCTTAAGTTAATACTTTGTAGCGCCACCTTATGCCACCGTATGTCTCTATCAGTTTTGCACATCGAGAGACTGAAATTCTTTCCCATTCCTCTTTGCAAAACAGCTCGAGCTCAGTGAGGTTGGATGGAGAGCATTTGTGAACAGCAGTTTTCAGTTCTTTCCACAGACTCTCGATTGGATTCAGCTCTGGACTTTGACTTGGCCATTCTAACACCTGGATATGTTTATTTTTGAACCATTCCATTGTATATTTTGCTTTATGTTTTGGATCATTGTCTTGTTGGAAGACAAATCTCCGTCCCAGTCTCAGGTCTTTTGCAGACTCCATCAGGTTTTCTTCCAGAATGGTCCTGTATTTGGCTCCATCCATCTTCCCTGTCCCTGCTGAAGAAAAGCAGGCCCAAACCATGATGCTGCCACCACCATGTTTGACAGTGGGGATGGTGTGTTCAGGGTGATGAGCTGTGTTGCTTTTATGCCAAACATAACGTTTTGCATTGTTGCCAAAAAGTTCAATTTTGGTTTCATCTGACCAGAGCACCTTCTTCCACATGTTTGGTGTGTCTCCCAGGTGGCTTGTGGCAAACTTTAAACAACACTTTTTTATGGAAATCTTTAAGAAATGGCTTTCTTCTTGCCACTCTTCCATAAAGGCCACTCTTCTCCTTGTATGAGCTGAAAGTTTAGAGGGACAGCCAGGTCTTGGTAGATTTGCAGTGGTCTGATACTCCTTCCATTTCAATATTATCGCTTGCACAGTGCTCCTTGGGATGTTTAAAGCTTGGGAAATATTTTTGTATCCAAATCCGGCTTTAAACTTCTTCACAACAGTATCTCGGACCTGCCTGGTGTGTTCCTTGTTCTTCATGATGCTCTCTGCGCTTTTAACGGACCTCTGAGACTATCGCAGTGCAGGTGCATTTATACGGAGACTTGATTACACACAGGTGGATTGTATTTATCATCATTAGTCATTTAGGTCAACATTGAACCATTCAGAGATCCTCACTGAACTTCTGGAGAGAGTTTGCTGCACTGAAAGTAAAGGGGCTGAATAATTTAGCACGCCCAATTTTTCAGTTTTTGATTTGTTAAAAAAGTTTGAAATATCCAATAAATATCGTTCCACTTCATGATTGTGTCCCACTTGTTGTTGATTCTTCACAAAAAAAATACAGTTTTATATCTTTATGTTTGAAGCCTGAAATGTGGCAAAAGTTCGCAAAGTTCAAGGGGGCCGAATACTTTCGCAAGGCACTGTATATAGTTTGGTTTCAGTTGGTGTGTCCTTACAGTAGCATTTGCTACGAGTTCCAGCTGAAATGCATCCAAAATGACTTCTGGTCCCGAACAGTTGCGCATCAAAACTTCAAAATTACATATTATATGTCGACTAAACTGGTCAAACTAAGCGACACTCACTCTTTTCCCTCCCAAAGGGTCAAAACTCACAGGATTTGCACAATTAAACGCTGTACTGAATGAGGACATCTAGTGGAAGACATAGAAAGTGTCTCCAGATCCATAGCTGGTTGGGAAGGGTGGGGGCGATGACGTCAAAGTTGCCCGAACTTTCATGATTCCAAAACTAGTTTGGGAGATCGCCTGCCCTGTGAGTTCTGCTATACTTACAGACATAATTCAAACGGTTTTAGAAGCTTTAGAGTGTTTTCTATCCAATAATAATTATTATATGCATATATTAGCAATTTTGGACAGATAATTTTTCAGTTTACTATGGGCACGCAATTCATCCAAAGGGGGCAGTATTCTGCCTAGCCCTAACAGGCCCGCTGGTTATTGTGCGGGCTTGTTCTCTGTTTTATGGTGGTGGTTGATTATTGTGATCTCTATTTTTCCAGACAGTTTTAGTCCTGTTTATTTGGACGGGTTGTTTCATGCGCCCTTGTGTTTTGCATGTCTGTTTTTCAGCTGTCATTGGAATAAAAGATCCACATACGGAACTACCTGCTCTCTGCGCTTGACTCCTCCACCCACCATTCATAGAAGTCTTGACAGTGACTCCTTCAGCTGCCAAGACAATGATCAGTGTACTATGTATGTCTACGGGAACTGGAAGAAGGAGGGAGAAACTTCTACCTTAATTCTTGAGCTGTCAATTAATCAAGCTGTGATTTAAATTTAATTTTTTTTAAGTTTTAGCACCACCGGACGTGACATAATCAGAGGAAATGTTTGAGACGACACACCCCAGCTGGATTTCATAATTGACTATATGATACAAATCATACTTCAGTAAAGGTCAGTGAAATCAATTATTTTTTCAGTGATAATTTCTTATTTATATTCATATTGTTCAATGTTATATAGCACATGTAGCTTTTGATTTTCCCAATTCTTAAGCACATATTCACTGAACATGGACTGTGGTATAATAATATTCTCTCTTTTTCTGGGTACGTCATTCATCCAACCTGTATACAAATATTTGAATGTAGTAACTCGGCTGTGATTCTTTTTGTGATCATTTATGTTTTACAGTGGCTGCTTCAGGACAGTTGCTGCAACAGGACCAGATATCAGAGACCAGGTGTGTGTTGGGGTAAACTTGTCTATTAGTACCAGAAGAGAGAGGGTGAACCCTTCACCTGGATTCTATACTTTGATTTTGATTACAATTCCGTCACTTCAGATACTTCTCATCCTCAGAGAGCAGATTTCTGTTTTGAGAGGGAGTCTGACTCCAGTTAACTGAAGATCCAGTCAGTTATAGCGTCCCATTCTGTCACGTACTCTGCCTGCTGGGACACAGGACTCCACAGTGAGAACTGATCCAAACAGCCTGTATAAACACTCTGTGGTTTTAACGAAGCTTTCAATTCATGAGAAGGTTTCTGCACCACAGGATGTGACATAATCAGAGGTTAGAGTGGTGTCTTCTTCAAATCCAAGGTGAAATGCTACCCTAAAAGGAATTCTAAATACATTTGCAAGATGTCTTGCCAATGAGCAAACAGTGTCTAAACTTCGTTCTCCTGATGTGCCCTGTGTGTATGTAAATTGATTTTTGATAATGACTGAGCTTTCGGTCAGTCAACCTTCATCAGAGACCTACACAGGAAAGACTATGAGGGAAAGAGTGTCTCCTTAATTTGTAGTTGTCAGCCAGTGTAGGGCTAACTTCTTCTACTGGTACCTGAAGAGATAGGTGAATGAGACATGGCAGAAATCGGGAGCTGTTTCTCAGATCTGCAAGGAGGAGTAACAGAGGGCCAACTTATTGGAATGAAATGCAGGTCAGGATTCTCGTTTCCTACCATGAGTAAATTATAATTTACTTCATTAATTTTCATTCTTATATTTTGATTCTTAACTTAAAATAATATACATGTATATATTTTTTTATTTGCTGTAGCATGTGACATTGCACAGCTGGAGACCTAAGCTGGTTTGAAAATGGTCAATTTACACAATGTAGAAACCAATTTTTCCACAAATAACTTTGTAATTTCAATAACAGGTATTTCTATCAAACTTTTCACAATAAACAAATATCTTTACAGGGTTACATTTAAGCTTCTAGGGCACAGCATGCGCTTCAGAAGAAGCTATAATTCATATAGGCCCATTATAGATTATATCTCAACCAATGTTATCATATTTTCTGGTACTCCTAATTTGTATGGTGTGCTCCAAACTTTAAATTGGGAGTACCACTCTTACCAAATATTTGTTTAACTAAGTGCTGTTGGCATCATGTTCCAACTCATTCTGTGTGTTTGTGTGTGTGTGTGTGTGTGTGTGTGTGTGTGTGTGTGTGTGTGTGTGTGTGTGTGTGTGTGTGTGTGTGTATGTATGTGTGTGTGTGGTGTGTGTACTTTTACTGCTGTAAAGGGAATTAAGGGACGATTGTTTTGTTGATAACCTTGTAAATTATACATGTAAAAATATATTATGGAGAAAAACATGAAATTCTGTTAATTGGCTAACATTTGCAGAGGCTACGTGACCATAGGAGTCATAGGGGCATGTGTTCCCTCAGATAAGTCCGTTTTATTTTACCTAGATTTTTTTATACATAGGATTTAAGCATAATTATAATTATTATTGCTCTAGATTGCAGGAAAAAGCAAATGCAAAACTCTTCAATTTACGGACAGGGCCCTGCAAAGACACAATGCAGACTACTTTTTGTCAAGGGAATATTCACTGTGTATGGATTTGTATTTGGCTCTGGCACAAGACTTTATGTGACAGGTAAGAGATCCATTCCTCAGATTTTTCAGCAGATAAAGAAAGCAACAGTAATTAATAATGAATCTATATGTCTAATCAGTTTCCAAAATAACTGATAAAACGTCCTGCAGTACAGCTCCACAAATATGAACTATTCAATTAGCCTGTACCCTGTACAATTGATCATTCAGATTTTCAATGAATCCAAATGCACAATTTGCATGTCCTTACTTTTAGAGATATACACAATCAGGTAAATGTGTGATATAAATGTAAAGTAATTTGATATAGGGCAAGAAAGTTGAACTGTATACTGAGCTAAGAATCTTATGTTTAAAAAAATATTGACATTATATTTAAATAAGATATTCCATAAAGGATAGTTATGAAAAAAATAATGAGTTGGTAGATGTGGTTTATTTATTTATGTAATTAATTGTTTACTTGAATATAGACAGTAAAGCTGGATATAAAACTAAACTTCTAAAATCTTGTGTAATGGCCCTTTCAAGCAAACTGTAAATGTTATTGTTTTTCTTGAAAAATCAGACGACAAGCATGTACAAAAACCCAAAGTGACGGTCTACCCAGCGTCCAACCCTGAGCCGAATGGGAAGATCACCCTGCTATGTCTGGCTAGAGACATGTTTCCAGACTTAGTCAAGATCTCATGGAAGATGGAGGATGAATACAGCAGAACAATGGAGGTGGCCAAAGCAGAGAGGGAAGAGCTGGAGCAGAGGGAGGAAGGACAGACGACCAGTATGATCATCATTGATAAAGAGAAGATGTACAGGAACAAATACATCTGTTCTGTGGAGCATGAATGGGGCATTCAAGATGTTGACATACCAAGGGGTAAAGCCAGCTATTTAAATAGTTTTACATTAGTATGTAATGTGCTTTTCATAAATCATTATTCATATATATTTATTCACGTAGCCTAATATATTTATATGAGGAGACTATCATGTAGGACATATTCAACAATGTAAATTCACTTGAATGCCAGAGAGCGCTCAGACTGCCCTCTGGGAGTTCTAAATTCAGAGAGTTGTCAGATTGTCAGTTGGCTCTGGTGGAGGAGTAGGGTTGATCCGAGTGTTCTGACCTCACAACCGCAGTCAAGCACCCAAGCTAACTAGCTAAAGTTAGCTAGCTTGCTAGTTACTCCCAGACTTAAATGAGAGAACACCTCACTCTGACCATTTTACTTGCCCTAATTGAGCTGGTTAGGCTGTTTTCATGTTATCCAGAGCGTTGATGACTGTAACTGTGCTGCAGGCAACACTTTAATTACTCTTTTTTACTGAGGTTTACTGACACCGACGATATTTAATAGGTCTTTGAGCGTTCGTAAATTCATCAGTTATTCTGCGCTCAGACGAGAGTGCTCTGTAATTGGAATAGATAGCCAGAGCGAATTTACAATGGCATATTACCTTTCAGGGCCAGTGTTGTGCCGAAGCTCTCCCCCTGCCAGAATCCCCCCCCCCCCTTCTAATTTCATTAATTTGGTGGCTAGAGTCAAATGCTATCTGTGGCACACATCTGAGTCAAATACTTTCTATAGAACAAACTTCACATCAGGATAGGCAACCAAAATTAATAATTAATGTATGTGTTATATTAAACATAGATGAGGGAGTAAAATGTTGGCAAACAATAAACATTTCACATTAACTATGGCTGAATTATTATCCTTACACTTTCAAAAATACTAGTCGAATAAGACATGGGAGAGATGACGAATTTTGGCAAAGATATTTTTTTATAGACCAATTCAAATCAGTAGCGGATTTAGGTATGGGCAACACCCGCACCCGGGGGAGGGTGCTGAAGGGCGGGGGGGTTCGCCTTGGGTGCCACATAAGCTAGAACCACCACATACACTTGAAACAAAAATCCAAACCAAAAACTGCAGACAGCAATGCTTTCTGCTACTAAGATCAGTGAAATGTAGGATAAACTGACAATGGATTGAAGAGCAGAAATCATAACTAGCAAGCAAGTCCCAGCAATTAAGAATGCGAAGGGATTTTCGGCACAACACCGGCTCCAGGCATATGTGAAATACCGTTCGCTTAGGGCCCCTTAGTCAGCGTCCAAATTTACTGTTGAGAGTTGTACCCTTTTCTTACTTAAGACAGGTTGATAGCGACAACTGATAACCTTTCAGAAAATTGTAAAAAGTCCCGCATCAGAAGCGTCTGTACCTTATCAGACAGTAGAATTCTGCTCCAGCATGGAATGTTCGGTACAGTTTCCCTGACAACAATAAAAGTTGCTGATTGATAGATTACAGTTAAGTGATAATGCCCAAGAAGCTAAAGTTGGCAGAAAAACGTTTTGGTTTGAAAGGTGTAGGCCTAGTCTAGGCAGTTATCTAAACTGGTAGGCCTAATAGCCTAATCATGTCCGAATACCGAACAGGTACACAGGGCATGTACTTGCTCAGTGGCTCTGACTTCCAGGGGGCCCACATTGATTCTGTTAGTTACTCTCACTCAGATATGATTCATGGTAAAATGTGTGGAATTTCTGGGAATTTGCTTTAAAACAGATCAAATGTAGGCCTATCTCTGGCACATGGCAAAATGAGTAGAATTGGACTACATGAAATGTGTAAAATTGCTACATTTTCTCTTTGCCCCATGGAACAAAGGTTTATAACGGCAAAAACTTGCTTTAAAACTGCAACATTTTATCAAAGGCCAATAGATAAATGTGTAGAATTGCATGAAATTAACTTTAAAAATGTACATTAACAGATTAGAGTCTTCTCTTTCCAGCGGGAGCCATTTGGAATCCAACTCATTTTCCCACGATTGTATTTGAAATATTGCGAAAGGCCTGTTTTGTCTGGATGCTGTTCACTGACAGATTTTCCGTTCGTTCCTGACTGTAAACTATGCGTTGTTAATGGTCTAGACACAATCCACAGCTAGGCAATTTTTTAAAAGGAGCTACTGATCCTCTGTGGCTAAATTATAACCATTTTCATGGTGTAGTTAGCTATTCTGAATTATTTCATTTCTTTCTGAAACAGACAGCAGTTATTCTATAACTTTGGCAAATGTTTTTCAATTTATCAGGGGTGCTGCAACTCCTCCAGAACCCTTCACGTAGCTATGATTCTATAAATAAATGATGAAGTGCAACACTGAAGAGATGAGAGTTGCAGGCTCATGTCTATCAGGCAGATAGAGGGAGATCATAGAAAGTTAATCTCATTCTAGATCTGTGAGAGATACAGGCGTGCTACTCACACAGCCAATGGCCACGCATTTTTGTGAGAGGGGGTAAATGGAAGAGGCTACTCAAATAAACTTTGATCGCTTTTATTAGAACTTTTACTTTGCAAAAAGTTACAATTATTTTTCATGCCACGAGAGGTCCTGGATCCGGCCAAATAGGTCCCTGAATTGAACATTCCAAAACGGAGAGGTGCAGATGCTGTTCCGATCAAATTAAGCACTACCTTTCCAAAGTAAAAAATCAAATAGGCCCACATAATAATTGGACTCACACTTGGTGATTACATAGGAATGTTGTGTAGCCTACCTAGTTAGTTTCACTAGTTTCAACAAATCACATTTTCTGGCATACAATTATCAAATTAAATCAGATTGTATTTGTCACATACGCCGAATACAACAGGTGTAGAAGACCTTACATTGAAATGCTTACTTACAAGCCCTTAATCAACAATGCATTTTTCTGAAAAATACCTAAAGAAAAGTAAGAAATAAAAGTAACAAATAATTAAAGAGCAGCAGTAAAATAACAATAATGAGGCTATATAGAGGTGGTACCGGTACAGAGTCAATGCATCGGTTAGTTAAGGTAATTCAGGTAGTATATACATGTAGGTAGACTTATTCAAGTGACTTATGCATAGATAATAACAGAGAGTAGCACCAGCGTAAAAGAGAGAAGGGGGGGGGCAGTGCAAATAGTCTGGGTAGCCATTTGATTAGATGTTCAATAGTCTTATGGCTTGGGGGTAGAAGCTGTTTAGAAGCCTCTTGGACCTAGACTTGGCTCTCCGGTACTGCTTGCCTTGCGGTAGCAGAGAGAACAGTCTATGACCAGGGTGGCTGGAGTCTTTGACAATTTTTAGGTCCTTCCCTTACTCCATGTAGCCTAATGCCTACAGTAGCCTACGAATTACCTCTACATGGCGCATAGCTGACAGAGTGCAATCGGAAATATGGATTCAGATCGGGGTTATAGGTATAGCCTACAGTAGCAGTGATTGGGAAAGCCAATACAATAACAAAGCCATATTACAACATATGTTGTGATATTTGCGTTGTTTGCTCTATAACCCATATGCTACCATGGTATAGCCTACAATAAATAAGGCCATGACAACAAAAAGACAACAGTCACACAGTGGTGGAATAAATTCAACTACACATAGGCCTACATTTGTTTCATCACAACATTGGAGATAACACAATGGTGAAGTACACAAATCAAATATTGCGTAACAAACAGTTATATGACCTGCAGCATGGTCAAGCAAGTTAATGTTTTTAACAATTTACAAAACAACTAGAACCACAGAGTTTCCGCAAGTCAGCACAAAGACAACAGGAGCACAGCCTCTGCTACTTCAGCACCATTTCAACTTCAACATTTAAATATCAAAACAGGCTATATATGCTTAATTTAATACACCGAAAACAAACTTAATGACACCAAAAACAATTTAGTCCAATCAATATGGCTAAATATCATGTGTCTGTCAATGGTAAAAAAATAAAAAAAATGAAAATAAAATAAACAAGACTGGTTATTATTCCATTGGTTACCTCGGGGCTATAATATGGCACTTTTAAGTGTTTAAGTGTGTCTCTTGAATGACCTCACTACTGAGAGCAAAATTGATTGCATGTTTCTCACTGAAACATGGCTGTCTTCAGACTGTAGTGCCGCTCTTATTGAAGCAACCCCCCGGACTACATCTTTATCAGAAACGGGGAAAAGGGTGGGGGGACAGCCTCTATTTTTACTAATGCTCTCAGCTGTAAGGACATTTCATCTGGGTCTTTTGAGCATCATGCTATATTGTTTAAATGTCACCCACCAGTGCTGGCCATAACCCTGTACATTCCACCAAAGCACTGCCCCACTTACTTTAATGATTTATCTGTGTATTGTCCATTATAAAATCATAGTGTTGGTTGATTTTAATATTCATGTTGACAAAGAGACTGACTCTTTTTACGCTAGTGTCCCTTCTGGCCGATATCCGGTGAAATTGCAGAGCGCGAAATACAAATGACAAAATTCATAAGATTAAACATTCATGAAAATACAAGTGTTATACATCGGTTAACCTTTCTAAAGCAGGCGTTTTGCTAGCGGAACCCATCGACAACATTCCGATGAAAAGGCAGCGCTCGAAATTCAAAAATATTTTTTATAAATATGTAACTTTCACACATTAACAAGTCCAATTCAGCAAATGAAAGATAAACTTCTTGTTAATCTACCCATCGATTTCAAAAATGCTTTACAGTGAAAGCACAACATATGATTGTTAGGTCATAGCCAATTCAAAAAAACACAGCCATTTTTCCAGCCAAAGATAGGAGTCACAAAAAGCAGAAATATAGATCAAATTAATCACTAACCTTTGATCAACTTCATCAGATGACACTCATAGGACATCCTGTAACACAATACATGTATGTTTTGTTCGATAATGTGCATATCTATATCCAGCAATCTCAGTTTACATTGACGCGTTACGTGCAGTAATGTTTTGATTCCAAAACATCTGGTGATTTTGCAGATTTAGCAAAATTACTCATAATACACATTGATATAAGATACAAGTGTTATTCACATAATTAAATATAGACTTCTCCTTAATGCAACCGCTGTGTCAGATTTTTTTTAAACGTACGGAAAAAGCATAATCTGAGAACGGCGCTCAGAGCCCAAATCAGCCAGAGAAATATCCGCCATGTTGGAGTCAACAGAAGTTAGAAATAACCCCATAAATATTCACTTACCGTTGATGATCTTCATCAGAAGGCACTCCCAGGAATCCCAGTTCGTCAATAAATGACTGATTTGTTCCAGAAAGTTCCAGAAAGTCCATTTATGTCCAAATAGCCACTTGTTCTTGTGTTCACCCAGTAATCCATCTTCATAAGGCGCGAGCACTTCGTCCAGACAAAATCTCGAAAAGTTCCTTTACAGGTTGTAGAAACAAGTCAAACGATGTATGGAATCAATCTTTAGGATGTTTTTAGCATAAAACATCAATAACGTTCCAACCGGAGAATTTCTATGTCTGAAGAAATGTACTGGAACGAGAGCTAACTCTGTCGGGAGCGCGTGTCACGAGCCTGAGACACTCTGCCAGACCCCTGACTCAAACAGGTCTCATGAGCGCCTCCTTTGTAGCAGAAGCCTGAAACAAGTTTCTAAAGACGGTTGACATCTGGTGGAAGCCGTACGAAGTGCAACTTGACTCCATAGACAGTGTGTATTCAGTAGGCCAAGCTTTGAAAAACTACAAACCTCAGATTTCCCACTTCCTGGTTGGATTTTTCTCAGGTTTTCGCCTGCCATATGAGTTCTGTTATACTCACAGACATCATTCAAACAGTTCTAGAAACTTCAGAGTGTTTTCTATCCAATACTAATAATAATATGCATATATTAGCATCTGGGACAGAGTAGGAGGCAGTTCACTCTGGGCACGCTATTCATCCTAAAGTGAAAATGTTGCCCCCTATCCCAGTGAAGTTAAAAGCTTAACCTCTCATTAATCCAGACGCTTTGTCAGATTTCAAAAAGGCTTTACGGCGAAAGCACACCATGCGATTATCTGAGGACAGCGCCCCGCGTACAAAAGCATTGCATACATTTTCCAACCAAGCAGAGGCGTCACGAAGTCAGAAATAGCGATAAAAGAAATCACTTACCTTTGAAGATCTTCGTCTTTTTGAAATCCAAAGGGTCCCAGTAACACAATGAATGGTCGTTTTGTTTGATAAAGTCCTTCTTTATATCTCAAAAATGTCACTTTATTTGGCGTGTTTGATTCAGAAATCCACCTGTTCCAACATGCCTACAAAGGAATGTAAAAAGTTACCTGTAAACCTCGTCCAAACAATTCAAACAACGTTACTAATACAACCGCAGGTACCCTAATATGTAAATAATCAATCAAATTTTAGACGGAAAAAGCTGTGTTCAACACCGGAGAAAAAGAACGAGGAGCGCACATTCATTCACGCGCGCCACAAGAATAGGACTACTTCTTCATTTTTCAAAATACAACCATGAAACAATTTCTAAAGACTGTTCAGATCTAGTGGAAGCCATAGGAACTGCAATCTGGGTCCTAGTAATTAGACTTTCCCATAGAAAAGCATTGGAAAGTCCAATGACCTCAAAAAACAAATCCTGGATGGATTGTCCTCGGGTTTTCGCCTGACAAATCAGTTCTGTTATACCCATAGACAATAGAACACTTTTAGAAACATCAGAGTGTTGTCTATCCAATGCTACCAATTATATGCATATCCTAGCTTCTGGGCCTGAGTAACAGGCAGTTTACTTCGGGCACGTTTGTAATCCAAACTTCCGAAATACTGTCCCTTAGCCCGAAGAAGATAACTCAGAGAAAATACATATCACATGTGGCATTCCACAAGGTTCAAATTTGGGTCCAGTACTGTTCAGCTTATGCAGCTTATGTTACACCTTGGCAGGATTATCAGAAACCCCAGGATTGATTTTCACTACTACACAGATGATACACAACTTGACATGTCTGTGTCTCCAGATGATTTTAACTTCACAGATAAATTATTAGATTGTATTAGTGATTTAAATAATTGCATGGCTCACAACTTCCTCCAGATAAGACAATACCAAGGTAATTGTTAGAGCCAAAGCACAGAGAGAGAATCTGGCCACACGTTTTAATTCACGCGCAATAAAGATAAAACACCAAGTAAAAAACATAGGTTTTATTTTAGATTCTGAAATCAATTAAGAATCACATTACATAATGACCACACCGCTCAAGTGTGTGCAAGTGTTACAAAATACATTTAAATATACATTATTGAATTATTGCACCCACACTGCTCACTCGCGCCAACGAGCGTCTGCGTTGCCATGGGCTAAAATAGAAATCCAATCTATTTGTGATGCTGACCGTGGTGCAAGTCCTACCTCTCCAATCTCCTCATTGGTTTACAGAAGCAGATACCCACGTGCCATCTCCTCATTGGTTATACCCATGTGGGTGATTAAAAGATGAACTGAGTTCCATCAGTCGTCGTGGTAACTATGAGATGCCTATCACCATATAAAGTCCAAAGAAGAAAAAGGCTGGAAGGTGGAGAGATGACTAGAAATGTTTCAGTTGACCGTTTTATGTGTGGATTAATTGTCAGAGTAGAGGACCTTGTGCATTTCAGGTAAAATAACAACTCAACGTTTATATCCCAGGACAAATTTGTTAGCAACAGCAAGCTAGCTAAATAGGACAAATTAGCTAGCAAATGCAAGCTAGCTAGCTAAATTGCCATAAATGTCCCCAAATTAATATAATTGGTTCAGAGTTTGTTTTGATATTTTAACCTGTGTGTCGTGATCGCGTTTGGTGTGGGAGGACAAAATCAATGTGCGCACGATGGCGCACCATAGCGCACGCTCGCAGCCGGTTTGGGCTAACGATGTTAGGAATGTGACCAAATTAGCTTTTTACCACGCGAGGAACATTGCCAAGGTGCGGACGTTTTTTCTCTCCTGCTGATACAGGGAGACTTTTTTTATTAATTATTTATTGACTACTGTAATGCTCTCCTGTCTGGTCTACCCAAGAAAGCCATTGGTCAACTGCAAAACACACAGAATGCTGCAGCAAGGGTACTGACCAAGACCAGACGGAGAGCATACATTACACCAGTTTTAAGGTCTCTGCACTGGCTGACTGTGAGTTTTAGAATTAATTTTAAGAGTATTCTATTGGTTTTGAAATCAAACCTCGATTGTGCACCCCAATACATCAGCCATGCTTTTAAGTTATGTACCCAGTAGGTCCCTTTGTAGGCAGTGGCCATTTAACTATTCCAAAGCCTAGGACAAGGAGGCATGCAGAGGCAGCCTTTAGTTACTATGCCCCCAGCAGTTGGAATAGCCTGCGAGAGAACCTTGGGGGGAGCTGAAACTGTGGGCATATTTAAAAGAGATTTTTAAACACACCTTTTTAGCTTCTTGTGTGCTTTTTTATTCGTTCAGTTTTATTGTTATTCCTTTGTTTTTTATCCTCTTGTGTCTGTTGTGTAGTAAATATTTGTTTTTCCATGTCTGAAATGTGCTGTATAAATAAAGCCTGATTTGAAGAAGATGACGGCAAACAAAAACTAACTGAAAACAAGACTTATTCAAATAAATTCACTGGTTAAAATCTAAGCCAATATACTCTTTTCTTTTCCCCAGATTCCTTCCCCTTCATGTGCAGTCTGAACCTGGCCTCTCTGGTTTATACAGTGATGATAGTGAAGAGCATGGTGTACTGCTGTGGGCTCTCTCTCCTGCTGCACCATAGGAACATGGGGAAGTGGACACAACACCTGTAGAAAGGATACCCCCCAGTATGGATAAAGATGTAGTAGGCTGGGAATAACATGGATTTTACATCCTATTGAGGTCTAACATCTCAATTGTTGGCCTATTGCCTTAATTTTTTAAACTTTATTTTTCAGATGCTAAAACATTGTGAGCCATAGATTTCCATGTCTTCAGATAACTTAAATTGACAATTATGACATTAATTGCAGAACATTTCATGTAAATTGTGTTTCATTGCTTAAAATAAAAATTAAGCCTAATATTGCATTTTTTTATAACTGTGGGGGCTACCCACTGCAGAACCTTGAATAAAGGTTAAGTTAAGGTTGTCTGAAAAATACTTAAAGCAAAACTTGAAGATAGATCCTGACTATTCAAATGTAGACTGTTTTATGAAGGTTTCCCTTGAGTATCTGTCATATAACTTAAATTATTTTGTACAAAATCTGAAATTGATTTACACAAAAATATTTTACCTAAATATTACCTAAATATTATATTTACCAATACATTATTAAATATGTAGGCTCATGATTTTCAAATATCCTATGTCTCATTAGCCAATATAATATTTCGTAACTTATTGTGTGTAATGAAGTGCATTCCCCCCCCCCCCCCCAATAAATGTGTTCATTTCATATCATAATTCAATTATTTTGTTCATTACATGAGAAATAGAAAATATATATTTTATATATATATATCTATCTTATTAAGCAGAAAAATTGATCCGAGTGAATTTATTATTTGGTGTGTTTTTGGTGTGTTTTTTTAAAATTAATACTATGTTGTTGTTTACATTGATAGGTTTGTATGAAGAGTAACATTTTCCTGCGTAACACATTAATCATGTCCTTTCAGATGGGGAAGGGTTTAATAGTTGCTGCCTTCATGAAAGAAATGTTACAACAAACATTACTCTGCAAAGTATTCTACATACTGTATTGTACAGTATTGGGCTGTTTTGTATGAGGAAATTGTCACCATAACAGAAAAAAATAAAGGTTACTTAAATCCCCCAAAACATTGTATTTCTTTACTATAAGATTATCTATTCGTATTTGTGAACATTTTATTTTATTGAATCTCTTCAGAAGCAGAAACAATAAGATCATAAGATCCCCTTTTCTCTGTTTTCAGTCAGTTTGCTTCCATCTGCATGTTAAGACGCAGATGTTGAGCCTAGACTCAATAGTGATGGGAAAATGTGGTTAATATGTTCATTTGGTTTTCTAATAAGGTGGAAACAAGATATAGCTGCATAACCACAGTTAGATCGTGTGATGAGTTGTTGGTTATAAAAAAAAAAGTGTGTTCATTTTTACGTTTAGCGGAGGGTAATTCTCATTCAGTGTGACTAAAACCAATAAAAACTCCTAAAAAGCTACGCAGTATTGCTTCGTTGCAGTGGCGGTTCTAGCTTGTATGGCTCCCTGGGGGAACCCGCCCCCCGCCGCCAACATAAAAAAAACACCACACTGCACTGTAATTTTAATTCAGACATTGGGAACAACAAAAACAAATAATCATAACATTTAGAACTATATAAAAATATATACAAGAATAAGACTCATAAATATCAAAAAGAAGTAACAAAGACAAGCAGAAACAAATTGTATTATATAAAAAATAAAAAAGATTTGAATTATTACATTATTGCTAACAAAAACACACAAATAAAACTAAATTGTACAAATCCAATATCACAGAAATACACAAATAGAATAACACACTTGTAAAGAAGAGAACCTGATTATTACACTATTGCACTTCAAACAAGAAACACACAAATTAAATTGCACAACCAATTGCATTAGTACTGTACAAAGTTAGTACTGTACAAAGTGATTAAATATAATCACCAACATGAGTATCTTCGTATCTTTTTTCCAACGTCTTTGAATTATTGATTATTGTGTAAACATGCTCTGACCATCTCCAATTCATCCTCTGATGCCAAAGTGGTCTGGTGTGGCTCAGTTGGTTGTGTGTTCGATTCCCACGGGGCTGCATTTTTAAAAAATATGCTGGTAAAATTATTTGAGAGATTTATCCTGAGAAATTCTAAATAAATTATTAGCTATTTAATTACCACAAAATTCCATGAAAAACGCTAGAATAACAAACCAAATAAATGTGTATAGCAGCTTAGAAGTAACCAACTCTGAGTGTGCTGCTGAACTAAGTTAGTTATTAAGTTACAGCATTAAGTTACAAAAGAACGGCGATGTGAACACGCTGGGTACCAAGCTCTTTCCTGGTCCAACAAGCTCTGCGCTCTGTCACGCCCTGACCTTAGAGATCCTTTTTATGTCTCTCTATTTTGGTTTGGTCAGGGCGTGAGTTGGGGTGGACATTCTATGTTTTGTGTTCTATGTTTTCTATTTCTGTGTGTTTGGCCGAGGGTGGTTCTCAATCAGAGGCAGCTGTCTATCGTTGTCTCTGTTTGAGAACCATACTTAGGTAACCTTTTCCCTCCTGTGTTTTGTGGGTAGTTGTTTTCTGTTTTTGTGTCTGATCCAGACAGAACTGTTTCGGTTTCTGTCTTTCTCTCTCTTGTTTTTGTTATTCAGTGGTCAGTTCTATTAATAAATCATAGACACTTACCACACTGCGATTTGGTCCACTTCTTCATGCAACAATGACCGTTACACGCTCACGCTGAGGGGGCCAAATCCGAAATAACAAGAACAGCCACAAACAGTTTGATATTGACTTGGGGCTGTATTATGATGCCCTTTCTTGCCAGATCAAATAGCATAGGCTATAGCATAGTAGGCCTATGTTACTGTTACACCAAAAACAACACATTTTACGAGCTATTAGGATGGTGCTGAAAGTGAATAGTGATCAATGATCAATGGAAACAGGATGCATCTGAGCTCAATTTTGAGTCTCACAGCAAACATGTTGAATACTTATGTAAATAAGGTATTTCAATGTTTTATTTTTTATAAATGATCTAAAATGTCTAAAGCCCTGTTTTTGCCTTGTCATTATGGGGTATTGTGTGTAGATTGCAGAGGGGAAAAAATGAACTGAATCAATTTTAGAGTAAGGCTGCAAAGTAAGACAATTTGGAAAAAGTAAAGGGGTCTGAATACTTTCCGAATGCACTTCACTCTTCCTGGGGTCCAGCAAAATTAAGGCAGTTAAACACTTTTTTAAACAAACAATACATTCACAACCGATTTCACAACACATTAAGTATGTTCCCAAAGGCCCCTACTCTACTACCACATATCTACAAAACAAAATCCATGTAGGACCTGCAATATTGATAGTGTTGTTATGGAGGTAGAGCAGGGCTTTATTATGAACAGACTTCTCGCTATCTTAGCTACTATTGTATCAATATGTTTTGACCGTGACAGTTTACAATCCAGGGTTACTCCAAGTAGTTTAGTCACCTCAACTTGCTCAATTTCGACATTGTTCATTACAAGATTTAGTTGAGTTTTAGGGTTTAGTGAGTGATTTGTTCCAAATACAATGCTTTACATTTTTGAAATATTTAGGACTATCTTCTTCCTTGCCACCCATTCTTAAAACCACATAGTCACTGAACAAGGACTGTTATGTCTGGAGTATTTCTCCTGTCTTATCTGGTGTCCTGTGTGAATTTAAGTATGCTCCCTCTAACTTTCTCTCTCTCTCTCTTTTCTCTTTTCTCTCAGAGGACCTGAGCCCTAGGACCATGCCTCAGGACTACCTGGCCTGATGACTCCTTGCTGTCCCCAGTCCACCTGGTTGTGCTGCTGCTCCAGATTCAACTGTTCTGCCTGCAGCTATGGGAACACTGACCTGTTCACAGGACATGCTACCTTTTCGACTCTCTCTACCGCACCTGCTGTCTCTAACTCTGAATGATCGGCAATAAAAAGCCAACTGACATTTACTCCTGAGGTGCTGACCCTCTACAACCACTGTGATTATTCTTTTTTGACCCTGCTGGTCATCTATGAACGTTTGAACATCTTGGCCATGTACTGTTATAATCTCCACCCGGCACAGCCAGAAAAGGACTGGCCACTCCTCAGAGCCTGGTTCCTCTCTGGTTTCTTCCTAGGTTCCTGCCTTCCTAGGGATTTTTTTCCGAGCCCCCGTGCATCTACATCTATATTGCTTGCTGTTTGGGGTTTTAGGCTGGGTTTATGTGTAGCACTTTGTGATATTGGCTGATGTAAAAAGGGCTTTATAAATTAATTTGATTGATATAACAATATACCTTTTACATTAATTGCAGGACCTTTCATTTTGTACATGGTGCATTTTGTGTTCACTCCTTAAAACTAAAATGAATATCACTTTTTATTTTTGATGATTGTGGGACCTACCCACTGCAGACACCTGAATAAAGGTGTAAGGTTCTGCTTCTCTTTTCTTAGTCAACCTTGTGTTCTTTTTCTTTGTGTTCTTGAAAGTAGCCCTGTTTCTTTGTGTTCTGGAACGTAGCTCTGTCTTTCATTTTTGTTCATTGATTTCACCTGTTTTCGTTTCTCACCTGGTCTCATCAACTCCCTATTTAGTTCATTTATTTCTGTTTGTATGATTGTGAGATATTGTTTTGTTTTTGACTGTCTACCTGTGTTTGACCATTGCCTGCGACTACGATTCCAGCCTTCTGCGAAGGCTTAATAAAGGCTGGTTCATCCTTGGGAGCAATTTCCAAATGCCTGAAGGTACCACATTCATCTGTAGAAACAATAGTACGCAAGTATAAACACTATGGGACCACGCAGCCATCATACCACTCAGGAAGGAGACGCGTTCTGTCCCCTAGAGATGAATGTACTTTGGTGCGAAAAGTGCAACTCAATCCCAAAACAACAGCAAAGGACCTTGTGAAGATGCTGGAGGAAACATTTACAGAAGTATCTATATCCACAGTAAAACGAGTCCTATATCAAAATAACCTGAAAGGCCGCTCAGCAAGGAAGAAGCCACTGCTCCAAAACCACCATAAAAAAGCCAGACTACGGTTTTCAAATACATGGGGACAAATATCATACTTTGTCGAGAAATGTCCTCTGGTCTGATGAAAAAAATAGAACTGTTTGGCCATAATGAGCATCGTTCTGTTTGGAGGAGAAAGGGGGAGGCTTGCAAGTCGAAGAACACCATCCCAACTGTGAAGCACGGGGGTGGCAGCTTCATGTTGTGGGGGTGCTTTGCTGCAGGAGGGACTGGTGCACTTCACAAAATAGATGGCATCATGAGGTAGGACAATAATGTGGATATATTGAAGCAGTCAGAGCGTTATCAAAGTGACAGACAGATAGTGACAAATTCAATACAGCCTTTTTACATTTAATTTTAAAACATACATGCTACCTGCAGCCTACATTCATTACATTCAGTCATCTAGCAGACACTCTCATCCAGAGTGACCCACAGGAGCAACCAGGATCAAGCGCATTTCCACGGGCACAACGACAGATCTCCCACCATATACAGTATCTTTCAACTATGCTGTGATGTTTAACATACAATGTGAATCTATCTAATTGAAAAGAATCCACAGATTGCGAGTTGAAGATAAATACATTTACTAAGAGTATTAATATATTAGCAATTGACTGACCAGGTCTCTCCAAATCTCCCAACAATACAATTTCTAGGGTCAATTTTCGATTCAAGTTTTGCATTTTCAGCCATTGTGGACTTCAGTGCACAGCTGTCTGTGAACAGGTGAAAAAACTTTCCAAGCCAAACCTTCATACCACAACTGCTACACACATCCTACATCATTGTCACCATATTAGCAAACGTCATAGTCAACATACCTATTAGAATTAACGCGTTAGTAAACCTGCTACAATCACACGGTGCACTGTACAGCAAGCAGTTTAGCAGTTACACCAGTGGGCCTCGGTCAAAATAAATAAAACTGAAAGCTTACCTTGACTTGGAACAGTTCCAGTGATGGATCGCCTTAAAACAAGTCAAAATACATGTATTTTTAATCCTCAGGTACCCTAAAATGTTAAACCATAATATTTCATACGGAAAGAAGTATGTTCAATAGGAAAGCGATATTAGCAGGTGTGCGTCCTCTTCATCGCGCACAGACTGTTTTCCAACTCTGTGTTCCTGTATCAGAATTCTTGTTCGTTTTGGAAGAAACAAGCATGAAACCTTGAACTAACACTGTTAACATCTAGTGGAAGTCATGGGAATTGAAATCTGGGAGCTGGATTTAACTTTTTCCCGATACGTTCTAATGGAAGAGCATGGGCTCTCAAAAAACAAGTCTGGTTGGTTTTTCTTTTTCTTTTCTCCCTACCATATCTAATGTGTTATAGTCTCCTACATTATTTTAACATTTCTACAAACTTCAGAGTGTCTCCTTTGCAATGGTACCAAGTCTATGCATATATGGGCCTGAGTAACAGGCAGTTTACTTTGGGCACATCAGTCAGGCGGAAATTCCGAAAAAAGGACCCTAGCCCTAACAAGGTAGAATGGTCTTCCCTTTGAAGGAGACTCAACTGGGTAGTCAACTCCAAAATAGTCAATTCCTCAACTCCTTGACTACCAAGAGTCGGAGTCAACTCCAAAAATCCTGGAGTCGTTTAATGAAAAATAGCCTAGGCAGCGAGGCTGACATAGCCTACTGATTAGCCTTGAATTTGATGGTTAGTAGAGATTGTCGGCAGACTCGACAGCCTTGGTTTCTCAAATGATTGCCTCGCCTGGTTCGCCAACTACTTCTCTGATAGAGTTCAGTGTGTCAAATCGGAGGGTCTGCTGTCCGGACCTCTGGCAGTCTCTATGGGGGTGCCACAGGGTTCAATTCTTGGACCGACTCTCTTCTCTGTATACATCAATGAGGTCGCTCTTGCTGCTGGTGAGTCCCTGATCCACCTCTACGCAGACGACACCATTCTGTATACTTCCGGCCCTTCTTTGGACACTGTGTTAACAACCCTCCAGGCAAGCTTCAGTGCCATACAACTCTCCTTCCGTGGCCTCCAATTGCTCTTAAATACAAGTAAAACTAAATGCATGCTCTTCAACCGATCGCTACCTGCACCTACCCGCCTGTCCAACATCACTACTCTGGACGGCTCTGACTTAGAATACGTGGACAACTACAAATACTTAGGTGTCTGGTTAGACCGTAAACTCTCCTTCCAGACCCATATCAAACATCTCCAATCCAAAGTTAAATCTAGAATTGGCTTCCTATTTCGCAACAAAGCATCCTTCACTCATGCTGCCAAACATACCCTTGTAAAACTGACCATTCTACCAATCCTCGACTTTGGCGATGTCATTTACAAAATAGCCTCCAATACCCTACTCAACAAATTGGATGCAGTCTATCACAGTGCAATCCGTTTTATCACCAAAGCCCCATATACTACCCACCATTGCGACCTGTACGCTCTTGTTGGCTGGCCCTCGCTTCATACTCGTCGCCAAACCCACTGGCTCCATGTCATCTACAAGACCCTGCTAGGTAAAGTCCCCCCTTATCTCAGCTCGCTGATCACCATAGCATCTCCCACCTGTAGCACACGCTCCAGCAGGTATATCTCTCTAGTCACCCCCAAAACCAATTCTTTCTTTGGACGCCTCTCCTTCCAGTTCTCTGCTGCCAATGACTGGAACGAACTACAAAAATCTCTGAAACTGGAAACACTTATCTCCCTCACTAGCTTTAAGCACCAACTGTCAGAGCAGCTCACAGATTACTGCACCTGTACATAGCCAACCTATAATTTAGCCCAAACAACTACCTCTTTCCCAACTGTATTTAATTTGTATTTATTTATTTATTTTGCTCCTTTGCACCCCATTATTTTTATTTCTACTTTGCACATTCTTCCATTGCAAAACTACCATTCCAGTGTTTTACTTGCTATATTGTATTTACTTTGCCATCATGATCTTTACCTCCCTTATCTCACCTCATTGTCATGCCCTGGTCTTAGTATTTTGTGTTTATATATTTATTTTGGTCAGGCCAGGGTGTGACATGGGGTTATTTTGTGTTGTGTTGTGGTATTGGGGGTTTTAGTAGGTATTGGGATGTGGCTGAGTAGGGGTGTCTAGCATAGTCTATGGCTGCCTGAGGTTCTCAATCAGAGTCAGGTGATTCTCGTTGTCTCTGATTGGGAACCATATTTAGGTAGCCTGGGTTTCACTGTGTGTTTGTGGGTGATTGTTCCTGTCTCTGTGTTAGTTATTTCACCAGACAGGCTGTATAGGTTTTCACGTTTCTTGTTTTTTTGTATTGTTTGTGTTTTTTCCTTATTAAAGATGTATCGCACTAACCACGCTGCATTTTGGTCCGACTCTCCTTTCGACGGAAGAAAGCCGTAACACTCATTTGCTCACATCGTATATAGACTTGTTTATACTGTATTATTGACTGTGTTTGTTTTACTCCATGTGTAACTCTGTGTCGTTGTATGTGTCGAACTGCTTTGCTTTATCTTGGCCAGGTCGCAATTGTAAATGAGAACTTGTTCTCAACTTGCCTACCTGGTTAAAGAAAGGTGAAATAAAATAAATTTAAAAAAATAGATTGAAAAGATATCGCCATTGGTTTGTTATGTGAACCATTTCTCTGTTCAACTTTTTCAAACATGATTTATGGGGCTATGTTTTACAACCATCTTGTGGAGAAATGTCTCTAAGCTCTGTGGTCATTCTTTACTCACTTTGTTGAAGTACTGTATCTTTTCTTCTTACAATGCACCCTAGTCGTGGAGCAACTGGAAATGATTGGCAGAAAATAGTGTCTCTGTCTGAATTCAAGTCTGATTGATGCATACATTGTGGACACATGTAATTACTTTTAAGTTTTGCAAATATATTTTTGTCTTAGTGTGTTGTTGTTGTCAATTGTCATTGCAGTGTCAGTGGCAGATATCATGGATTAGGAAAGAGGGACAGGCTGTCTCCTTCAGCTGCAAAGACTATGATCAGTGTACAAAGCATGTCTACTGGTACCAGAAGAATGATGGAGAACATTTTACCTTGATTCTTGAGCTGCGGAAGAATCAAGCTGTGAATTAATGAAGAAGAAAGTGTTTTGCACCACAGGAAGTGACATTGTCAGAGGAACTGTTTGAGACGACACACTCCAGCTGGTTTTTCACCTCTCATCTTCATAATCAACTATATGATCCAAACCATACTTCAGTAAAGATCTGTTAAATCAGTCTCATGTTCAGTGTTTTTTATAACGTGTAGCTTTTCAATTCCCCAAATCTTAATATTCACTGAACATGGACTGTGGTATAATAATATTCTCAATTTTTCTGGGTAAGTGGTTCATCAAACCTGTATCCATATATTTGAATATAGTATCTTTACTGTGACTTTTTTTGTGATCCACTTCTGTTTTACAGTGGCTGCTTCAGGACAGTGGCTACAACAGGACCAGATATCAAAGACTATGAAAGAGAAACAGAGTGTCTCCTTCAGCTGCAAAGTTACTGGTCGGTGTTGGGGTAACCTGGTCCACTGGTACCAGAAGAGAGAGGGTGAACCCTTTACTTGGATTCTATACTTTGATTTTGATGACAATTCTATCAGTCGTGATTCTACTCATCCTCAGAGAGCAGATTTCACTGTTGGGAGGGAGTCTGACACCAGTGAGCTGAAGATCCAGTCAGTTAAAGTGTTCCATTCTGCCACCTACTACTGTGCCTGCTGGGACTCGTCAACCCACAGTGAGAACTGATCCACACAGCCTGTACAAAAACACTGTGGTTTAAATCAAGCTTTGAATTCATGAAAAGGTTTCTATACCACAGTAAGAGGTTAGAGTGTAGTGTCTTCTTCAAATCCAAAGTGAATTGCAATTATAAAAGGAATTGTAAATAAATAAACAAGATGTCTTGCCAATGAGAAAACATTATCTAAACTTCATCTTCTTGATGTGTCCTGTATATGTACATTCTGTGCAGAGGTTGGACAGAGGTTTGTTTGCTTTTTAGGTATATATGGGTATAACGGTCTGAATAACTTGTTTACATAAATATTCCGATCGTTTGCTATGAGACTCAAAATTGAGCTCAGGTGCATCGAGGTTTCCATTGATCATCCTTGAGATGTTTCTACAACTTGATTGGAGTCCACCTGTGCTAAATTCAATTGAATGGACATGATATGGAAAGGCACATCCCTGTCTATATAAGATCCCACAGTTGACAGTGCATGTCAGAGCAAAAGACTAAGCCATGAGGTAGGAGTAATTGTCCGTTGAGCTCTGAGACAGGATTGTTTTGAGGCACAGATCTGGAGAAGGGTACCAAAAATTGTCTGCAGCATTGAATGACCCCAAGAACACAGTGGCCTTCATCATTCTATCATTACATTATTTATATGCATGCGGACGCCTATGTTTTGAAACCATTGGATTCAGTTTTCCATTCAGCAATACGTTTTATTACTGGGGAAAGTTTTAGAACTCCTCATTGTATTCTTTACAAACATTTGGGATGGACCTTTCTGTCTGTAGGAAGAGAGCTGCACAACCTTTTAATGATTTACAATGATTTACAATGCAGTCTCCACATAATTGAGAAAGTCTGCTTTTAGTTTTTTTGCTCCTTGTGTGGTACAAAATGCAGAATTCCTTGCAATTAGATATTCTGGTACCTTTTCAGGCAAATCAAATTATTGATTGGAGACTTTTACGTTACAGAATGCCATTGCTTTTCTTAAATATATTTAATGTTGTGTATTATGTGTTTTATTATAGTGTTTAGTAGGGCTGTTGTGGTTTATGTGTAAATGTATACAGGGCTCTTATGTAAAATAGTTTTACCTCAGTGTGACTCCGTGTTTAAATAAAGGTTAATTCAATTCTTAAATGGAAGAAGTTTGGAGCCATCAAGTCAATGTCCTTGAGTGGCCCAGCAAGAGCCCGGACTTGAACCCATCAAACATCTGCAAAGAAGTAACTCCCCAAATACAGGTGTGCCAACCTTGTAGAATCATACCAAAGAGGACGCTAGGCTGTAATTGATGCCAAAAGTGCTTCAACAAAGTACTGACTAAAGGGTCAGAATACTTAGGTAACAGTGATATTTTTAAAAACAATTTAAAAAATGTCTAAACTTGTTTTTGCTTTGTCATTATGGGGTATTGTGTGTAGATTGATGAGGGAAAAAAACGTTATTTAATCTTAGAATAAGAATGTAACAAAACTACATCTGAAAAAGTCAAGGGGTCTGAATTCACTGTATACATCTGTTGCTCACAGATACCTTTTAAAAAACTGGAGGTGCGTGGATCAGTAAACCAGTCAGTATCTGGTATGACCACCATTTGCCTCATGCAGTGTGACACATCTCCTTCGCATGGAGTTAATCAGGCTGTTAATTGTGGCTGTGGAATATTGTCCTACTCCTCTTGAATGGCTGTGTTAAGTTCCTGGATATTGAAGGAACTGGAACACGCGGTCGTACAGGTCCTTCCAGAGCATCCCACACTTGCTCAATGGGTGACATGTCTGGTGAGTATGCGGGCCATGGAATAACTGGGACATTTTCAGCTTCCAGGAATTGGGTACAGATCATTGCTGAAACATGGGGTGGTTAGTGCGTTGGGCCAGTAGCCGAAAAGTTGTTGGATCGAATCTGTGAGCTGACAAGGTAAAAATCAGTCTTTCTGTGTTCCACGGAAGGCTGTTATTGTAAATAAGAATGTGTTTTTAACTGACTTGCCTAGTTAAAAAAAAGGTTATATTGAGAGAAAAAAAACATGAGGTGATGGTGGCGGATGAATGGCACGACAATGGGCATCAGGATCTCGTCACGGTATCTCTGTGCATTTAAATTGCCATCGATAAATGCAATTATTTAACATAACCTCATTGCCACCGTGGGGCACTCTGTTCACAACGTTGACATCAGCAAACAGCTCGCCCACAAAACACCATACACTCTGTCTTCCATCTGCCCGGTACAGTTGAAACTGGGATTCATCCGTGAAGATGAATCTCTTCTCCAGCCTGCCAGTGCCCATAGAATGTCAGCATTTGCCCACTGAGGTCAGTTTCGACACCGACCTGCAGTCAGGTCATGACCCTGGTGAGGACGACGATCACGCAGATGAGATTCCCTGAGTTTATGACAGGTTTTGCAGAAATGATTCTCTTGTGAAAACCCACAGTTTCATCAGCTGGTCTCTGGTCTCAGGTGACTGGTCTCAGATGATCCTGCAGGTGAAAAAGCCAGATGTGGAAGTTCTGGGCTGGTGTGGTTACACGTAGTTTGTGTGGCTCAGCTGGTAGAGCATGTTGCTTACAATGCCAGGGTTGTGAGTATGAGTCCCACGGTGTCACGGTTCATGAATCCACTGCCTCCCTCCCTCTCTCTTTCTCTTTCTCTTTTTCTCTCTCTCTCTCTCTCTCTCTCTCTCTCTCTCTCTCTCTCTCTCTCTCTCTCTCTCCCCCGTGTTTGTGTGGGCGTGGTTCCCAATCTCGGCCTGATTGTCTGTGCCAGCTGGAATCACTTATCTTCCCTTTATATGGTTCTGTAACCAGTGTTTCTTGTTGTCAGATCGTTGTTACTTCTCTGAGTTTGTGTCGTGTGTCCGTGCTCATCTCTCACCGCCCTTGTGTGGATTATCTGCTGTGCTCCCTCCTACCCATCCGGACACACTCCCCTGGATTTCTCAGCACGCTACCATCGGAAGATGTGCCCTAGTCCCTGGGTCGGATTCCGTCTGAGTACAGTCTGTCTGTCCTGTTGCTGCTGTAAACTGTATTCCTTAAACCATTGTTGCTTGCATCTTGCATCCGCCTCTGTATTGTCACAGAACGATCTGACCAGACCATGGATGCAGCGAGTTCAACGAGTCTGACCGAATTCATTTCCCGCAGTATCACGAGAATGGATCAACAAGAGGAGAACATCTCCAGCACAGGTCGGGCAGTACAAGCCCTTGCGACGCAGGTATCCCAGCTGACCCAACAATTACAACATCTGAGGGGTCTCGCTGCGCCACCTACACCGGCAGTTCAACCCGCTCCGCCAGAGCCGGATTCCCAGCTAGAGCCACGGCTACCGACACCAGAGGGTTATTCAGGTGATCCTGACTATTGCAGAGCTTTTCTTACGAGATGTTCCATGCAATTCTCGTTGCAGCCACGGACCTTCAACCGTGAACAGTCTAAGGTAGCATTCGTACTCACACTGCTATCAGGCAAAGCGGCTCTTTGGGGAACGGCGGTGTGGGCGAACCAGGACCCATGCTGCACCTCTTTCCAGACACTCTCCGAGGAGATGAGAAGGGTCTTCGATCGGGCCGTGGCGGGTAGGGAGGCGGCCAGACTACTCGCTGACCTTCGCCAAGGAGACCGTTCAGTATCGGAATACTCCATCCAATTCCGCACTCTGGCCGCAGAGTGTCAGTGGAACGAGGAGGCGCAGTGGGACATGTTCCTGCATGGGCTGGAGGACCGGATCCAGAAGGAGATTTATGTTCTGGACCTTCCCAGGAATTTAAATGGACTAGTGGAACTAGCCTTGAGGGTCGACGCTCGTCTGAGTCGTATTGGCCGCCGAGCATGCCCTAACAGACCGTATAACGACACGGAGGGCTGGCATGCCAGCGGCGGGAACACGGCCAGTTCAGCCTCCGCTCACGAACCCATGCAGCTGGGGAGAGCTCGCCTCTCCCGGGAAGAGAGGGAGAGGCGGAGATCCCAAGGACTCGGTCTCTACTGTGGTAGAGCGGGCCACTTTATCCACTCCTGCCCGGTAAAAGATCAGGCCCGGTAGTAAGCATGAGGCTACTATCGGGTGGTGTCACCACAGAGAAGACCTCATCATCTACTCTCCTCCCGGTAAGACTAAGATGGGCCACCCACACGCACGACACCCAAGCCTTACTGGACTCAGGAGCAGAGGGTAATTTCATGGACTTCAAGCTCGCTCACACACCTCACCTCACTCTCGCACAAGATATCCGTCAACGCTCTCAATGGTCAAGAACTCCCCAACATTTCTCACACCACTGAACCTATCACACTCATCACTTCTGGCAATCACACTGAGACACTATCATTTCTACTCATGGACTCACCCCTTGCACCATTAGTTCTCGGCCACCCTTGGCTCACCCAACACAACCCCAGAGTTGACTGGGGTCAGAACTCTATATCCATGTGGAGTAACAAGTGCCTTGAGTCCTGTTTGGTGTCTGCTTGTTCGTCTGTGTCTGATTCTGTGTTTCTAGAGGAGGCAGTGGATTTGTCTAACGTGCCCGTTGAATACCTCGACCTGAAGGAGGTGTTCAGTAAGTCCCATGCTGCTTCTCTTCCTCCGCATCGTCCCTATGACTGTGCAATAGAATTATTGCCAGGTGAGTCTCCGCCTAAAGGCAAGTTATATTCACTCTCTGAGTGAAGAGGGAGGGAGGCTATGGAGAGATACATCTCTGATTCTCTGGCATCTGGATTCATTCGTCCTTCCTCTTCTCCAGCGGGGGCGGGGTTCTTCTTTGTGGGGAAGAAGGACGGTTCTCTGCGTCCTTGCATTGATTACCGTGGGTTGAATAACATCACAGTGAAGAATACCTATCCCTTACCGTTGATGTCCTCAGCCTTTGAAAGGTTACAGGGAGCATCCGTGTTCACTAAGTTGGATTTACGGAATGCATATCATTTGGTTCGCATAAGGGGGGGGGACGAATGGAAGACCGCGTTTAACACCCCCAGAGGGCACTTCGAATATTTGGTCATGCCTTCTGGGCTATCCAACTCCCCAGCGGTTTTCCAGGCACTCGTCAATGACGTGCTGAGAGATATGATTCATCAGTTCATATATGTTTACCTGGATGACATACTGATTTTTTCTTCTTCTCTCCAGGAACACGTTCAGCACATCAGACGAGTGCTTCAGAGGTTGTTGGAGAATGGACTTTTTGTCAAGGCGGGGAAATGCATTTTTCATGCACAATCCGTTCCATTCCTAGGTTACATCGTCTCGACTGAAGGTATTCGCATGGATCCTGACAAGGTTAAGGCTGTGGTGGATTGGCCAAGCCCAGATTCCCGTAAGGCCCTACAGAGGTTTCTGGGATTCGCCAATTTCTACCGGCGTTTCGTTTGCAACTTTAGCCAGATAGTCGCTCCTCTTACCGCCTTAACCTCCCCCAGAGTGACGTTCAGGTGGTCCGATACAGCCGAGGCTGCATTCGCCAAACTCGAGCCGCTTTGTTTCGGCTCCCATCCTCATAGCTCCCGATCCCTCGCGTCAGTTCGTGGTGGAGGTGGACGCTTCAGAGGTGGGGGTAGGTGCGGTACTTTCCCAACGTTCCTCTTCTGACGACAAGATGCACCCTTGCGCGTTCCTTTCCCATCGGTTATCACCTGCGGAACGCAACTACGACATTGGCAACAGAGAGTTGTTGGCAGTGAAGTTAGCACTGGAGGAGTGGCGCCATTGGTTAGAGGGTTCGGGGGTACCTTTTATAGTTTGGACCGATCACAAGAATTTAGAATATATCAGAACCGCCAAGCGACTCAACTCCAGGCAGGCGCGGTGGGCACTCTTTTTCGGACGTTTTGACTTCTCTCTCTCGTATCGCCCGGGTTCCAAGAATGTCAAACCCGATTCCCTTTCTCGCATTTTTGACCATTCCGAACGCCCATCCACTCCCGAGTGCATCCTACCCGGGACCCTAGTGGTCTCCACACTCACATGGGAGGTTGAATCGAGGGTCAAAACGGCCTTAGAAGGGGTAACGCCTCCGCCCGGTTGCCCGCCTAATCGGTTGTTTGTGCCGGAGGGGTGTCGGTCCGATGTTATTCGGTGGGGGCATTGCTCCAACGTAGCGTGTCATCCAGGAGTCAGCCGCACTAGCTTTTTGGTTAAGCAACGCTTTTGGTGGCCACTGATGGCTCATGACATTCACAGTTTTGTCTTGGCTTGCTCGGTTTGTGCCACTGGGAAGACTTCTAATCGACCCCCAGATGGGTTACTCCAACCGCTGTCGGTCCCTTCGAGACCCTGGTCCCACATCGCTCTAGATTTTGTTACCGCCCTCCCGCCCTCCCAGGGCAAGACGGTTGGTTTGACCGTGGTGGACCGGTTCTCGAAGGTGGCTCATTTTATTCCCTTGCCTAAATTACCATCTGCCAAGGAGACAGCGGTAACTGTTGTGGATCACGTCTTTCGCTTACATGGCCTGCCGATGGACGTAGTTTCTGACAGGGGGCCCCAATTTGTGTCCAAGTTTTGGCAAGAGTTTTGTAAGTTACTGGGAGCGAGTGTCAGCCTGTCTTCAGGGTTTCATCCCCAGAGCAACGGTCAAACGGAGAGGGCCAACCAAGATTTGGAGAGAGTGTTGCGATGTTTGGTTTCTAAGAATCCCTCTTCCTGGAGTCAACAACTCTCTATGGTTGAGTACGCTCACAATTCGTTGCCAGTGGCAGCCACGGGTCTCTCTCCGTTTGAGTGTAGTTTAGGTTACCAGCCACCTATCTTTCCCAGTACGGAGTCCGAGGTCACTGTTCCCTCCGCTCACGCTTTCATCCAGAGGTGCCGTCACGCATGGAGCAGAGCCCGTGAGACTCTTCTCCGGGTGGGGGCGCGCACCAAGGCTAAGGCCGATCGCCACCGGTCGAAGCCTCCGGTATACGTCGTTGGCCAAAGAGTGTGGCTTTCTACTAAGAACATTCCACTCCGATCCGTTTCGAACAAGCTTGCCCCCAAATTTATCGGCCCGTTCAAAGTCACCAGGATCATTAGTCCGGTGGCGGTCCGGCTCAAGCTTCCTCCGGCGTATAGGAGAATTCATCCTACCTTTCATGTGTCTAAAATAAAACCTGTGTTTCAGGCACGCATTAACCCGCCGGTCCCGGTTCCCCCGCCGCCACGACTTGTTGATGGGGAACCCACCTTTTCTGTCAATCGTATTTTGGACTCTAGAAGGAGGGGACGCGGATTCCAGTACCTGGTGGACTGGGAGGGTTACGGCCCGGAGGAGAGAAGTTGGGTACCTGCTAGGGACATTCTGGATCACTCCCTTATCGATGATTTCAATCGACAGGTAAATTCGCCTGGGAACGCCAAGAGGCGTTCCTAGGGGGGGGGGTATTGTCACGGTTCATGAATCCACTGCCTCCCTCTCTCTTTCTCTCTCTCTCTCTCTCTCTCTCTCCCGTGTTTGTGTGGGCGTGGTTCCCAATCTCGGCCTGATTGTCTGTGCCAGCTGGAATCACTTATCTTCCCTTTATATGTTCTGTAACCAGTGTTTCTTGTTGTCAGATCGTTGTTACTTCTCTGAGTTTGTGTCATGTGTCCGTGCTCATCTCTCACCGCCCTTGTGTGGATTATCTGCTGTGCTCCCTCCTACCCATCCGGACACACTCCCCTGGATTTCTCAGCACGCTACCATCGGAAGATGCACCCTAGTCCCTGGGTCGGATTCCGTCTGAGTACAGTCTGTCTGTCCTGTTGCTGCTGTAAACTGTATTCATTAAACCATCGTTGCTTGCATCTTGCATCCGCCTCTGTATTGTCACACACGGAGGATAAGTACAGAAATGTATGCACAATCCCTCTGGATAAGAGTGCCTGCTAAATGACTAAAATGTAAAAAATGACAATGTCTGCAGTTGTGGGACCGGTTGACATACTGTCAAATTTTCTAAAAGAATGTTAGATTTGGCTTATGGTAGATACATTCTCTGGCAAAAGCTCTGGTGGACATTCCTGCAGTCAGCATGCCAAATGCAGACTGCCTCAAAACTTGTGGCATTTTGTTGTGTGACAAAACTGCACATTTTAGAGTGGCTTTTTATTGTCCCAAGCACAAGGTGCAACTGTGTAATGATCATCCTGTTTAATCAGCTTCTTCAAATCAAATGTTATTAGTCAGGAATACAACACAGTGAAATGCTTACTTACGAGCCCCTAACCAACAATGCAGTTAAAAAAAATAAAAGTAACAAGTAATTAAAGAGCAGCAGGATAATAACAATAGCAAGACTATGTACAGAGGGGTACCAGTACAGAGTTAATGTGAGGGAGCAACGGTTAGTTGAGGTAATATGTATATGTAGGTGGAGTTATTAAAGTGACAATGCATAGATGATAACAACACAGAGAAGCAGCGGTATAAAAGAAGGGGGACCTAGACTTGGCACTCCGGTACCGCTTACTGTGCGGTAGCAGAGAGAACAGTCTATGACTAGGGTGCTGGAGTCTTTGAAACATTTTAGGGCCTTCCTCTGACACCACCTGGTATAGAGGTCCTGGATGGCAGGAGGCTTGGCCACAGTGATGTACAGGGCCGTACGCAGTACCGTTTGTAGTGCCTTGCGGTCAGAGGTCGAGTAGTTGACATACCAGGCAATGTGATGCAACCGGTCAGGATGCTCTCAATGGTGCAGCGGTAGAACCTTCTGAGGATCTGAGGACCCATGCCAATCTCCTGAGGGGAAATAGGTTTTGTCATACCCTCTTCACAACTGTCTTTGTGTGCTTGAACCATGTTAGTTTGATGGTGATGTGGACACCAGGGAACTTGGTCTGCTTGGTCCTCTTTTGGTCCTCTTTTTCCTGTAGTCCACAATCTTCTCCTTTGTATTGATCATGTTGAGGGAGAGGTTGTTGTCCTGGCACCACACGGCCAAGTCGCTGACCTCCTACCCATAGGCTGCCTCGTCGTTGTCAGTGATGAGGCCTACCACTGTTGTTCCTTAGGCAAACGTAATGATGGTGTTGGAGTTGTGCCTGGCCTTGCAGTCATGAGTGAACAGGGAGAACAGGAGGGGGCTGAGCACTCACCAGTGAGGGGCCCCTGTGTTGAGGATAAGTGTGGTGGATGTGTTGTTACCTACCCTTACCACCTAGGGGCGGCCTGTCAGGATCCAGTTGCAGAGGGAGGTGTTTAGTTCCAGGGTCCTTAACTTATTGATAAGCTTTGAGGGCACTACGGTGTTGAATATTGAGCTGTAGTGAATGAATAGCATTCTCACATTGGTGTTCCTTTTGTCCAGGTGGCAAAGGGCAGTGTGGAGTGCAATAGAGAGATTGCATCATCTGTGGATTTGTTAGGGCGGTGTGCAAATTGAAGTGGGTCTATGGTTTCTGGGATGATGGTGTTGATGTGAGCCATGACCAGCCTCAAAGCACTTCATGGCTACAGATGTGAGTGCTACGGGTCGGTAGTAATTTAAACAAGTTACCTTAGTGTTCTTGGGCACAGTCACTATGGTGGTCTGCTTTAAACATGTTGGTATTATAGACTCGGACAGGGAGAGGTTGAAAATGTCAGTGAAGACACTTGCCAGTTGGTCATCGCATACTCGCAGTACACGTCCTGGTAATCTCTCCGGCCCTGCGGCCTTGTGAATGTTGACCTGTTTAAAGGTGTTACTCACATCGGCTGCGGAGAGAGTGATCTCAGTCTTCCAGAACAGCTGGTGCTCTTATGCATGTTTCAGTGTTATTTGCATCAAAGCATGCATAGAAGTAGTTTAGCTCGTCTGGAAGGGGGGCAGCTCTCGGCTGGGCTTCTCTTTGTAGTCTGTAATGGTTTACAAGCCCTGCCAATCCGACGAGCATCAGAGCCGGTGTAGTACGATGCGATCATAGTCCTGTATTGAGGCTTTGCCTGTTTGATGGTTTGTCGTAGGGCATAGCGGGATTTCATATAAGCCTCCGGGTTAGAGTCCCGCTCTTTGAAAGCGGCAGCTCTAGCCTTTAGCCCAGTGCTGCCTGTAATCCATGGCTTCTGGTTGAGCTAATTACGTACGGTCACTGTGGGGACAATTTCATCGATGCACTTATTGATGAAGCCAATGACTGATGTGGTGTACTGACGCCATTGGAGGAATACCGGAACATATTACCGTCTGTGCTAGCAAAACAGTCCTTTCACTTAGCATCTGCAACTTCTGACCACGTTGTCATTGATCGAGTCACTGGTGCTTCCTGCTTTAATTTTTGCTTCTATGCAGGAGTCAGGAGGATATAATTATGGTCAGATTTGCCAAATGGAGGGTGAGGGAGAGCTTTGTATGCGTCTGTGTGTTGACTACAGGTGGTCCAGAATTATCTTTCCTCTGGTTGCACATATAACATGCTGATAGAAATTTGGTAAAACGGATTTAGGTTTCCCTGCATTAAAAGTCCCCGGCTACTAGGAGCGCGGCCTCTGAGTGAGTGTTTTCTTGTTTGCTTATGGCGGAATATAGCTCATACAATGCTGTCTTAGTCCCAGCCTCTGACTGTGGTGGTATGTAAACATCTACGAAGAATACAGATGAAAACTCTCTCGGTAGGTAGTGTGGTCTACAGCTTATCATGAGATAGTATACCTCAGGGGAGCAATAGCTCGAAACTTCCTTAGATATCGTTTACCAGCTGTTATTTATCTATCCTGCCGGTACATCATATAACCAGCCAGCTGTATGTTGATATTGTCGTCTTTCAGCCACAACTCTGTGAAGCATAAGATGTTACAGTTTTTAATGTCCCGTTGATAGTTTAATCTTCCGCATAAGTTGTCGATTTTATTCTCCAAATATTGCACGTTTGCTAGCAGAATGGAGGGAAGTCGGGTTTATTCGATCGCCTCCGAATTCTCAGAAGGCAGCCCGCTCTTCGGCCCCTATTCTCTGCCTCCTTTTCATGTAGATCATGGGGATCGGGGCCTGTTCCCGAGGAAGCAGTATATCCATTGTGTCGGGCTCGTCAGAGTCGCGAAAGGAAAATAAATATTCTGCTAGTCCATGTTGAGAAATTGCAGACCTGATGTCTAGAAGTCATTTTCGGTCATAAGAGACGGTAGAGGCAACTTTATGTACAAAATAAGTTCAAAAATATGTTACAAATAAACAAACTCAATTGGCTGGGGGCACGTCTGCCTTCTACTTCGGCGCCATCTTGGTGTATCAATAGTAACCATTTGCAGGGGAATTTTGTAGACATGTCTTTGTATTGTGTTTTGAGAATCTGAAGAGAAGAAAATGAGGTGGTTGTGTCATTACTGTTGTAGTCATGATTTTATACCTTTATTATCCCTAGCTGGTTTCTGTCCACAATCTTGTTGTGCTCCATAACTGCAAGGTGTGTCAGCTCCCTCATGCTGGTGTACAGAATATTCTCCCACTTTGGGGTATTTTCCAGCAGGGCACTGTGAACTGCCGAACCACAGCAACCTTGTACAGTAATTGGACAATAGAACAAATATGGCTGAGCTTGCTGGTTGCAGGGTGCATCATTATGCACCTGTAATTCAAAAGTTATTTGCAAAGTGTAGGTCATCACTATGCTAAAAATTTAACTACTTTCAGTCACTACTTTGGAATGAAAACGTCTAGGTAGCCTAGCCAGCCAGTGCATTTGTGGCACACATCATACATCAGTGGCAGATGCTGGCTTGGGTCTCTGAGCAAATTTATTTCAAATTTAGTGCACAAATTTGTTTACATCCCTGTTAGTGAGCATTTCTCCTTGGCCAAGATAATCCATCCACCTGACGGGTGTAGCATGTCAATAAGCTGATTAAACAGCATGATCATGATACAGGTGCACCTTGTGCTGAGGACAATAAAATGCCTCTCTAATATATGCAGTTTTGTCACACAACATAATGCCACAGATGTATCAAGTTTTGAGGGAGTGTGCAATTGACATGCTGACTGCAATTGTCATTATGGGGTATTGTGTGTAAAATGCTGAGGATTTTTTTAATACAATCCATTTAAGAGTAAGGCTGTAATGTAACAAAATGTGGAAAAAGTCAAGGTGTCTGAGTACTTTCCAGAGGCACAATAATATATATCGCTGGTATATCTTTGTTCCATTTTGAATAGATTGGTAGTTGGTGAAATGTTGGTTCGATTTAGAATGTAACACTTTGAGAATATGGCCTTACCCTTGCTGTCATTATTTTGTGAATAGAATTGGATACTATATCTGAATCTCAGGGTACTCCATAATCATGTAGAGCAGAACAAAGCTGCTAATGAAAGCAAAATGAAGAACCAGGCAGATAATTTTGCTTTATCAAGTCTTGGAAAGCACGTAGGCTACAACTGTCCACAATATCAGAGAGAGTATGAATTCCCCTCTCACTCCAAGCTGGAAAATATATTTACTGGTCACGCAAGAGGAGACTGTGATTATTAAACAATGTAAAATGGGGGTGATGATTAATAATATAAACAGTATTTGCAATGACTCCCCATTTAACATCATATTGTACGCATGATGACAGGGCTGAAGGTGACCATTGGCTTTTTTTTATAGAAATAATGGAGTCTGTAAGATTAGTGAAGGTGCTGGAGGCAAAATGCAAAGCTGAAAAAGTGGGGAAAAGTTTCTGCACACTTCCAATCAGATGCAAATGTATTTTAATAGTAGCTGAGCTTTCGCCCAGTCAACCTTCATCAGAGCCCAACATAGGAAAGACTAGGAGTGAGGGGAAAGTGTTTCTGCAAGGAGGAGTTAGAGGGCCTGTCACACTGTGATCTGATTCACCTTGTGATTGTCTCCAGCACCTCCCGGTGTCGCTTATTTTCCCCAGTGTATTTATCCATGTGTTTCCTGTCTCTCTGTGCCAGTTTGCCTTGCATGTTTTTCACGTCAACCAGAGTGTTTTCCTGTACTCCTGCTTCTATTCTCTTTTTGCTAGTCCTCCCGGTTTTGACCCTTGCCTGTTTTCTGGACTCCGTACCTGCCTGCCTGACCGTTCTGCTTGCCTGCTGCTCTGTACCTCCTGGACTCTGGTTTGAATCTTTTGCCTGTCCTCGACCATTCTCTTGCCTACCCCTTTTGGATTGTTTAGTAAATATCAAAGATATCTGCCTCCCGTGTCTGCATCTGGGTCTCGCCTTGTGCCTTTATAGGGCCAACCTATTGCAATGAAATGTAAGTCAGAACTCTCTTGTTTCCTCTCAAGTCAGTGATAATTTACATCATACATTTTCATTATCATCACAAATTAACATACAATTAACATTGTTTAATTGTTGGAAATTTGCTGTAGCATGTGACATAGCACAGCAGTAAGCCTAAGCTGGTTTGGGCAGTGTTTTTATGCAATGTAGAAACCTAAGATTCTACTTTTTATAAAAAAACATGTCTTTACAGTTATATTAGTTTCAATGGCACGTGTGCTTCAGAAATAGCTAATACAGGCTACACCTCAATTGATTAAAAACATAATTTCTGGTGCTCCTAATGTTTATGTTGTGCTCTTAACAGCAGTGCTACCAATGGAAAAACGTTGTCAGTAGGCTTCATGTTCCAACTCATTCTGTGTGCGTGCCCCCTCCAGATTTTTTAAAGCTTAAGAGGTATGCTTAGATATGCATAAAAATATACATTTTTTACATACTGTAAAATTAAGCATGTTTTGAGTGCGCCCCCTCAGATATTTGGGGTGCATGAGGCCGTGGAACATTTGTATAGCTAACAAGCTCTGCCAAGACGAAGTGAAGACTACTTTTTGACAAGGGAATTCTCACTGTGTAGGCTTGAATTTGGCTCTGGTACGAGACTTTCTGTGACAGGTACGATATCCATTCCTCTGATTTTCGGGCAGAATCAACTAAGCAGTTGTCATTAATAATTCATCAGTCCAACATAATTGACCAAACATCCTGCAATATTGCTACCCAAATTTGCACAAATTATTTATGATCAACCCATGTTAGAAAAAATAGCTATGAATTTGAACGTTTGTTATTAGCCTGTACAATTGATTATTCAGATTTTCAAGGAAGCCATATGCACAATTTACAGTATATTGCATGTCCTTAATATTAGATATACACCCTCAGTTAAATGTGTGACATGTAAAGTAATCTGATATAGGGAAGAATGTCAAACTGTTTACTGAGCTAAGAATCTGATTTAAATCATTTTGAATGTTATAATTGACTTTATTGAAATATAATATTCCCTAAACGATAGCTAAGAAAAATCAGTTGGTTTATTTATGTAAGTAATTGTTAACTTGACTATAGACCGTAAAGCTGGATATAAAACAAATGGTATGGGACATCATGATTCCTTTTGACAACAGAATACATCTGAAGTCTGAACTTGTGTGTTGGCCCTTTAAAGAAGTCTGTAAATGTTATTATTTCTCTTGAAAACCAGACAATACCGTACAAAAACCCAAAGTGACTGTCTACTCAGAGTCCAACCCTGAGTCGAAGGTGAACACCCTGCTATGTCTGGCTGGAGACATGTTTCCAGACTTGGTCAAGATCTCATGGATGCTGGAGGATGAAAACGGCAAAGCAGTCAAGGTGCCTAAAGCAGAGGGGGAACAGCTGGAGCAGAGGGAGGAAGGACGGACGACCAGTATGATCATCATTGATAATGAGAAGATTTACAGGAACAAATACATCTGTTCTGTGGAGCATGAAGGGGGCCCTCAAGATGTTTACATGCTAAAAGGTAAAGCCAGTCATTGAAATAGGCCTACATACTAATGTAAAACTGTTTTATATACATCATTATTCATTTAATATGTATGTAATATAATTATGAGTAGGTTATTGTGTATTCAACCTTGTAAATTTGACAGGCCTATTACCTTTTCAATGAAAAAAAGAAAGTATACAAAAATTGGACTCATACTTGGTAATTGTATTGGAATGTTGTGTAGTTAGTCTCAAGTTTTGAAACAAAATAGCCTTTTTTTTCTCAACAATTATCCTCGACAGTAGCCTACAGAATGCTCTGGAAAAAATATTATTATGATCATTTTCCATTTCATTCTCAGATAAACCAACTGAAGCTCCGCGAACCACAGGGGCTTCACCAACCTGCCTGTTCAGAAATGACACGCAGCAGTCACAGACTCTACATCTTGCCGACGGTAAAATTTATGTGTATTTCATGCATGGTTCGTTCGGGTCAATTCAAAAATATGGGGGGGAGTGTAAGTGGTTGGATAAATTGACCAATTTAGACAGGTATTAAATTCGATTGCGCTTTGTCACAATTGCACCTTTTGGATGGAGAAGGCATTCATGGCTTATGTCTTCTGAATTGAAAAGTACCTTTTAAAGGGTGCCTTCACATACAGTGCATTCGGGAAGTATTCAGACCACTTGATTTTTTCCAAAATATATTAAATTAAAATGTTCTCTCGGATTAACACAATGAAAACGCAAAAACAGGTTTACATTTCTTTTTTTACAATTTATTTACGTAAGTATTCAGACCATTTGCTATGAGACTCGAAATTGAGCTCAGGTGCATCCTGTTTCCATTGATCATCCTTGAGATGTTTTTACAACTTGGAGTCCAAGTGGTAAATTCAATTGATTGGACATGATTTGGAAAGGCACACACGTCTCTCTATATATGGTCCCACAGTTGAGTGCATATCAGAGCAAAAACCAAGCCATGAGGTCGATGGAATTGTCCGTAGAGCTCCGAAACAGGATTGTGTTGAGGCACAGATCTGGGGAAGGTTACCAAAACATTTCTGCAACCTTAAAGGTCCCCAAGAACATAGTGGCCTCCATTATTCTTAAATGGAAGAAGTTTGGAAACACCAAGACTCTTCCTAAAGCTGGCCTCCCGGCCAAATTGAGCAATTGGGGGAGAAGGGCCTTGGTCAATGAAGTGACCAAGAACCTAATTGGTTAGCCGATTTCAAGTTTTCATAACAATCGGAAATCTATATTTTTGGACCCTGATTTGGCAGATTTTATTTATTTAACAAAAGCACATTTGCAAAAGAAGCACAGTCGTTACATGACTGTACCTAACCATAAACATCAATGCCTTTCTTAAAATCAATACACAGAAGTATATATTTTTAAACCTGCATATTTAGCTATAGGAAATCCAGGTTAGCAGGCAATATCAACCAGGTGAAATTGTGTCACTTCTCTTGCGTTCATTGCACGCAGAGTCAGGGTATATTCAACAGTTTGTGCCGCCTGGCTCATTGCAAACTAATTTGCCAGACTTTTACGTAATTATGACATAACATTGAAGGTTGTGCAATGTAACAGGAATATTTAGACTTATGGATGCCACCCGTTAGATAAAATACGGAACGGAATCGGTCGACCTCTAAACCTAATGGTCACTCTGACAGAGCTCCACAGTTCCTCCTCAGTCAGACACATGACAGCCTCCTTGGAGTTTGCCAAAAGGAACCTAAAGGACTCAGAACATGAGATACAAGATTCTCTGGTCTGATGAAACCAAGATTTAGCTGAGCAGCAACGCTCCCCATCCAACCTGACAGAGCTTAAGAGGATCTGCAGAGAAGAATGGGAGAAACTCCCCAAATACAGGTGTGCGAAGCTTGTAGCGTCATATCCAAGGAGACTCAATGCTGTAATCGCTGCCAAAGGTGCTTCAACAAAGTAAAGGGTCTGAATACTTATGCAAATGTAATATTTCAGTTACATCACAAACCTGTTTTTGCTTTGTCATTATGGGGTGTTGTGTGTAGATGGAGGGAAAAAAGGCTGTAACGTAACAAAATATGAAAAGTCAAGGAGTCTGAATACTTTCCGAATGCGCTGTATCCTCTTATGATCCGGATCCTGGAGTGTTTAGTAGCCTACCCTCATCCGTGCTATAAAGCCAAGTCCCCCCCCCAAAAAAAATTGGGGCTAATAATTGCGTTGTTAGCCCTGTAACCTGTTCATTCATATGCCTTGCAACAGTGATAGAAAGGCCGAGACCATAATAATACATTTAACCACAGCTTTATTTTATTGCAAAACCGTATAGTAACCTCAAAGCAGTCCACAAAGCATTTTGCATGTACAGTAGCAGACAGTTACATGACCTACAGCATGGTCAAGCAAATGAATGTTTCTGAAATTTGCTGACCACTAAAATATTGATTTACAGCAGAACCACAGTTACCACAAGTCGCAAAGAAAACAGGAGCTACCTCTATTCCAGCACCATTTCAACTTCAACAGTTTCAACATCATCAAATCCTCTCTGCTTAGTCTGATACAGTGATCATTAAAAGATACAAAAACAATTTAGTCCAATTAACGTAAGCTAAATATGTGGATGTTCTGATATCTGTGTGCACGTATCCGTGTGTGTGCTCATGCTCGTTCGCGCAAGAAGAAAAACATATTGGCTCACCCTACTTGAACAGAAATGCCCTCTTTTATGTTGAGGAACAGTCTATCACGCTGTCATATACTACATGCTTTATTTTTTTGCTTACTCGCTAGCCTAACTTCCATTCATGGTCAACGTTAGCTAACATAAGTCCAAAACCCTATCTCCATCCATGGCTAATTTAGGAAATAGCCAATTTTAGCTAGCTGGCTAGCTAGCCACAGGAGAACAACACAACAAGATGCAACAATTGAAGTTTTTCTGTCAATGGCATTTGCTCCCAATGGGATTTGAGTGACGCAAATCCAAGCTGGCTTCCCTTAACTTTTTGGGAGGGAATACCAGGACCATTCGCTGAGCTCGATCAGTTTAGCTCAACGGTGCACGCTGGCTTCCCTTGCCTTTAATGCTACAGGCGGCAACAATGTCATGCTCGTTTGGACCAGACCGCATCAGATGGCCCACACTTAGAGACAGAGGGGCGCTGTTTCGCTCACTCCTTTGAAATACATTGTCAGTTGCGGATTGAACATTATGAAACAGACGAAATATATATTTTTATTGGACATTTTTGGGGGAAAGCATGGCTTCCCTTGGCATCTATGAATACATGCCAATGCTGAAACGACTCCTGGACCTGCATGAATAGTGGCTCCAAGATCCAGGACCAGAGTACCAGGTATTGTGATAAAGCAGCGCGAGCCGCATGGAACATTTTTGCCTGTTGTACTCGCAAAATATTATTATTGCTAAAACTCACTAAATGAAGTGGTGCCAACAAAATGCGATTGGGTAGCTAATCTGATCGTGGTGAATAAGCTAAGTGTATTTTAAAGGCCTATTTCCTGTTTGCCGAGATGCCATCCACGGAAAATGTTGCATATGTCGGCTTAAAAGGAGAATGTCTTTAAAAACCGCAATGCCTGTAACCAACAATCATATTGAACCCTGGCCTTACTCTTTTCTCTTCTACAGAATCCTTCCAGTCAACATTTAGTCTGAACCTGGCCTCTCTGGTTTACACAGTGATGATAGTGAAGAGCATGGTGTACTGCTGTGGGCTCTCTATCCTGCTGCACCACAGGAGCTTGGGAAGAGGACCCAGCACCTGTAGACACATTCATTGAAAGGAGACCACCCCCCACGTATGGATAGAATTGTACTGGGCGGTAAACAACATGGACTTTACATCCCATTGAGGTCTAACATTTCATTTGTATTGCTTTTATTTTTCCTGCTTTATTTTTTAGATGCTACAATATTGTGAGTCATAGTTTTCCATGTCTTCTAATAGCTTCAACTGCCAAATATGACAATTGCAGCACATTTAATTTTGTATATGGAGTAATGTTACCCTCCTTATGTGGGAGCTACCCACTGCAGACACATGAATAAAGGTTTTCTGGAAAATAAGCAGAGCAAATCTTGAATGTAAATAAATTATGATTTTAATTTAGACTTTTTTTTGGTAAAGTTGCCCTGCAATATGTCAGAGGTAGGCCTAAATTATACTCACAACCTGTATTTAATTTATACAAAATATGTACCTAAATATGTAGGCCCATGAGTTCTAAATCATTATCAAATATAATATGTTGTAACTTGTCTTCAAGTGTAATTTTTCTCAAGAAATTAGTTTTTCTAACAGTATTTCACATCTTAATTAATGAATAGGAGAATCAATTGTTGCTTTAAATATCTGAATGCTGAGTGCTTATTGAGCATAAAAATTGGGCTATGCAAAATCATTTATTTGTGCTTTTTTACATTTAATACAATGTTTTTTTATGCAGCTTTTATGAAGAGTAACACAGCCTGCTCAAATTAACCAAGTTGCTCAAAATAATAATATCCTTTCAGATGAGGATGGATTTAATAAACGCTGCCTTTGCGAATGAATAGTCACAACAATGGTTCTGCAAATTATTGTAAATAACTTTTTTAAAGTTTCTTGCTGCTTTGTATGAATAAAGGCTACCTAATTCCCCCCCCCCAAAAAAAAAATTATATATAACATAGCATTTCTTTACTATAAGATCATCTATTCATATTTGTGAATGTTATTTGATTGAATCTTATCAGAAGCGAAACAATAAAATTGTAAGATCCCCTATTCTCTGTTTTCAACGTGTTTGCTTCAATGGGCATGTACCAACACAGATGTTGAGCCTAGACTCAATAGTGGTGGGAAAATGTGGTTAATGTATATTTGGTTTTCTGAAGAAATGTGAAACGGTAGTTACTGGAAACAAGATATAGCTAGCTGCATAACCACAGCTTGAGTGTGTGAAGAGATAGTTATCCAAAGCTGCTGGATGATTCATTTTTATCTTGGTCCGTTTTCAGCTCCATTTGTGGGTTCGGCTCCTGCCATCGAATTGAAGAATATGACACCGATGGGAAGACGAGTCCATAATGGTAGCTTATGGTTCCTGCATTTGTAGAATTATAGCCCTATGACAAAACAAGCTCTTACTTCAGTTTGTGTACTTTTTTTTATCCTTGAAACAATCTAATTAAATGAAATCAGGGTTGAGTGTTTAGTTTGTTTTTAACACATCTTTGGAAAGGAAACTAACATTGTTATCCAAAGTAGTAAATAGGGTAGACTTATGTTTCCGTTATATTATTACCATTTATTCTGTTTTAATGTAACGCCCTAACAAAATGTTGTCTTAATTGCTTTCTTTTATCTACACTTCCCAAATAAGATCAATATGTGCAAGTGTTACATTTAATTAAAATCTAAAGAAATACAAACAGAACTTATATACGCCTATAATACTATCAATAACAGAAATTAATCATAGAATTTTAACTTTCACATATACACTTTATTGAATTGACAACCAATGTAATTCATGATCAAATATGGTAGGTAATTGTTAGGCTACATTATAAACACACACAAGCTTGTCACTGAAAATTAACTTGGTGTCTTAAAAGGTCAACTTTATTCATTTACTGTATTGAATAAGAGAGTGCACTGTTTAGTGGCTCTTCAATATAGAACACTAAGGCTAGGATTAAATCTGATCAGGCTTTGACAGCGTGCACCTTTAAAAGGCAACCCAAAAGGTCGCTGTCTGCAACCCCACGGAAATATTACCACAATCAAAAAATCCCCATAACCAGTCAGTTTGAGTTATGAGTTGCATTGAATGCGTCTCAATGCACCGCATCTGTCAATGTTGCACTTCTGCATCTGCGGTGAAAGGTGACAGAGCTAGAGCAGTGTTTGTCAAATCATGAGACGTCCCGGTAATCAGTCTTCTCACAAAAATCGTCTGTTGCGTCCAAACGGTTTGGCCTATACCCTATTATGAACGCTCCATGGAAAGATGACACTCTCACGAACACGATGGTGCTCTGTATTTTGTGGTGTCTGAACAGTTTCGGCTACATACCCCTCTGTGGAAAGGTGAGACTCTCACAGGCCCTATAAAGACTATATATGGTCACTGTTTAGTGCCAAAAATATGTGGCTAAAATGTTTTCTGAACTTTATTACATAACTCAGATAGACATTTCAAAACAAACGTCTTTCGATTTTTTTTGGGGGGGGGCTACGTTGTTCCATGTATTGAATCTGTAATTCAATGACTTTCTATTGGCTAATAGCAGTAAGTCCAAAATATTTTCTCAATTTATTTTGTTGATACTTGAAGGGGTCTTAAAATAAAAAGCTAAAACCTAAATGATCCTTGGTATAACCTCCTTAACCTGGAACCCTAAGCTATATGGAATTATTTTATCTCATGGGGACAGCTTACATTTAATCAATAAGTGGGTGTGGTATATGGCCAAAATACCATGGCCAAGGGCTGCTTACGCACGACGCATCGCAGAGTGCCTTGGCCATATACCACAAACCCCCGAGGTGCCCTATTGCTATTATAAACTGGTTACCAACATAATTAGAGCAGTAAAAATAAATGTCTAGTCAGACCCGTGGTATACGGGATGATATACCACAGCTGTCAGACAATCAGCATTCAGGGCTCGAACAACCCAGTTTATAAGTAGCATTTTATCACGTGTAACTATGACAATGATTTGAATTGGCTGAAGTGCATTTTGATACATTTAAACTCTTTCAAATGTATGCAAGTATTAACCACAGAAGTTTTATTACCATTGACACTTTCATACTCTTGTCATGGTGGATATAAATGGGGGTGGGAGTCATTATATTTAATTCAAACACAGCTTCTGTAAACCACTACAGGTGGCTGTGAGATGCCAGTGTGAACTCCAAAATCAGTTCATAGAAAAAGTATTCCGTCCTGTACAACATGGAAGACATGTTGAATTTGTACATTGATGCAATTTACCAAGCTAAATGCAAAGTTTATCAAGAAGCTTACACACTAATGCCTTTCTTTCAAAATGTCAGTTTAGCAAACGAATAGTATACCACTTCCCAGTGGCTTAATGGTTGTACTGTATGATTACACAATTTGTTCACTTCCTACAATGAAGAGATGGCAGCCTTAAAAATAAAAACATTGTGTCATTGAGTTCCCAAATGCATGCATTTGGACATTTGGACTGTATATAGAGTCCTGGCCAAAGGTTTGGAGAATGACACAAATATTAATTTCCACAGAGTTTGCTGCTTCAGTGTCTATATTTTTTGTCAGATGTTACTATGGAATACTGAAGGATAATAAGCGTCAAATGCTTTTATTGACAATTACAAGAAGTTGATGCAAAGAGTCAATGTTTGCAGGGTTGACTCTTCAATCCACCCTGGCATGCTGTCAATTAACTTCTGGGCGACTGATGGCAGCCCATTTTTGCATTAATCAATGCTTGGAGTTTGACAGACGTTGTGGGTTTTTAATCTTAAGGATTGACCACAAGTTCTCAATGGGATGAAGGTCTGGGTAGTTTCCTGGCCATGGACACAAAATATCCCGATGGACTGTTCGTTTGTCATTTACTTACTGGCAGCAATATCCTTGCCTGTGCAGCCCTTTTTGTGTAAAGCAATGATGACGGCATGTGTTTCCTTGCAGGTAACCATGATTGACAGAGGAAGAACAATGATTCCAAGCACCACCCTCTGGCAGAGGAACTTTGCAATTAATTGCAATTCATCTGATCACCCTTCATAACATTCTGGAGTATATGCAAACTGCCATCATACAAACTGAGGCAGCAGACTTTGTGAAAAGTAATATTTGTGTCATTCTCAAAACTTTTGGCCACGACTGTAGATTATGGATTGAACAGCTGTGTTGGTTATGCAGCCTATTCTATTTTTCTTTTTTTTTTTTCTTGATAGTATTCCAAAGGAGATTACTCTGAACTTATGTTTTATTTATATCTATTTATATCTATTGATATTCAAGTGCCATCATTAAGGACTCAATGGTCATACACTGCCCATGCTGACTTCTCAGTCTTCAACTCTGAACTGATTTTGAAGCCATGGTTTACCAATATAAAGTTACCAATATAAACAAATGCAGTAGTTCTTAACCTGCTACTGCCTCCTCCACTCCACATCAGTGACAGAATGACCGACCCAAGAAAACAGGAAGCAGCAGGACATTCCGCTGTAGGAGCGAAGCTCCGCCACCACGACTCGTGCCTGGAACGCCTCGGGACTGCCATGGATGAAGCACTCCGGGCCGTACGCCAACTGCAGGCTTCACCATCTTTCCAGCTCCCCTCGGTCGTTTCAGCCACCCCACCACCATCTACATCACCCTGGCCGATCAACAATGTCCACCTGCCCCACCCGGAGCGGTTTGAAGGCATCCCAGCTCGTTGTATGGGGCTTTGTCCTGCAGTGTGACCTCCACCTGGCCCGTCATGCCGGGACGGACTCTGAGAGGGACAAGGTGGCCTTTGTTATCTCGGTGCTGACAGGCCGGGATCTGGAGTGGGCGCACACCATCTGGGAGAGGGACGGGCCAGAAGTGCAGTCCTAGGACAGCTTCACACAACTCTGCCGTGCCATCTTCGACCAACCTACAGAGGGCCGAGTTGGAGGTGAGCATCTCCTCTGTCTACGCCAGGGGTCTAGGACAGCATTAGAGTACGCTCTGGATTTTCGAGCAGGTGGCTGCGTCCACTGGCTGGGACGACGAGGCCTTGTTGTCTGCAGCGGACTACAGGGGGATGTCCAGACCGAGCTGGCCAGTCGCAATGAGGGCCAGCTCATTGCCATGGTCATCCGCTTGAATAATCTCCTGCTTGCCTGTCGTCACCCATCTCGGGTGTTCGGGTCTGTCCGAGGAACCTCCAGCGAGACTGAGCCCATGAAAAGGCACGACCCACCTTCCCCCTGAGGAACGTCAACGCCGCCATCAACAGGGTCTCTGCTCCGACTGCGGGGAGTCGGACCACCCCTGGAACACCTATCCCAGAAGGAGAACCAGGCAAGTAAGTGACAGGCCGAGGAGCGCTCCTGCACCTTCCCAGGTTGGCATGGATGTGCCTTACTCCTTCCTCTCTGTCCACCCAGCCCGTCCTCCTCCCTGTCACCTTCCCTAACTATGTAACAAGAATATTTAGACTTAGGGATGCCACCCGTTAGATAAAATACCGAACGGTTCCGTATTTCACTAAAATAAATGTTTTGTTTTCGAAATGATAGTTTCCGGATTCGACCATATTAATGACCAAAGGCTCGTATTTCTGTGTTTTATTATGTTATTATTAAGTCTATGATTTGATAGAGCAGTCTCACTAAGCAATGGTAGGCAGCAGCAGGCTCGTAAGCATTCATTCAAACAGTACTTTCGTGCATTTTGCCAGCAGCTCTTCGCAAGCACAGCGCTGTTTATGACTTCAAACCTAATGGCTGGTGAAACTGATGTGAAATGGCTAGCTAGTTAGCTGGGTGTGCCCTAATAGCGTTTCAAACGTCACTCGCTCTGAGACTTGGAGTAGTTATTCCACTTGATCTGCAAGGGCTGCGGCTTTTGTGGAGCAATGGATAAAACTACTTTGAGTGTACCTGTTGTCAATGGGTTCCTGGTTCGAGCCCAGTTAGGGGCGAGGAGAGGGACGGAAGCTATACTGTTACACTGGCAATACTATAGTGCCTATAAGAACATCCAATAGTCAAAGGTATATGAAATACAAACGGTATAGAGGGAAATAGTCCTATAAATACTATATTAACTAGAACCTAAAACCTCTTACCTTGGAATATTGAAGTCTCATGTTAAAAGGAACCACCAACTTTCACATGTTCTGAGCAAGGAACTCAAACGTTAGCTTTTTTACATGGCACATATTGCACTTTTACTTTCTTCTCCAACACTTTGTTTTTGCATTATTTAAACCAAATTGAACATGTTTCATTATTAAATTTAAGGCTAAATTGATTTTTATTGATGTATTATATTAAGTTAAAATAAGTGTTCATTCATAAAAATGATACCAGCTGTTCATGATTCCGACTGGCTGAGACAAGATGCCTGCCTGCCTGTCAGTCTGTCAGTCAGAATTTTAATTTTGAAACAATGTTGCAAATGTTGGAGAGACAGCAAGGCTTAAACATATCTCCTCTGTTGAAAACTAAATGTTAGTCTAAAAGAAATGTGAGATATCATCTAGATGCTTTTTATAGCGGAGATCAAGATCATAAATTCCCTGGCTGGGCTGATGAGACAGTGGATTGTGCAGTCAGATGGAACAGAATAAGTAGGCATTTTAACATCATAGATTTAGCCGGTAGTAACTTGTGGAATAGACACCGCTGGGATGCAGATTTAACCAATTAGCATTCATGATTAGACCCACCCTTTTTACAATAGATAATAAATACTCTCTTTAGTGGGTATTCAATGTGAAACACTAAGGCCGGGATTCAATCTGATTGCACTTTGTCAATTACAGTATGCACCTTTAAAAGGCAGTGTTGCTCTATTCACGGACACTGCATTCATGGTAAGTTCTGCATAAAGTATGTCGGCTCAATCAGAAAATATGTTTAAATGTCATGTGCTACTATGCAGATCTACCGCTGATTGGATTGAATCCTGAATTAAGGGTGGCTAGCCAAGGATGCATCATGCAATATTGGGACACTGCACTTGTTTTAGACCAAGTGGGACAGAAGTAGCCTAAACCTTGCATTTTGAGATCTACAGTATCCATCTGGTGGCCATGTTGACCTATTTTAAGAAAAGCCATCGGTTGCCATAATCACAGTCAGCTTTTTAGGTTAGCGTTGAGGTAAATGTGCCAAGTTCTAATGGGAACAGCAAACATCCAACGTTTATCACATGTCAATTATTTTAATTGGCTGATGCGCATTTTAAGACAGATACATTTTTTTTTACTTAAACTTTTCTAATGTTCTTAAGTATGGGCCACAGATGTTTTAGTTTCTAAATTGTGTTAAGTACAGTAGCTACAGTTGACTGTTGTATTTTGGAAGCAGAAACTGCAGAATAACTGCAGTCATACTGCAAAATTTATACAGTAAAGAAAATGTATTTTAGACACAGTATTTCAAATCAAATCAAATTTATTTATATAGCCCTTCGTACATCAGCTGATATCTCAAAGTGCTGTACAGAAACCCAGCCTAAAACCCCAAACAGCAAGCAATGCAGGTGTAGAAGCACGGTGGCTAGGAAAAACTCCCTAGAAAGGCCAATACCTAGGAAGTAACCTAGGGAGGAACCAGGCTATGTGGGGTGGCCAGTCCTCTTCTGGCTGTGCCAGGTGGAGATTATAACAGAACATGGCCAAGATGTTCAAATGTTCATAAATGACCAGCATGGTCGAATAATAATAAGGCAGAACAGTTGAAACTGGAGCAGCAGCACAGTCAGGTGGAAGTTGAAACTGGAGCAGCAGCATGGCCAGGTGGACTGGGGACAGCAAGGAGTCATCATGTCAGGTAGTCCTGGGGCATGGTCCTAGGGCTCAGGTCAGTTGAAACTGGAACAGCAGCATGGCCAGGTGGACTGGGGACAGCAAGGAGTCATCATGTCAGGTAGTCCTGGGGCATGGTCCTAGGGCTCAGGTCCTCCGAGAGAGAGAAAGAAAGAGAGAAGGAGAGAATTAGAGAACGCACACTTAGATTCACACAGGACACCGAATAGGACAGGAGAAGTACTCCAGATATAACAAACTGACCCCAGCCCCCCGACACATAAACTACTGCAGTATAAATACTGGAGGCTGAGATACTGAGGATACTGCAGTTATACTGCACTCTGACTGTCATAATTTTGTATTATCATCATATTAAGTGTATTATCATTTTCATAGTCTTCTCATGGTGAATAGAAATGGTGGTGGTGGGAGTTATATTGATTCATGCTAACATAACTCCTGTTAACCACTACATTAAATGGTGCTCTCTGTGTTAGCGGTTTGTGTATTCACATGTGTGGGACTGCATTCTTCAGTACCTGCAAGTCTGCTACTGCGTGAAAAGCTCTCAGACTGTTCACTTGGAAAACATAGAGTGCAGATGTATGTGACAGCAGCCATTTTGATTATAACCACATCAGGATCTAATTTAGTTCATATTTGAAACATGGTTTAAAACATTTTTATCTGCATGTACACAGTCAAGGAAAATTAACCATTCTCTTGTTCTTTAAAAACAACTGTTTCGGAAGCTGAGGAACATGGATCTCTCAGTGGAGGAATACAGAACATTCGATAGTTGTAAGGCCAAGTCTTCCTCCACAGTTAGCTGGGGCAGCTACTGCGAGAACTTGGGTAACTTCAAATGGGTTCCACATTCCAGGATGACCACTAAAGGTGGTACTTTAAAAAAAAAAAGCATGCTATAAGAAAGCAAAACACAAATTCTATTATTATCTTGTTATCTCCAAAACAGATTGAGCCACATAATTAATCAAACCAAAAATTCCATGTTGTATTGTGGAAGTATTTTGGTATCAAAATTACCTTTTGACAATAGAGCCATACAGCTTTTATATTTTACTTAGATAAATTAGACCTATGATATACATCATTCTATACACCGAAATAATGTAGACATTTTATTAAAAGTTTCCCTCGACAGATTAGTTTGAGAGGTACAGACAGTATATCTACCTGCTAAATAAGACCCTTTTTCACGGCCGTTGTAGGGAGGAGACCAAGGCGCAGAGTGGTATGCGTACATTCTCTTTATTATAAGAATGAACACTGAACAAAATGCACCATGAAGCTATACAAAGAGTGCTGAACAGGCAACTACACATAGACAAGAACCCACAAATACCCAAGGGTAAATGGCAACCTAAATATGATCCCCAATCAGAGACAACGATAAACAGCTGCCTCTGAATGGGAACCAATTCAGGCCACCATAGATCTACATATGCCTAGACTTACAAACACCCCTAGACTTACAAACACCCCTAGACATACAAAAACCCTAGACAAATGCAAAACAAACATACCCACCCTTGTCACACCCTGACCTAACCAAAATAATAAAGAAAACATATAACTAAGGTCAGGGTGTGACGCCCTTCTTCAGGTCGTATTTATCATCCAGTACTTCCTCATCAGAATCTACAAATGGAGCAAGCACAACAAAATCACATAGATTATCTAAGAAAATACAAAAGCTCACACAGAGACAGACAGGAAATAGCAACAAAAAAAAGCTATGCAATAAATTGATTTGAAAATGACATGCGTCACTAGCAATGATTTAGGCTACACCAGATGTCTACCCAGGGGGAGGACCCACGGAGCCTCCTTGGAACTCCTCCACCAGTGTAAAAAATGTCTACATTCATTTCGTCCACGTTTTTTGTATTACAGACAGGTTAATGTATACTTTTAAATTATATTATGTAAGCTAAACATAAAAATTAAAAATTAAAAAATATAGAACAACATTTGACAAAGTATTCATGTAATTATGTCCTTGAAATACTGTATAATTCCATTAATTCCTATGGAGGACTGCTTTTCTGCTTTTCTGAGGAGTGCCAATATGGCCGACCGGTGGCTTCAAAGCCTCTTCATGGCCAAAACATAGTATCAGCAATCCAGGGATTATATACATCATTGATCACTATGTGGTGATACAGTATCAGAGTATATATATATATATATATGAAATAAATTTGTATTCTGAATATATCTCTTACACCTCTAAGAACTGTGAGTTATCTTGTCTTGGTTTCCAGAGAGCGTCTCTAATAATTATCATATCAGTCCTTGATACCAAAACAAAATGTAGCATTTACAGTGCCTTCAGAAATTATTGATAGGGCCTCCCGAGTGGCGCAGCAGTCTAAGGCACTGCATCTCAGTGCTTGAGACGTTACTACAGACCCGGCTTCGATCCTAGGCTGTGTCGCAGCCGGCCATGACCGGGAGAACCATGAGGTGGCGCACAATTGGCCCAGCTTTATCTGAGATAGGGGAGGGTTTGGCCGGCATGTCCTTGTCCCATTGCCCTCTAGCAACTCCTTGTGGCGGGCCGGGCGCATGCATGCTGACTTCGGTCACCAGGTGTCCGACACATTGGTGCGGCTAGTTTCCAGGTAAAGCAAGCAGTGCGGCTTGGCAGGGTCATGTTTCGGAGGACGCATGGCTCTCGACCGAGTCCATACGGATGGCTCTTTCCCGAGTCCATATGGGAGTTGCAGTGCGGGGACAAGACTGTGACTACCAATTTGTACACAAAAAAAAAACATATTCCACATATTCTTGATATACAGACTGATTTCAAAGTGGATTCAATGTATTTATTTGTCTCACCCATCTACACACAATATTTTAAACAAATTCATTGAAAATGAAATACAGAAAAATCTAATTTACGTAGGTATTCATACCCCTGGGTCAATACTTTGTAGAAGCACCTTTGGCAGTGATTACAACTCTGAGTCTTTCTGGGTAAATTTATTAGCGCTTTCCACATCCAGATAATACAACATTTGCTCATTTATTATTTTCTAAATTCTTAAAGCTGATCATTGCTACACAACTATTTTCAGGTTTTGCCATAGATTTTCAAGTAGATTTAAGTCAAAACTTTAACCCAACACTCAGGAACTTTCACTGTCTTGGTAAGCAACTCCTGTTATCACGGCACAGGCTAAGTAGTACGAGTCTCAAGTTTTTTATAGTAGTTTGAGGGGAAGGCAAAAGCTGCAGCAATTCGCTGCTTGAGGTCTGAGAATGCCCGTTCAGCTGCTGGAGACCATATGAACAAAACATTTGGAGAGGTGAGTGCAAAGATGGGGGAAGCAAAGGTACTGTAACCCCGGACGAAACAACGGTAGAAATTGGCAAACCCCGGAAACGTTACAACTGCACTCTGGATGTGGGTTGAGGCCAATCCAACACAGCTCTCACATGGTCAGGGTCCATCTGAATATTCCCTGCAGATATGATGTATCCTAGGAAGGAGATGGTGGAGTGATGTAACTCACATTTCTCAGCCTTCACGAAGAGCTGGTTCTCCAGGAGACGCTGGAGGACTTGTCAGACATGGAGGACATGCTGAGGGAGCATTAGTCAGTCCAAACAGCATCACCAGGTACTCGTAGTGCCTGCTAGCTGTGTTCAAGGCAGACTTCCACTCATCTCCTTCCCGTATCCAAACCAGATGGTAGGCTTCCAAAGGTCCAACTTGGAGAAGATGATCGCCCCCTGGAGAGGCTCAAAAGCTGAGGAGATGAGTGGTAGCGGGTCACGTTTTTTAACGGTAATGTCATTGAGACCCCGGTAGTCAATACATGGATGCAGGGTATTGTCCTTCTTCTACACAATGAAGAGGAAGATGGATGCATAATCTCTGCAGTGAGTCCTCAATATACTCTTCCATCGCTTTGGTCTCCGGACCCAACAGGGAATAAAGTCTCCCCCAAGGTGATACAGTGCCCGGGAGAAGGTCGGTAGCACAGTCATATGGCCAATGTGGCAGAAGAGTTCAAAACCTCCCATAAGTCCTGGTACTCCACGGGAACGGCGGAGAGATCCAAGATTTTTCCCAAGCCAGCAGGGAGACGTCCCGGTGGCAGGCTGCTCTGACTTCCGACAATGAGCATGGCAAAATGGGTCCCAACCCATGATGGACCCCTTAGCCCGGTCAATAAGGGGATTGTGCCTCTGGTGCCAAAACCATCGGTATATGAGGAGACTCCAGGAGCAGAAACTGCATGGAATCACTGTGGTTGCCTGATACTTGCAGGTGGATAGGAGCTGTACTGTGGTTGATTCTGCCAACAGAGCGCCCATCCAGCGCTCTGACGTCCATCAGAATGGAAAGGGGTTGAGTGGAGATTCCCAGCTCCGACACCAGGGTAGTGTCCATAAAGCTCTCACCGGCCCCAGAGTCAATGAGCACCCGGATGGATTAAGGACTGGCCTCCCCACTACAGGGTAGCATAGAGGGGGTTACGAGTAGTAAAGGCTCACCAGTGTACTCGTTCCTACTGATGAGCCTTTTCTTTTAATAGGTAGATAAGAAATGTCCCGTAGCTCCACAATACAGGCAGCTGTTGGTGTGTAGTCTGTGACATGTTGAGAATACCTTTGCTGTCATTATTTTCTGGATATAATTAGATACTAGATCTGAATCTTAGGGTACTCCATTATTATAAAAATATATATATATATGTATTTAACATTTATTTAACTAGGCAAGTCAGTTAAGAACAAATTCTTATTTACTACAATGACGGCCTACCCAGGCCAAACCCGGTCAACGCTGGGCCAATTGTGTGCCGCCCTATGGGACTCCACAATCACGTAGAGCAGAACAAAGCTGCTAATAAAAGAAAAATGAAGAACCAGGCAGATCCTTTTGCTTGTTCAAGTCTTGGAAAGCACGTAGGCTACAACTGTACACAATTTCTGGAAAAGATATTTGTTGGTCACCCAGGAGGAGACTGTGATTATTAAACAATGTAAAGTGGGGGTGATGATTAATAATATACAGTATTTGCAATGACTCCCCATTTAACACCATATTGTACGCATTTGCGTGATGCCAGGGCCAATGGTAAGTTTGGCTTTTTTGATAGAGATCACGGAGCCTGTATGATTAGTGAAGGTGCTGGAGGCAAAATACAAAGCTGAAAAAGTGGGAAAAAGTTTCTGCACACTTCCAATCAGATGCAAATTTATTTTAATAGTAACTGAGCTTTCGCCCAGTCAACCTTCATCAGAAAGAGACATGACAGAAATTGGAAGCTGTTTCTTATACCTATCCAGTTGTCTCAGATCTGCAAGGAGGAGTAAGAGGGCCAACCTATTGGAATGAATTGTAGGTCAGGACTCCTGTTTCCTACCCCATTATAGTGATAATTTACATCATACATTTTCATTATTACCTTCACATAAATTAACATTATTTTGTTGTTGTTGACAGCAGTAAGCCTAAGCTTGATTGAAAAAAAGGGATTTTATATAATGTAGAAACCTAATATTCCACAAATAATTTTCTAATTTAAATAACAGGTATTTGTATCAACATTTTAGCTTTTTATAATAAACACGTATTTACAGTGTTACATATTAGTTTCAATGGCACAACGTGTGCTTCAGAAGTAGCTAATATAGACCCAATATAGGCTATATCGCAAACAATTTAAAAAAATCTTCATTTCTGGTACTCCTAATGTTTGTGTTGTGCTCCTAACTTTTTAAAGTTGGAAGCACCAGTGCAACCAATTTAAAACATTGGCAGTAGAGGCCTCCCGAGTGCCGCAGCGGTCTAAGTCACTGCATTGCAGTGCTAGCTGCGATACTACAGATCCTGGTTCGATACCAGGCTTTGACGCAGCCGGCCGCATCATCCTGGTTAGAGGGGAGGATTTGGCCTGCCAGGATGTCCTTGTCCCATCGCGCTCTAGTGACTCCTGTGGCAGACCTAGGCTCATGCATGCTGTAGAATTAAACATGTTTTGAATGTGCCCCCTCAGATATTTGTGCCCCCTACGACATTTGGGGTGCATGATGCCGCTGAACCTTTGTATTGTTAACACAAGCTCACCCAAGACACAGTGTAGACTACTTTTTGACAAGGGAATTTTCACAGTGTATGATTATGTATTTGGCTCTGGTACGAGACTTTATGTGACAGGTAAGAGATCCATTCCTCGGATTTTCGGCAGAAACAAACTAAGCAGTAGTCATTAATAATTAATAATTAATCTATGTCTAATCAGTCCAAAAATAATTGACAAAACTTCCTGCAGTATTGCTCCGAATATGCACGCACTATTTACAATCATCCCAAGTTTTAAAAAATCTATTTTTATTTGAACGTTTGTTTATTAGCCTGTATAATTGATTATTCAGATTTTCAAGGAAGCCATACGCACAATTTGCAGTATATTGCGTGTCCTTAATCTTATAGATATACACTCTCAGTTAAATGTGTGATATAAATGTAAAGTAGTCTGATATAGGGCAAGAATGTCGAATTGTTTACTGAGCTAAGAATCGTAATATTTTAAATAATATTGAACGTTATAATTGACTTTATATTGAAATTATATATTCCAATGAAGGATAGTTGTTATGACAAAAAAAGACGAGTTGGTACGTGGAAATTATTGATGTATGTAATTAATTGTTTACTTGAATATAGGCAGTAAAGATGGATATAAAACAAATGGTGTGGGACATTGCGATTCATCTTGACACCATAATACATCTGAAGTCTGAAAACGTGTGTGTGACGGTCCTTTCAAGAAGACTGTAAATGTTATTTTTTCTCTTGAAAATCAGACAATCACGTACGTAAACCCAAAGTGACCGTCTACCCAGCGTCCAACCCTGAGTCGAATGGGAAGATCACCCTGCTATGTCTGGCTAGAGACATGTTTCCAGACTTGGTCAAGATCTCATGGGAGATGGAGGATGAATGCGGTCAAACAGTGGAGGTGTCCAAAGCAGAGACGGAACAGCTGGAGCAGAGGGAGGAAGGGCGGACGACCAGTATGATCATCATTGATAAAGAGAATGCGTACAGGAACAAATACATCTGTTCTGTGGAGCATGAATGGGGCGCTCAAGATGTTGACATGCTAAAAGGTAAAGCCAGTCATCGAAATAGTTTTACATTCGTGTGTATTCTTTACGTATATTTATTCATGTAATATATGTATATGAGTCGGCTATCATGTAGGCTATTCAACCATGTAAAAAGTGCATACCTTTCAGTGCCAGGCATACGTGACATATTCATTCGCTTTGGCTCCCTCAGTCGTGGTCGCAACTTACTGTTGAGAGTTAGAATAGTAGAATACGCAAGGTGTAAATTCGAAATGAGCATGTGCATCATAGTTTTTCTCTTGTTTTGTCAGTCACTGACAGTCATTTAATTGGCCATGTCAGCTAACCATTTTCGGATTGGTAAATTATACCCTTTACAGACAGACTTTACGGCATGTTGCCTGTAAAACAACAAAGCAGGAAATGCTTTTTACAGACCAATTCATACAGTCCTATGTTTACCACATTCTGGGATAAGCCTTTTATATCTTTCAGCAAGTTTAGGAGTGGGACTAGACCTGTGCAGATGTGCGTGGACATCAATCTTAATAACATACACTATCACAAAGAAATCCATTATAAATTCATTTTAGGTAGGTCCTAAGAAACATAAGATTTATTTATTTTTTTAATCTCAAAATAATATAATGGCATATTTAGAGTTGAATTTTGCTACTGGTCTGTGCAGCCTATATGCGCTGTCAAATATAAAAGTCATATTTTGAAGGCAAGCCCATGCTATTTTTTAATCCTCCTTTCATCTCTTTCCTACCCTTACTCCGCTTTGTTAGGGAGCACTTAACATAGGCTACATTATTGCATGCTAAATGTTTCTGAACAGTGTTAGATGAGCATGTGAATAGATGAGCTACACCACCTCCGCTTACCATGGCACTGCCATTAGGCCTATACCTAAATATCACCATGGTATTGCATCATTTATACCATGGTATAGATCTGAACAATGGTTTTAGCTTTGAAGTGTGATGGTACTGCCATGCACCTAAATAATACCATAGGTGTGGATCATGGAAATACCATGGTTTTAAAATGCATTATACAATCTACCATGGTAACACACAATCATGATAAATGATGCCAAAAAAATGATCATATGGTACCATATTTATTAAGTGAAAAATGTATTTTATCTCAATGAAAAAACCTGTATAAATAAAGGATACATAAACATTTTAAAAAGTGTGTGTGTTACCATAGCACAGTGGCAGTATAATGCATTAAATAAATAAACACCACAAGGTCAAAAGAGGTTGCTTGGTATAATATTGATTCATTTATATACCAGTATGGGCAAGTTTCTCATCAAATCAGAGGCAGGCTGCTATTGTTGGTCCTAGTTTGTCTGTAACATCAATGAAACAGGGGTAATACATTCTGTATTAATAGTACCGTTTTTATTTCAGTTTGGAAACACAGGGAACCCAAACATGAGCAAAAAACGGTACGATTGATAAAGAAACTAAAAGTAGCTTAACCTTTGGCATTTTGTAATAATTTAGAGTATTTATAGTTAAGGGGTGTTGTGGTTGTTTCGCCCCGCAGAGGGAGCTGCTCGCTCTGGTGGTTGCTTCACGCGCACTCACTCTACAGTGGCTCATGCGCTAGCATCCTAGTAGTCAGTAAGTCATTTGCAGTGTTGCCATGTTCTCGGTACCCACAAATTTAGCTACTTTGCAAACAATTTCCCGGTTGCCGGTTCTTGGCCTATTTCTAAATTGCGCCGCGGCATTTCTCTTATTAAAATATATCGTAACGAACCTGGGTTTATAAGCGCTGATATCGACTCTGCCGCTTGAGCATGCTTTTGGGGTACAGTCGATAGCGCGCTGGACTTAGGGCCAGAAGGTTGAGGTTTCGAGACCTGCTTCCTGCCTGTTTCATTACAATATATATTTCACTGTGACCTGCTGCTTACTGTCAGGCCGTGAGGGCGTGTGTGTTGAGAGAGCACTACAGTTGTAGGCTGTAGTGCTCACGGAGGTGGTTTAAACTGCATTATAATGTTGACTGCTTATTAAAGAAAACGGTATCAAGCTAAGTGCTTTATGCATACTCATGTCTTGGGTCTCGGGGGCTGCCCGAGTGTAAATTTGAAATGGAAGTTACGGAACTCCACCCGTGGTTCTTTTTATGTGGAAAAGTCTTCAATGAAACTGACATTAGGCTAAATGTGGAGAATTATACATTTGCCTCTGTTGGCCATCAAGTAGCCTATGAATGTATAAACCATTGTAGGCTACCATTTGATAGAATACATATTGTAATGAAACAGCAGGGGGCAGGTCTCGGCGCGTTATAAACCCAGGATCGTTACACTATGTTGAAATGACAATATCACTGGAATCATTGCAAATCAATTCATGCCAAATCAATTCATACTTGTGTAGCCTACCTGGAGCTGGTAAACCAATTTAATAAATAGCCTATGACTTCAGTTTGTTGTTGTAGCCTTGTGTTATTTTGAACGCATTAGATTGGCGGTAACAGTAGTCAGATTAGGCTACAGGTAAAACAAATTCTAAAAAAAATAAACACTGACTGTTGTTGACAAGCATATTCAGTTCATATACATATTATTCATATTTAATTCAGTGATTGAAATTATGACTCCATCCTTAGTAGTTTATTCCAGCATGCTACTGGGAAACACAAGCACTTCTCATTACGAAATCGCCTTCCTATTCATTAATAAATTTGTCTGTTAATTTGAACTAAGCAAGCTGCTAAATTGTTCAGTTTACATCTTGCCTACATCTTGTCTAGATTACTGTAGACTATCTGAAAAGAGATGTAGGCCTATCAGTAGTCTATGCCTATTGAAATGACAATTCAATCTCGCAAATGGGCCATTTATAACGGTTTGTAGGCTTAACATATGGCACATAATAACAGCACCATTGCCGTTTTTTATGTTCATCCAAATGTTTCTTGCTCAGAGACTTCGAGATCCTCTGTCCAACTTTCATCACTCAAACTATTCTGTCAGATTTATCTATAAACCTGGTTCAGCCCTGAATGCTGATTTGTCATATACCACAGGTATGACCAAACATCGCTTTTTACTGTTCCAATTACAGTTTTAACCAGTTGAAAATAACAATAAGCCACACTGGGGGTTTGTGGAATATGACCAATGTACCATGGATAATGGCTGAATCCAGGCAGTCCACGTTGTTTCATGGTTAAGAACATTCCTTAGCCGTGGTATATTGGCCATATACCATACCCCCTGATCCTTATGACGTAATAAATTAATTTGAATATGTGGCAAGAGAAAATATAATTTGCCTTTATTAAACTCGCCAGATCATTTTCTGTCAATAAATGTCGATTTAACTCGTTTGACTGCTATGACTAAGCAATGTCATAGCTTGCAATAATTATTATTTTGAGGAAACACGCAATTTACTACATTACTATGATATTCCTTATTAATTGTCTCAATAACGTTATGGAAAATGGGATTCTTGTATAGATATCGCAACTCCTCTCTTGTTGTGAAAGAATAATGGGGATAGTTTTCAGGCCTTTTCGTAGGTTTTGGGTGGTCATTGTGCTAGACATTTTTGATTGACCTGGCAACCCTGATCAGTTGAATCATTCAATTTGAATGAGAGAGCCAAGCCAATTGAAAACTAGATAAACTAAATATTTTAAATGTTATCATCATGGTGAACGAGTTATAACGCATAGGACATGAAACACCAAGTTAAGCGGAGTGTAATGATAATATTCGTTTTATCACATTTTTTATACGTTTTAATTGATTTATAAGAGACCATTAGCATATAAGCTAATGTCGGCTAAATGTAGCTCCTGTCAAGCTAGCCTATCGTAATCATGATGACAGGACCACACAGTGTAAACAAAGGGAAACATTGTAACTTGCTATTTTTAGGGATATGTTGAGAATGACATTTAATATGGCTGCAATCCCACTATCAGGATAAGTGTCATCAACAACTGCTGAATAGCATAGCGCTACATACAATAAATATTACTATAAATATTTCTATCCATGAAATCACAATTGCAATAAAGGAAAACACAGTTTAGCCTTTTGTTAATCCACCTGTCGTGACAGATTTTGAAATTATGCTTTGCAGCGAAAGCAATACAAGCATTTGTGTAAGTTTATCGATCGCACGATAAAAGTGCATTTAGCATCAGGTAGCTCGGTCACGAAAATCAGAAAAGCAATCAAATTAATTGTTTACCTTTGATGATCTTCGGATGTTTTCACTCACAAGACTCCCAGTTACACAACAAATGTTCCTTTTGTTCCATAAAGATAATTTTTTAGATCAAAAATACCCCCGTTTGTTTGTCACATTATGTTCAGAAATCCACAGGAAAGAGTGGTCACGACAACGCAGATGAAAATTCCAAATAGTTTCCATAATGTCCACAGAAACATGTCAAACGTTTTTTTACAATCAATCCTCAGGTTGTTTTTAAAATATATAATCGATAATATATCAACCACAAATGTCTTTCATAGTAGGAGAGGGAAAAGCAATACCTATCCAAACTCTGTTGCGCGAGCAAAACTGATGTGACCACTTGACGCGATGTTATCGTTCTGGTTCATTTTTCAAAATAAAGCCTGGAACTATGTCTGAAGACTGTTGACACCTTGAGGAAGCGATAGGAAAAGGAATCTGGTTCATATCCCTTTAAATGAAGCAAAGGGAAGCTATGGAACATGGAGTTTTCAAAATAGAAGCCACTTCCTGTTTTGATTTTCCTCAGGGGTTTGCCTGCAATATCAGTTCTGTTATACTCACAGACAATGTTTTGGAAACTTTATTAAAAATGATATTTTGATGAGTTTATTATACTATTTACTATTTCATCCTTCCACAAGATATAGTCCCGACACAAATCGAGGGTTGCTACCCAAGCCGGCTGGTCTTTCATTCTATTGGTTCTGTTGCTAGAGACACGACCCAACCTAGTCGTTCAGTCTTTTTGTACTCTATCTAAGGACGCGACCCAGTCGTTTGTTCTAAATGTTCCATTGCCATCCAGGCTGTCAACGTTCTTATCCCTTGCTTGCTAGCTAGCCAACTATGGCTAACTTACAGTCATGTCAAAAAGTGCAGCCAGAATAACAGCAAAGTAGCAGCATTTGCATTTGTTTAATCTTTTTTCTAGTGACATTTATTTGGATCATCCATAACAATGATCTAATGACGCACGATTTCGCCTGACATAGAAAATATGCTCACTCATCAGGACACTGTTGTTCAGAGGAGCTAGCCAACAACACAGCTACAGTAATACAATCACTTAAAACTGAAGATGGAAAGACTGCAAAGTTAGTGCGTTTCATTTGTCTTTTCATCAATTTACATTTTTTTGTATATATCCATAAAAATTATGCCAGCTGATTCATGATTTCGACTGGTTGAGAATCACTGCCTGCCTGCCTGTCGGTCTTGTCCGGACTCCGGACACGTTCATTACTATGGGACAGCAGGAGATCGAATTTTAATATTGAAACAATGTGGCAAATGCCGGAGAAACAGACACTACGGTTTATACAAATCTACGCTGTTGCAAACTAAATGTTAGTCTAAAAGAAATGTTACATAATGTCTAGATGCTATTTATAGTGGAAATCAAGTATATAACTTCCCTGCCTGGGCTGATGAGACCCACCCGTTGTATAAGACGAAAATGTATCTATGAGATACTTGTGTCAAGTCTGGACTATCATTAAATGTGAAGACTAATTTATATAAAATCATTTCTCTTTGTTTAATTATTACGTGAATAAACTAATCAAGGAAGGTGGGGCACCACGGAAAATTTTGCCGTAAAGCCTTTTTGAAATCTGACACAGCGGCTGGATAAACAAGAAGTTAAGCTTTACCTGCCCGTAAGAAGTTAAATGTTTATTTACTAACTAACTAACTAAGTAACCACAAAAATACATCAAACATACAGTAGATATTGGTTACTAGCAATGATACAAAGAAAAGGTCCCTAGTAGATGAAGCCAATTTGACGGCTTGATAGACAAAGGAAAGTGGTGGGGACTGAGAGAGCGGAAAAGACTAAATGGAATCGCTACACACAGTGGATAATTATACTAATTGAAATGCTAATCCTTTGCACATGAACTCATTCAAGAATAATTGCAATATATATATTTACACCCATATGTCTCTGTTGTCTCACCGTTGAAAACACTTGCTCGTCCTGTAGAGTTCATCAGAGTCTCTGGTTCCCCAGAAGTTACAATGTCTTTCGTGGTTGTAGGTGGATATAATGGTTACTTCAGAGTACCATTCAGAAATGTTCTCATAGAATAGATGCTTTGGCGGGTGTCAGTATTCTCGTACTAGGTTTACGTCATTTCTAGCTGCAGACTACTAATTTGTGTCATCTAGAATTTGCTCCTTCTTCTACAGTGATCGATAGTCTCAGATTTGAACCATTTCTAGCCCTGTAGCCAAAACTACAGGTGTATGGTCTCTGTGGCCTATAGAATTGTAGCCATTCCAATGTGGGGAGTCTGGCCCAGTGATCTCTGACTTCTTAACCATTCGAGACGTCCGGCTTACCGTGGATCTCTTTGGCATGAAATGTAAATTTCGTCACGGGTGGTTTTATGGAGTAGAAAAGGGCGGTTCCATAACGGCGACATAATGTCTACGCTCACATGGGCGTGGCCACGTGTTAATCTTTAAATGAAAATCCATAGTCATTTAGAAGGAAAACATCACATGACATCTTTCCTCAAATAGTTTCATATTTAATCACATACGTTTCACTATATCTAGATGTAAACTTGACAGCTGGGAAATGTACACTTTATTAAGAGATACTGTATGTGTTTCCTGTTCTTCATGAGATCACCAAATGAAACACATTCGACTTGACTGTCCCTTAAGTGTCCACGGACCATTCCCACATATAAATAATATTTAGTTCTCCCATTTTGGGGATTAAGAGTTTTGAACTAAGAGAAACTCTTTGTTCTGGTAGACTCTCTCCCTCAATACTGCATGGCAGTTTCAACCAGGTATTTATGACTTGTTGTGGAGAGAGAGGGGGGGGGAGGCTATGATCCTCCCCCCAGGTCACATCATGACAGTCCCCCTCTGGTGGGTTGAATCTTGTGATTATCCTGCATGTTGCAAACCACCATAAAAACAAAGACCACATGATGTCCTGGTTGTGGATCATTGTTGCAGTCCCCCTCTGGTGGTTGACCTTGTTAAGCTCTCTAAAAGCGGAGCAGTCCACCACAAGAATAGGCAGTGGATGTCCGGTTGGTGATTGCAGTTGCGGTCCCCCTCTAGCGGTTTACCTTGGTAGGTTTCCTGGAAGCTGCAAAGTACCACAGGAATGGCCAAGGGATGTCCGGTTGGTGATCGCCGTTGCAGTCTCCCTCTGGTGGTCAACCCGGGTAGGATTTCTGCAAATGGAACAGGCCGACACAAGGATGGGAAGTGGATGTCTGGATTGGGATCGCTGTTTCGGGCCCATCGTCTGGTCGTCCAGACTGGAAGATCTGGGCAGTAACTTAGCCTGTCTAGGAATGGCGTTCCGCTAGCAGAACCCCACCTCAACATTCCACTGAAAAGGCAGTGCGCGAAATTCAAAAATATGTTTTATAAATATGTAACTTTCACATATTAACAAGTCCAATACAGCAAATGAAAGATAAACATCTTGTTAATCTACCCATGTTGTCCAATTTCAAAAATGATTTACAGGGAAAGCACCACATATGATTATGTTAGCTCATAGTCAAGTCACGAAAACACACACAGCCATTTTCCAGCGAAAGAGAGGAGTCACAAAATGCAGAAATATAGATAAAATTAATAACTAACCTTTGATGATCTTCATCAGTTGACACTTATATGACATCATGTTACACAATACATGTATGTTTTGTTCGATAATGTGCATATATATATCCCAAAATCCCAGTTTACATTGGCGCGTTACGTGCAGTAATATTTTGATTCCAAAACTTCCAGTGATTTTCCCAGAAATACTCATAATAAACATTGATAAAAGATGCAAGTGTTATTCACCGAATTAAAAATAGACTGATCCTCTATGCAACCGCTGTGCCAGATTTCAAAAAAACTTTACGGAAAAAGCATGATCTGAGAACGGCGCTCAGTACCTGCTTATAAACAACGAGACAATTCCACCATCTTGGAGTCAACGTTAGGTCGAAAAAACACTATGAATATTCACTTAGCTTTGATAATCTTCATCAGAAGGCAGTCCCAGGAATCCCAGTTCGACAATAAATGACTGATTTGTTCCATAAAGCCCATCATCAGCCCGCCTGTTGTTAGCTGTTCAGTCCAGTAATCCACCATTATGGAGGCGCGACCATTTCCTCCATGACAAAAACTCAAAAAATTTCGTTACAGGTTGTAGAAACAAGTCAAAACATGTCTGCAATCAATCTTGAGGATGTTTTTAACAAATATCATCAATACGGTTCCAACCGGAGAATTTCATTGTCTGAATATATGCCCTGGAACGAGAGAACACTCTCTCGTGAGCACGCTTCATGAGATCGATACGCACTGACTGACCACTCATTAAAATAGCTATTATGAGCCCGTCCTTTATAGTACAATCTTACAACTAGGATGGAAAGACGATGACATCTCGTGGAATCCCTGGGAAGTGCATACAAATTCATATCTACCTGGGATTTAAATTGGCACCGTTTTGAAATTGACTTCTCACTTCCTGTTTGGATTTCTTCTCAGGTTCTTGATTGCAACATGAGTTCTGTTATACTCACAGACATCATTCACACAGTTTTAGAAACTTCAGAGTGTTTTCTATCCAATACTAATAATACTATGCATATATTAGCATTTGGGACAGAGTAGGAGGCGGTTCAGTTTGGGCACGCAATTCATCAAAAAGTGACATGCTTCCACTTGACCTAACACATTTTAAGCAGATGTTAACAACGCACACACACTCACAAAATATATAATTCAATTTCTTCCCAAATGAGTGGCGTTGTGGCACTAAGTGATGGTTGTATGGGGCTTTGGTTATGGCTCTATCACTTCCTAAGTGTCAAAGGAACTGAAACGAAAAGTAATGAAAGCATAAACAAAAGATAATCATATTTTGTATATCACACCAAAATCATCTAATTGAACTGTATTCTATATACGTCCAAGATCCTGGCAAAGTGACCATATCATGGCATTGTCTAATGTCATATCTAGGGTTCCTAATTTGCGGTGTGTTGCTTAGGGCACTATCCCAAGTTGATAACTACATGATTAGTCTACATCTTGAAGGCATCAGCTTTGGGCAGTCTACAGGGATCACCTATGGACCTCTGTGGAGAAACTGGTAGTACGGTAGCTGTAGAGTCGAAAAGGCGTAAGAGTAAATGTTCAACTTTACTAAGGCTGGTATTTCGTTCGACCCCTTAAATAATCCGAGCATAAATACTATCCTAAATCCATAAATCCATTCCTAAATTAAATGTTCCGTTGTTCGCGTGCTTATATGTGTACATAATTACACATGCCAGGTGAAAGAACCAAATATACTGGTAGGTTGCAACCTGATCAGATTGATTCTGACATCATCAGATGATTTCCAGGTCAATGCCTGGAGGTCAGTAATAATTGATGTTGACTACTAAGGGGACCTGTAGTAGTTTTACTACACGTTAATGTGTCTTACACCATTGTAGCGGTGATAGATATGAAGGAGTCTATTTCATAGCTATGTTATCCACGGAGGAGCTAACCTCCTGATGGAAGTACTCTCTAAGCACTGAACCAGTCATACGCGGTGTGATCATGGTTCATGACTTCTAATATATTTCCTCCTGAATGGAGGGTCCTATTTATTAGTGGCATGTGTGTTGACCATCAGAAGAATGTTCCGGAGATTCCCTTACACATATTGCAATCTGAGTGACAACTAACTCCTCTGTCACTATTATCAATAACAATTTGACTTGTGAGGTCTCTAATCCTCTTACTGATTGTTGCTGGACTGACTGTGGTAGCATTGGTACTGGTACTCAAAGGGAACAGTTATCCTACCGATTTATCCTGAAATATTATCCCACCGGAACACATGATTAGAGCATTTGACTATTTGTATTGTAGTTGAACTTACACATGGCAAGGCATGATTATTTTTTCCATTTTTTTTGGAGGTGGAAGTCCACTGGACTTATTTTACGACCAGTGTGGTACACCTCAGTAATATCTTAGATGTGTTCTAAGATTATCCCCTTCTAGGGGCCTGTCTGCTCCTCACTGTTTACAACTAGATTTGTTTTCTGCTCTGGTGGCCTCGTACGGTGTTGCACGTAGTCTCGACCCCCCCCCCCAACTGGCTTCGATGAGGCTCATCATGGGTCTGGGCCCCACCAGCGGTTGCTGTTGGTATTCGAGGCACAAACGAAAAGGTCGGACCCTATGAATGAGTTGTCAGTGGCCGCGTTGTTATGAGAATGGCTGTAACCTTTCAACCAAATCTCCTAGTGTTTGTGCTTTAAAACTGTTTTGTTTTGCAAGGAGGAATGGGAAAAAATGTCAGTCTCTCGATGTGCAAAACTTATAGAGACATACCCCAAGCGACTTACAGCTGTAATCGCAGCAAAAGGTGGCGCTACAAAGTATTAACTTAAGGGGGCTGAATAATTTTGCACGCCCAATTTTTAAGTTTTTGATTTGTTAAAAAAGTTTGAAATATCCAATAAATGTCGTTCCACTTCATGATTGTGTCCCACTTGTTGTTGATTCTTCACAAAAAAATACAGTTTTATATCTTTATGTTTGAAGCCTGAAATGTGGCAAAAGGTCGCAAAGTTCAAGGGGGCCGAATACTTTCGCAAGGCACTGTATAAATCAATATTTCCATCTTCATCACCTAGGTTCTCTCATCATTAATTTGGTCAGTGACTTCAATAAGTTCTGCTGACCTGTCATCCAACCTAGTCATTGTGTTCATTAATAATCTCTTAAGGATCTGCCCCTTTTCAATTTTCGCCTAAAATGACATACCCAAATCTAACTGCCTGTAGCTCTGGGCCTGAAGCAAGGATATGCATATTATTTGTACCATTTGAAAGGAAACACTTTGAAGTTTGTGGAAATGTGAAAGGAATGTAGGAGAATATAACACAATAGAGCTGGTAAAAGATAATACAAAGAAAAAAACAACCGTTTTTTCATTTTTTTGTACCATCATCTTTGAAATGCAAGAGAAAGGCAATAATGTATTATTCCAGCACCAGATGCAATTTAGATTTTGGCCACTAGATGGCATCAGTGTGTGTGCAAAGTTTTAGACTAATCCAATGAACCATTGTATTTCTGTTAAAAATTTGGTATCAAGACTGCCCAAATATGCCTAATTTGTTTATTAATTGTCAAAATTGTGCACTCTCCTTAAACAATACCATGCTATTCTTTCACTGTAATAGCTACTGTAAATTGAACAGTGCAGTTAGATTAACAAGAATTTATGCTTTCTACCAATAGCAGATATGTCTATTTCCTGGGAAATGTCCTTGTTACTTACAACCTCATGCTTAATTGTATTAGCCCACGTTAGCATAACCGTCCTGTTGAACGGGACACCGATCCCGAAGGAGTTTTAACCGATCGTCTTTGGTCTGCAGCCTTTTTGACTAGAACATTGTTACTTTGAGTGTCGTTCCACAAAACTGCATGCATGAAATCAAGCTGCTCGCTCCAGTTTGTAGATAACTCGTCAGATTTATCTAGTTTGGCTTGGACATCGTCGTATTTAGTTTTGGCTAAATCGGCGATTTTGTTCCTGTAGAAGATGATTTAGTTGAAGAGTTGGGCACTATCCCAAGTTGATAACTACATGATTAGTCTACATCTTGAAGGCATCAGCTTTGGGCAGTCTACAGGGATCACCTATGGACCTCTGTGGAGAAACTGGTAGTACGGTAGCTGTAGAGTCGAAAAGGCGTAAGAGTAAACGTTCAACTTTACTAAGGCTGGTATTTCGTTCGACCCCTTAAATAATCCGAGCATAAATACTATCCTAAATCCATAAATCCATTCCTAAATTAAATGTTCCGTTGTTCGCGTGCTTATATGTGTACATAATTACACATGCCAGGTGAAAGAACCAAATATACTGGTAGGTTGCAACCTGATCAGATTGATTCTGACATCATCAGATGATTTCCAGGTCAATGCCTGGAGGTCAGTAATAATTGATGTTGACTACTAAGGGGACCTGTAGTAGTTTTACTACACGTTAATGTGTCTTACACCATTGTAGCGGTGATAGATATGAAGGAGTCTATTTCATAGCTATGTTATCCACGGAGGAGCTAACCTCCTGATGGAAGTACTCTCTAAGCACTGAACCAGTCATACGCGGTGTGATCATGGTTCATGACTTCTAATATATTTCCTCCTGAATGGAGGGTCCTATTTATTAGTGGCATGTGTGTTGACCATCAGAAGAATGTTCCGGAGATTCCCTTACACATATTGCAATCTGAGTGACAACTAACTCCTCTGTCACTATTATCAATAACAATTTGACTTGTGAGGTCTCTAATCCTCTTACTGATTGTTGCTGGACTGACTGTGGTAGCATTGGTACTGGTACTCAAAGGGAACAGTTATCCTACCGATTTATCCTGAAATATTATCCCACCGGAACACATGATTAGAGCATTTGACTATTTGTATTGTAGTTGAACTTACACATGGCAAGGCATGATTATTTTTTCCATTTTTTTTGGAGGTGGAAGTCCACTGGACTTATTTTACGACCAGTGTGGTACACCTCAGTAATATCTTAGATGTGTTCTAAGATTATCCCCTTCTAGGGGCCTGTCTGCTCCTCACTGTTTACAACTAGATTTGTTTTCTGCTCTGGTGGCCTCGTACGGTGTTGCACGTAGTCTCGACCCCCCCCCCCAACTGGCTTCGATGAGGCTCATCATGGGTCTGGGCCCCACCAGCGGTTGCTGTTGGTATTCGAGGCACAAACGAAAAGGTCGGACCCTATGAATGAGTTGTCAGTGGCCGCGTTGTTATGAGAATGGCTGTAACCTTTCAACCAAATCTCCTAGTGTTTGTGCTTTAAAACTGTTTTGTTTTGCAAGGAGGAATGGGAAAAAATGTCAGTCTCTCGATGTGCAAAACTTATAGAGACATACCCCAAGCGACTTACAGCTGTAATCGCAGCAAAAGGTGGCGCTACAAAGTATTAACTTAAGGGGGCTGAATAATTTTGCACGCCCAATTTTTAAGTTTTTGATTTGTTAAAAAAGTTTGAAATATCCAATAAATGTCGTTCCACTTCATGATTGTGTCCCACTTGTTGTTGATTCTTCACAAAAAAATACAGTTTTATATCTTTATGTTTGAAGCCTGAAATGTGGCAAAAGGTCGCAAAGTTCAAGGGGGCCGAATACTTTCGCAAGGCACTGTATAAATCAATATTTCCATCTTCATCACCTAGGTTCTCTCATCATTAATTTGGTCAGTGACTTCAATAAGTTCTGCTGACCTGTCATCCAACCTAGTCATTGTGTTCATTAATAATCTCTTAAGGATCTGCCCCTTTTCAATTTTCGCCTAAAATGACATACCCAAATCTAACTGCCTGTAGCTCTGGGCCTGAAGCAAGGATATGCATATTATTTGTACCATTTGAAAGGAAACACTTTGAAGTTTGTGGAAATGTGAAAGGAATGTAGGAGAATATAACACAATAGAGCTGGTAAAAGATAATACAAAGAAAAAAACAACCGTTTTTTCATTTTTTTGTACCATCATCTTTGAAATGCAAGAGAAAGGCAATAATGTATTATTCCAGCACCAGATGCAATTTAGATTTTGGCCACTAGATGGCATCAGTGTGTGTGCAAAGTTTTAGACTAATCCAATGAACCATTGTATTTCTGTTAAAAATTTGGTATCAAGACTGCCCAAATATGCCTAATTTGTTTATTAATTGTCAAAATTGTGCACTCTCCTTAAACAATACCATGCTATTCTTTCACTGTAATAGCTACTGTAAATTGAACAGTGCAGTTAGATTAACAAGAATTTATGCTTTCTACCAATAGCAGATATGTCTATTTCCTGGGAAATGTCCTTGTTACTTACAACCTCATGCTTAATTGTATTAGCCCACGTTAGCATAACCGTCCTGTTGAACGGGACACCGATCCCGAAGGAGTTTTAACCGATCGTCTTTGGTCTGCAGCCTTTTTGACTAGAACATTGTTACTTTGAGTGTCGTTCCACAAAACTGCATGCATGAAATCAAGCTGCTCGCTCCAGTTTGTAGATAACTCGTCAGATTTATCTAGTTTGGCTTGGACATCGTCGTATTTAGTTTTGGCTAAATCGGCGATTTTGTTCCTGTAGAAGATGATTTTGTTGAAGAGTTTCTGCTCTTTCGTCTTCATAAGTTTTTGCAATTACATTTAATTGTTACATTTTCAAACACAGTTCCATAGCTAGCTAAATGTATCCCTTTTCTGCATTTGTCATCAGTTTCCCGGTTCTCTCCACCTGTCCCTTTATGTCTACCATTTCCTGCTCGTGCTTTAGCTGTGCACTGCGGTATTGGACCGATGCCAATCTCGGATGGCAAGACATCCGGGCTAAACTGGAGAGAACCTTTACAAGGCCTGTGCCCGAAGGTTGATTTTGAAGAGTGTTTGTCGCGATTTCTACTGTTTCTCCGCTAATAGCAAAGTTAGGGTTGGTATCGCTGCTAAGGTCAGAGATCAATCATCTTATGGGTGAGGGTTCACTAATTAGCGGGGAGTGTGGACCACTCGCTCTGATAGCTTGCACATTTTAGCTAGAACATTTTAAAGGAGAAAAAATAATAATAATAAAGTTCCTATCTTTCCAAAGTTTGGTTTTGGAAAACGTTGGAAGCTTCAAAGACACTTTTATTCTATTTATAGATGTTAATGAACCATCAGTACTGTATCAGTAATGTGGGAGTTGGACATGAATAAATTTGCAAAAGCATATTGATTTGGTTAATCAATGATAATGATTCATTATAACTTTATAGACAACTGGGAATTCAACTTTAATTAACCTGAGAAGTTGGTTCATCTAGGTTATTATGGGAATGTTTAAAATGTCTCATTTAAATTAAAGAACCTGCAAATTTGACTTATTAATCAATGTTAAAAACTCTTAAGGATCTGCCCCCTTTTTCTCTTTTTTTTGTTGCCCTAAATGACATACCCAAATCTAACTGCCTGTAGCCCAGAAGAAAGGATATGCATACTCTTGGTACCATTTGAAAGGAAACACTTCGAAGTTTGTGGTAATTTGAAAGGAATGTAGGGGAATATAACACAATAGATATGGTAAAAGATAATACAAAGAAAAACAGTTTTTTTGTAATTTTGTTACCATCATCTTGGCAAGAGCAAAGCCAAAATGTATTATTCCAGCCCAGCTGCAATTTAGATTTTGGCCACTAGATGAAATCAGTGTATGTGCAAAGTTTTAGACTGATCCAATGAACCATTGCATTTCTCTTCAAAATGTTGTATTAAGACTGCCCAAATGTGCCTAATTTGTTTATTAATAACTTTTCCTGTTCAAAATTGTGCACTCTCCTCAAACAACATCATGGTATTATTTCATTGTAATAGCTACTGTAAATTGGACAGCGCAATTAGATTAACAACAATTTAAGATTTCTGACAATATCAGATATGTCTATGTCCTGGGAAATGTTCTTGTTAGTTACAACCTCATGCTAATCACATTAGCCTTCTATTGGTTTTGGAATCAATCCTCTATTGCGCACTCCAATATGTCAGACATGCTTTTAAGTTATGTACCCAGTAGGTCCCTTTGTAGTCACTGGCCTTTTAACTATCCCAAAGCCAAAGACAAGGAGGTATGGAGAGGCAGTCTTTAGTTACTATGCCCCCAGCCGTTGGAATACCTGCAAGAGAACCTGAGGGGGGCTGAAACTCTGGACATATTTAAAATACATTTTAAAACACACCTTTTTAGCTTTGGGGGTGCTTTTTTATTCGTTCAGTTTTTATTGTTATTGTTTTATTTTCCTCTTGTGTTTGTTGTGTAGTAAATATTTCAGTTTTTATTTTCATTGTTTGTATTCGTTTTTTCCTGTGAAGCACATTGTGTTGCATTCCATGTCTGAAATGTGCTGTATAAATAAAGCTTGATTTGAAGAAGATGACGGCAAACAAAAAGTAACAGAAAACAAGACTTTATTCAAATAAATTCACTGGTTAAAATCTCTGCCAATATATTATTTTATTTTCCCCAGATCGCTTCTTCTTCATGTGCAGTCTGAACCTGGCCTCTCTGGTTTATACAGTGATGATAGTGAAGAGCATGGTGTACTGCTGTGGGCTCTCTCTCCTGCTGCACAACAGGAACATGGGGAAGTGGACACAACACCTGTAGAAAGGATACCACCCAGTATGGATAAAGATGTTGTAGGCTGGGAATAACATGGATTTTACATCCCATTGAGGTCTAACATTCATTTGTAGGCCAATTTTCTTAAATTTCTTAACTTTATATTTAAGATGCTCAAATATTTTGAGCCATAGATTTCATGTCTTCCCATAACTTCAACTGCCAATTACGACATTAATTGCAGAACATTTCATGTAAATTGTGTTTCCCTGCTGAAAATGAAAATGAAGCCTAATATTACACTTTTTATGATTGTGGGTGCTACCCACTGCAGACACTTGAATAAAGGTTAAGTTAAGGTTGTGTGAAAAATAAAATCTTGAAGGTAGATCCTTACGATTTAAATGTAGACTATTTTATGAAAGTTGCCCTTGAGTATCTGTCATAGCTTAAATAACTTTTTACAAAATCTGTATTTGATTTATACCAAAATATTAACCTAAGTGTCATATTTACCGATACATTATTAAATATGTAGGGCCATGATATCTAAAAGTCCTATGTAACATTATCCAATATAATATTTAATAACTTGTCGTGTGTAATGAAGTGTTTTTCGCCGCAATACATTTTTGTTTTCTAACATATTTCATATCATAATTCAATTATTTTATTCATGAACATGAGTAATAGAAAATACATATTTTATATTTTCTTTGAAGAACAAAAATAAGTGCTTAATGAGCAGACAAATTGGTCTATGAGTGAATTTTTATTTTTATTTTTTACATTGATGTTGTTTACATTGATAGGTTTGTATGAAGAGTGACATTTTCCTTGCGTAACACATTAATCATGTCCTTTCAGATGGGGAAGGGTTTAATAATAATAATCGCTGCATGAAAGAAATGTTACAACAAACATGGCTCTGCAAAGTATTCTACATACTGTATTGTACAGTATTGGGCTGTTTTGTATGATGAAATTGTCACCATAACAGAAAAAAATAAAGGTTACTTAAATCCCCCCCCAAATTGTATTTCTTTTCTAAAAGATCATCTATTTTTATTTGTGAAAAGTGTTTTATTGAATCTCTTCAGAAGCGGAGACAATAAGATCATGTTTTTTTTCAATCTTTTTGCTTCTATCTGCGTGTTAAGACGCAGATGTTGAGCCTAGACTCAATACTGGTAGGAAAATGTGGTCAATATATTTATTTGGTTTTCTAATAAGGTGGAAACAAGATATAGCTGCATAACCACAGCTAGATCGTGTGATGAGTTGTTGGTTATTCATTTTTACATTTAGCGGAGGGTAATTCCTATTCAGAGTGACTAAAACCAATAACAAACTCCTAAAAAGCTACGCAGTACTGCTTTGTTGCAGCGGCGGTTCTATCTTCTATTGCTCCCTGGGCAAACCCCCCCCCCCCCCCCAATGTAATTCTTGAACAAATGTGGTGTTGTGTAGCAACATGCACACAGGCTTGCCACTGTGAAAAATTACTTGATGCCTTGAACGGTATACCTTATTACTTTACTGCAGTGAATAAGATAATACTCCCTTAAGTGGATTCAATCTGATTCTCTTTGTATTGACAGTTTGTTAGCTACATGAAGCAGAATGTTTTCCCAGACATCAACACTTGCTAATGCCGACGATGGTTGAATTACTGATTATAGTGTAAACATGCTCTGACCATCTCCAATTCAACATCTGATGCCAAAGTACTCCGTTGTGGCTCAGATAGTTGTGGGTTCGATTCCCACGGGGGACCAGTACGAAAATGTTTTCACTCACTACTGTAAGTCTGTTACGGCAGATTTCCTCCACTTCCTCTGAAGAGGTGTAACAAGGATTGGACCAATACGCAGCGTGGTAAGTGTCCATGGTTTTTAATGTGAAAAACTGAACATGAACACATATACAAAATAACAACGTGAACTAGCAACGAAACAGTCCCGTGTGGCACAAAGACAGACACAGGAAACAATCACCCACAAAATACCCAAAGAATATGGCTGCCTAAATATGGTTCCCAATCAGAGACAACAATAGACAGCTGCCTCTAATTGAGAACCAATCTAGGCAACCATAGACATACAATTTACCTAGACAGGTACCGGCCCCAGAAACATACAAACCCCTAGACAAGCTAAACACATACATCACCCATGTCACACCCTGGCCTAACCAAAATAATAAAGAAAACAAAGATAACTAAGGCCATGGTGTGACAAAGTCGCTCTGGATAAGCTGCTAAATTACTAAAATATGCACAGAGAAGGGAAAATATTGGAGGAAAATAAATTATGATAAATTCAAAATGAATTATTGGCTATTTAATTACCACAAAATTCCATGAAAAACGATAGAATGACAAACCAAATAAATATGTATAGCAGCTTAGAATTAACCAACTCGCTGAGTGGCTGCTGAACTTATTAAGTTACAAAAGAACGGTGCGTATGTGAACACACTGGGTGCCAAGCTCTTTCCTGGTCCAACAAGCTCTGCCCTCCCTGGCCAAATCTGAAATAACAATAACAGCCACAGACAGAAAACTCTATGAGGTGTTTCCAAAACGTCTGTCATCAAAACAGTTTGATATGGACTTGGGGCTGTATTATGCAAGATCAAATAGCATAGGCTATAGCATAGTTGTAGTGGTAGGCCTATGTTACAGTTACACCCCACAAAAATGTTTACGAGCTTTTAGGATGCTCGCTGAAGCTGAATAGTCACTCTTTTCTTTTGTTTCTCATTTTGTCTGTCATAGTTGAAGTGTACCTATGATGAAAATTACAGGCCTCTCTCATCTTTTTAAGTGGGAGAACTTTCACAATTGGTGGCTGACTAAATACTTTTTTGCCCCACTATAAGGTATTTCAATGTTGTATTTTTTCTAAATTAGCTAAAATGTCTGAAGACCTGTTTTCACTTTGTCATTATGGGGTATTGTGTGTAGATTGCTGACGAAAAAAATGAACTTAATCCATTTTAGAATAAGGCTGTAAAGTAAGAAAATTTGGAAAAAGCAAAGGGGTCTGAATACTTTCCTAATGAACACTCTTCCTGGAGTCTAGCAAAATTAAGGCAGATATTTAAAAATTGTAACATTAGAATACATTCACAACCGATTTCAGAACACGTTAAGTGTGTTCCCTCAGGTCCCTACTCTACTACCACATATCTACAACACAACATTGATGTAGGACCTGCTGTTAAGGAGGCAGAGCAAGGCTTTATTATGAACAGACTTCTCGCTATCTTACATAGTGTTGTATCAATATGTTTTGACCATGACAATTTACAATCCAGGGTTACTCCAAGCAGTTTAGTCACCTCAACTTGCTCAATTTTTATTTTATTCACTAAACGATTTAGTTGAGTTTTAGGGTTTAGTGAGTGATTTGTCCCAAATACAATGCTTTTCGTTTTTGAAATATTCAGGACTAACTTCTTCCTTGCCACCCATTCTGAAACTAACTGCAGCTCTTTGTTAAGTGTTGTAGTCATTTCAGTTGCTGTGGTAGCTGACGTGTAAAGTGTTGAGTCATCCACATACATAGACACACTGGCTTTACTCAAAGCAATGAAAAAGTAATTAACCTGTTATGGCTGCAATCCCGAAACCGGGATCGATATGACAACTACCAGTGAAAATAGAGGGCGCCAAATTCAAACCACAGAAATCTCATAATTACAATTCCTAAAACATATTCCTAAAACACACGTGTCTTATATAATTTTAAAGCTATTCTCGTTGTTAATCCCACCAAAGTGTCCGATTTCAAATAGGCTTTTCAGCGAAAGCACTACAAACGATTATGTTAGATCTCCACCAAACCACAATAAGCACAGCCATTTCCCAGCAAAATCTAACATTCACAAAAACCAGAAATAAAGATAAAATTAATCACTAACCTTGAATTTTCTTCATCAGATGACACTCATAGGACTTCATGTTACACAATAAATGCAAGTTTTGTTTGATAAAGTTCATATTTATATCAAAGAATCTGAGTTTACATTGGCGCGTTATATTCACTAGTTCCAAAAACATCATGTGATTTTGCATAGCCACATCATTCAACAGAAATACTCATCATAAATGTAGATGATAATACAAGTTATACACATGGAATTATAGATATACCTCTCCTTAATGCAACCGCTGTGTCAGATTTCAAAAACAACTTTACGGAAAAAGAAACGCATGCAATAATCTGAGACGGCGCTCAAAAGTAAAAACACCACAGCCACAAAGATGGCATCAACATAAACAAGAAATTACATGATAAATATTCCCTTACCTTTGATGATCTACATCAGAAAGCACTCCAGGAATCCCAGGTCCACAATAAATATTTGTTTTGTTTGAAAATGTCCGTTATTTATGTCCAAATACCTTCTTTTGTTAGCGTGTTTGGTATACATATCCAAACGCTAATTCTGGTCAGCGTTATATCGGACAAAAACTTCAATAAGTGATATTACCGGTTGAAGAAACATTTCAAACTAAGTACAGAATAAATCATTAGGATGTTTTTCACATATAGCTTCAATAAAGTTCCAACCAGAGTATTGCTTCTTGTCTTCATGAGCAATGGAATTCAAGTGACTACCATGAGGAAAAAGCTCAATCACAAAATGGCTGCTTGATGGACATCTGATATTTTGCTCTAATATTCTGCTCTGATATTCTGCTCTCATTCACTCCCACAACAACATAGAAGCCTCATTATAATTTCTATTGATGGTTGACATCTCGTGGAACCCCTAGGCAGTGCAACATCATTCATATCTCAAGGGGATTTCATTGGGGACTCTGGTGAATACATACAAGCTCAGATTTCTGACTTCCTGTTTTCATTTCAACTCAGGATTTTGCTTGCCAATATGAGTTATGTTATACTCACAGACATCATTCAAACAGTTTTAGAAACGCCAGAGTGTTTTCTATCCAATACTAATAATATACTAATAATAATATGCAAATATTAGCAACTATTAACAACTATGACTGAGGATAAGGCCGTTTGATATGGGCACCTTTCATCCAAGCTACTCAATACTGCCCCTGCAGCCATAAAAAGTTAAAGTAGTTGGCGATATCAGTGGGTTTTGTGATGAAGCCATCTGATTCAATGATGATGGAGCGGAGTTTGCCCTTTTCCCTCAAAATGTATTTAAGGTGGTCCAAAGCTTTTTACTATCATTCTTTATGTCATTTAGCTTTGTTTCATAGTGTAGTTTATTTGTATTTTTATTCAGTTTAGCTTGATTGTTGTTATTGCTTTACTGGGAAGCTTAGGAGAGGTAGACATGCTCTGGTTATTTATTTTAGTGCATGATGAGCTGCACACAGTGGACTTCCTGCTAGGACACACCGCCTCAGTGCTATCAGTATAACTCTGGTTCATAGGCACATGATTACGGCATACAATAGCTGTAGGATCAGAAGAGGCATTCAGTGCAGTAAGAGGTACATGCATGTCTACCTCCTTTAAAAGTTGCGAGCTTACACTGCGGGTCTTAGAGGTACCTGGCGTCACTGCTTCATTGCTCCAGATCACCGCAAGGGGGAGTTAGAACAGTCATTATGCACTTGGGTCCCAAGGTTTTTATATGACCAATCATATCAAGTGGTTCAAATGATGAATTTGACATGAGCCACCTGTCACTGGTGACTGTCTTCAGCAAAGATGGCTGACAAAACATTACGGTGGAAGCAAATGTAAGTAATTATAATGTCATAATGAGTCAAGCAAAAAAAATGTACAATTGAGAGGAATATGTTAGTTAATGTAGAGACAAACGATTGTGCATATAGTTTTGTCAAAGTTAATTTACAAAAATCTCTATTTAGCAATTTAGCTGACTAGCTAACATTAGCCAGCTAGCTAGCTAGTGTTATGACATGAGAATTAAATTGTAATTTGTGTTGTTAAATGCTTTAGGGACTCCTGAGAAAACCAGCAAACCAGACTGTCATCTTGTGAAACAGTGGATGTGAAGAATCTAGCTAGGTAAAGTATTTACTGCAAATTGAATGTACAATTGTGTAAGCTTGCCTTGCTTATATTTGCCATGCAATGCAGCTGAAGAAACATAGCTACAGTGCCTTGCGAAAGTATTCGGCCCCCTTGAACTTTGCGACCTTTTGCCACATTTCAGGCTTCAAACATAAAGAGATAAAACTGTATTTTTTTGTGAAGAATCAACAACAAGTGGGGCACAATCATGAAGTGGAACGACATTTATTGGATATTTCAAAAAAAAAAAAAAAATCAAAAACTGAAAAATTGGGCGTGCAAAATTATTCAGCCCCTTTACTTTCAGTGCAGCAAACTCTCTCCAGAAGTTCAGTGAGGATCTCTGAATGATCCAATGTTGACCTAAATGACTAATGATGATAAATACAATCCACCTGTGTGTAATCAAGTCTCCGTATAAATGCACCTGCACTGTGATAGTCTCAGAGGTCCGTTAAAAGCGCAGAGAGCATCATGAAGAACAAGGAACACACCAGGCAGGTCCGAGATACTGTTGTGAAGAAGTTTAAAGCCGAGTTTAAAGTTTAAAGCCGATTTGGATAAAAAAAGATTTCCCATGCTTTAAACATCCCAAGGAGCACTGTTCAAGCGATAATATTGAAATGGAAGGAGTATCAGACCACTGCAAATCTACCAAGACCTGGCCGTCCCTCTAAACTTTCAGCTCATACAAGGAGAAGACTGATCGGAGATGCAGCCAAGAGGCCCATGATCACTCTGGATGAACTGCAGAGATCTACAGCTGAGGTGGGAGACTCTGTCCATAGGACAACAATCAGTCGTATATTGCACAAATCTGGCCTTTATGGAAGAGTGGCAAGAAGAAAGCCATTTCTTAAAGATATCAATAAAAAGTGTTGTTTAAAGTTTGCCACAAGCCACCTGGGAGACACACCAAACATGTGGAAGAAGGTGCTCTGGTCAGATGAAACCAAAATGTAACTTTTTGGCAACAATGCAAAATGTTATGTTTGGCGTAAAAGCAACACAGCTCATCACCCTGAACACAACATCCCCACTGTCAAACATGGTGGTGGCAGCATCATGGTTTGGGCCTGCTTTTCTTCAGCAGGGACAGGGAAGATGGTTAAAATTGATGGGAAAGATGGATGGAGCCAAATACAGGACCATTCTGGAAGAAAACCTGATGGAGTCTGCAAAAGACCTGAGACTGGGATGGAGATTTGTCTTCCAACAAGACGACGATCCAAAACATAAAGCAAAATCTACAATGAAATGGTTCAAAAATAAACATATCCAGGTGTTAGAATGGCCAAGTCAAAGTCCAGACCTGAATCCAACCGAGAATCTGTGGAAAGAACTGAAAACTGCTGTTCACAAATGCTCTCCATCCAACCTCACTGAGCTCGAGCAGTCTCTCGATGTGCAAAACTGATAGAGACATACCCCAAGCGACTTACAGCTGTAATCGCAGCAAAAGGTGGAGCTACAAAGTATTAACTTAAGGGGGCTGAATAATTTTGCACGCCCAATTTTTCAGTTTTGGATTTGTTAAAAAAGTTTGAAATATCCAATAAATGTTGTTCCACTTCATGATTGTGTCCCACTTGTTGTTGATTCTTCACAAAAAAATACAGTTTTATATCTTTATGTTTGAAGCCTGAAATGTGGCAAAAGGTCGCAAAGTTCAAGGGGGCCGAATACTTTCGCAAGGCACTGTAGCTAACTATTTACTTGCTTATTGTGTAGTGGAGGATAAAAAAACTGTATGCCTATGGATGTGTAGCTACAGTATGTAGCTGATCTGTGTATGGACACTAAAACGTTTGGTATGAATTAGGTTCTGAACTATCTATGAACCTCAGTTATCATAGTTGTTGTATCGACTTCAAGTCTGAATGGCATTAATGAAGCCTATGGATTGAGTAGAATATAATAACTTTATTGTGCCAAGGATGCAAGTCCTATATACATGTAGTTAATACCATGCATGAGATCCCCCACATTGTAGCCTGCACATTGAATATATTCACTGATTATATACTCTTCCTTGGCAAATAAAGATGTGGTTCCCTAAGTTGCCTAAGTTGGTCTTTGAAGTTATTACAAATATAGATTGTTGTTGAGACAACATGTTGGCATAGGCAGACGTTGCAATTGGCAAATGCATTTAACGCATATTCTATAACAGGGGAGGACGGCTCATAATAATGGCCGGAACAGAGTAAATGGAATTGCATCAAACACATGCAAACCACTGCATGATATATTTGATACCATTCCACTGATTCCGCTCCAGTCATTACCGCGAGTCCGTCCTCCCCAATTAAGGCGCCACCAGCCCCCTGGGTTCTATGATGATATTCAATAGGCTACATCTATCAGTACAAATTTTGATTGAGATATAAAACAAAAACTGGCTCCTGCACCTAAAAAAAGTAGCAGTACACCACTGAATGTTACTATATTAACTTTTAACTGGTGAACTATAAACATTAAATGGTATATTAAAACGCTGTAAATTAATAATAACAGAACATCAGGGATAGCAAATCGTCTAGCCAAAATCAGCAGTCCCAGTTCATAAGATTGAAAAGATATAGTCACTGGTCTGTTATGTGAACCATTTTTCAATTCAACTTGATTTCTCAAACGTGATGTATAGGCTTATGTGTTATCACCATCTTGTGGAGAAAGACACAGCGGACCAATATCAGTAGTAATGGAGCAATCTGGGATACAGTACATCAAAAGTAAAACATTTTGTTAGGTGGACCTTGACCAAGGAAACCTCTGTAATGTATCACTTATAAGCTGAATTTGAGAAGTATTGGGAACTCCTTTCTCCACAAGCATTAGATAGGTGGAGGTATCAGCTAGTGGCTTTCCACATTTACCAGACACAATTATCTAGAGCAACTTATAGGAGGGTAAGTGCCTAGCTGAAGGTTAAGGTTAAGTGCCTTGTTAAAGGGCACATCTTTCAACTAGTCAGCTTGGGGATTTGAACCAGTGACGTTGCAATTACTGGCCCAACGCTCTTAAGTGCTAGGCTACCTGCTCCCATTTTTCTTTCAAATCAGTAAAGGGAAGTGAAGAAGTGCACACTTTGGGAGGAAGGAAGGATAAGTAGATGATACAATTGGAACATAGCCCTTGTCAACAACCACATGAACTGACATGAAGTTGGAGGAGCAGTTAGAAACCACGAGGCCCAAGTGACAGTTTAACCTCATGTCTTCATCACTTCTCTACCTGAACACAGTTATCTTCAGGTTCAATAGAGGACACATCAGAATCATCATCTCCAGGATCTGTTGTCATTCTTTAATTTATTGAAGTAGGCTGTGTGTGTCCATCACGTACAATCTATTTTTTTATACAATACACCCTGGTCATTAAACAACTGGAAATGACTGGAGGAAAATAGTGTCTCTGTCTGAATTTGTCTATGATTGATGCAAATATTGTGGACACATGTAATTGCTTCAGACTTCTGCTAATATACTTTCGTCTCAATGTGCTGTTGTTGATGAGCTGTTGTTGTTTTAAATGCCACTGTATTGTTGCTATATTCTTCTGCTGAATCTTGTAAGGTCACACAAATAAGTTAATAACCTTAAGGGATTTTATCATAGATAAATAAAGGTTAAACAAAACATTGAATAATTTTATTCTGTACTGAATAATAATAATTCAAACCTTGTGCATGTTAATGTGTACATTTTGTAATTGCAATCAATGTCAGTGGCAGGGCGGAAATTGGACAAGCCGATATCATGGACCTGAACAGAGGGACAGGCCGTCTTCTTCAGCTGCGAAGACAATGATCACTGTACAACTTGTTGTTGGTGCCAAAAGATAGTGGGAGAAGCTTTTACCTTGATTCTCAACATACAAAAGCATAATTGCATGGTCTATAGAGGCTACAACTATCCACAAAAAGATGACTTATCAGCCTTGAGAAAGGAGAACACCTGTGATCTGATGATCAAGTCAGTTAAAGTGGTCCATTCTGCCACCTACTACCGTGCCTGTTATCGGGCTGGGGAACCCACAATGAGAACCTATCAACTCACCATGTACAAAATCTCTGTGGTTTTAATCAAGCTGTGAATACATTTTTTTTTTGCTCCATAGGAAGTGACATATTCATGTGGAACTGTTTGAGAAGACACACCCCAGCTGAGGTGAGTTCAATTCACTTGAATGTTTGCTATAGAACGGCACGTTCCCCCAAAAGGTTTTGTAAGTTTTTAAACAGACTTTGAGGTCCGTTTTGATATGGTGGGTGTGGTGAGGTGTGGCTTGAAGCAATGAGTGACGTATCTAAAGGGCTGTGGCCATGTTGACAGCGTTCCCCAACCCACAATCAATGACATGCCCACAACCCCAAACCCTTCCCATTTTTCAACTGGTCATTCAGTACAGCACCATTTCTCTTCAATTGAACATTCCATAAAGTAAAAAAATACTGAACGCAGACCTGGTGCTTCACCTCTCATCTTCAAAATCAACTATATTATCCAAACCATACTTCAGTCAAGATTTGTGAAATCAGTTAGAATGTCTGTGATCATTTCTTATTCTTATTCATATTGTTCACTGGAGAATACGTGTTTTTAGATTTTCCCAATTCTTAAAACCACATAATCACTGAACATGGACTGTGATATAACAATATGCCATTTGCATTAATTGCAGGACCTTTCATTTTGAACATGGTGCAAATTGTGTTCCCTCCTTAAAAATAAAATGAATATCACATTTGACTTTTGATGATTGTAGGACCTACCCACTGCAGACACTTGAATAGAGGGATATTTAAGGTTTTCTGGAAAAATTAGGAGAGCAAATCTTGATGTTTTCTGAAAGTTGCCCTGCAATATCTGTCATAGGTAAATTATCTATGTATTTGATTAATACAAAAATATTTACCTAAATATTTCATTATTAAATATCTAGGCCAATGAGTTCTAAATACGTAGTATTATTCAATATAATAATTAGTAACTTATCATGTGTGTACTGAAGTGTATTTTTTTTCAAGAAATGAGAGTTTGTTTTCTAATGAGGTATTTAATATCTTAAATTATTTCATTATTATACCATGTATTATAGAATATCCAGCTTTTTTTGCTTTAAAGAACTAAATGCTAATTGGTCTATGAGTGGAATCATACATTTGTGATATTTTACATTGATTCAATGTTTTCTATTTGATTTTTTTTACCTTGATAGGGTTTGTATGAAGAGTCACATTTTCCTTGCATAACAGCCTGCTCAAAATAACCAAATTGCTCAGAATAAATATACTGAACAAACATGTAAAGTGTTGGTTTCATGTTTCATGAGTTGAAATAAAAGATCCCAGAATTTTTCCATCTACACAAAAAGCTTATTTTTTACAAAGCTTGTGCACAAATGTTTTACATCTGTGTTAGTGAGCATAATCCATCCACCTGACAGGTGTGGCATATGAAGAAGCTGATTAAATGGCATGATCATTACACAGGTGCACCTTGTGCTGGGGACAAACTTCCAATCGGCCTCACAACCGCAGACCATGTGTAACCACACCAGCCCAGGACCTCCACATCCGGCTTCTTCACCTGTGGAATTGTCTGAGACCAGCCACCCAGACAGCTGATGAACCTAAGGTGTATTTATTTCTATATTAAAGCCCTTTTGTGAGGAAAACAAATTCTGATTGGCTGGGCCTGGCTCCCCAGTGAGTGGGCCTACCTCCCAAGTAGGTGGGTCTATGCCCTTCCAGGCCCACTCATGGCTGCGCCCCTGCCCAGGCATGTGAAATCCATAGATTAGGGCCCAATGCATTGATTTAAATTGACTGATTTCATTATATGGACCTGTAACTCAGTAAAATCGTTGAAATTGTTGCATGTCGCGTTTATATTTTTGTTCAGTATATATGCTTTCACATGATGATGTGTTTAATGTTTGTTGCCTTTGTGGAAGAAATGCTTCTGCAAAGTACTGGAAATTATGTTCAGTTCTGTGCTGTTTTGTCACAATAATATCTAATTAAATCGCCAAAAACACCATATTTCTTTACTAGAAGACAATCTATTCTTAGTTGTGATTTTTTTATTATTGGATCACCTCAGAAGCCGATTTTTTTTTTCATTTTACTATGCAAGTCAGTTAAGAACAAATTCTTATTTTCAATGACGGCCTAGGAATGGTGGGTTAACTGCCTTGTTCAGGGGCAGAGTGACACATTTGTACCTTGTCAGCTTGAGGATTCGAACTTGCAAACTTTCGGTTACTAGTCCAACGCTCTAATCACTAGGCTACCCTGCCGCCCCAACAATAAAATCATAAGTTCACCTCACCTCACCTGTTTACTTGAATCTGCATCTTCTGACGCAGATGTTGAGCCTAGACACACCTTTTTCTAATGAAAGGTGACACGGTAGTTACTGAAAACAAGCTATATGGGTGGCAGGTAGCCTAGCGGTTAAGAATGTTGGGCCAGTAAATTCCCAAGCCCTAATATTTTGTATTTGTTATATTGAAACCTTACTCCAAGACTGTGGCACCACTCAAATAACTGACGGCTTAATGCCGTATCAAGTTTAGGTTTCCTGGACTGAGAAAGAGTGAGCGTAGTTTACAGGTTTTACCATAGTGCCGCATGGAACAATGCACTGGATGAGCCTCACTGTTGGTAACACGTGGGTAGTTCAGTTCCGTACTACAGCAATGACAGTATATGGCTAATCATATCAATGGAAGATATAATGTACAGGGAAGGTCAAATGAAATCTCAGTCTAGTCTTATACGTTTATTTACACCTATAGGACTGCATTATAACACAAGTTGTAGTCTATAATTTTTCATCTGGTAAATGACAACAATGGACAGGATATGAAAAGCTGATTATTGCACACTGCCACCTGCAGCATCACAACCATGCTGTGCTTTTTCCTATTTTGGTTTGTCACTGACACACTCAAAAGAAAAGAACCCATCTAGATATGATCTAATTGAGTAGTCAGAAATAACAGTAGAGAAACATATCAGACAGGGATTGGATGAAGGGATTATTGTTCCCAATCAGCCTATCTAGATGTTGATGTAGATTACAGGAGTGTCTGGTTTTACAGATGTGTGATCTTAATTTGACCCCTTTAGTCGCAGGTCAACTTGAATATCTGAGTAAATATTTTGAATCGCCACCAGGGGGCAGCTGGAAGTGGTCTTTGTAGACAATGTAGTACTGTAAATATGTTGTAGGCTACAATATGTATGCTATGTGCAGGCTATAGTGCGTCTCGTGTGAATTCTTATATGGATTATAATAAATTGAGGAAATTGTACGGGGTAGGTGTATTTTTTGTGAGGGAAAATCTTGTAAGAGAATTTTGTAAGGGAAGTAAACAAGTGCACACTGGGAGGAAGGAGAGATAATATAATTGGAACATAGCCCTTGTCAACAACCACAGGAAGTGATATCAGAACGGTGGAGCAGTTAGTGACAGTGTTTCACCTCACATCATCTCTGCTCCAACTAAACACAATTATCTTCAGGTTCAATAAAGGACATCTCAGAATCCTCACAGAAACGTATCAAGGCTCTGTTGTCATTCTTTGCTCACTTTATTTAAGTACTGTACTGTACATTTTTTTCCTACAATGCACCCTAGTCGTGGAGCAACTGGAAATGACTGGCATAAAAGAGTGTCTCTGTCTGAATTTAAGTCTATGATTGATGCAAAGCTTGTGGACACATTTAATTGCTTTTCACTTGTGTCTAAGTTTTTGTCTCAGTGTGTTGTTGTTGTCAATTGTCATTGCAGTGTCAGTGGCAGGGCAGAAATTATAAATTATAAATTAAATATACATATATTTGAATGGAGTAACTCCACTGTGAATTAGTGATCCACTTCTGTTTTACAGTGGCTGCTTCAGGACAGCGGCAGCAACAAGATCAGATATCAAAGACTAAGAGAGAGAAACAGAGTGTCACCTTCAGCTGCAAAGTTACTGATTCGTGTTCAGGTGGCACAGTCCACTGGTACCAGAAGAAAGAGGGTGAAGCCTTCACTTGGATTAATGTTGATGCCAATTCTGGCAGCAGTGCTACCACTCATCCTCAGGAAGCAGATTTCATTGTTTGGAGGGAGTCTGCATCTCACCCCAGTGAGCTGAAGATTAAGATAGTTAAAGTGTCCCATTCTGCCACCTATTACTGTGCCTGCTGGGTCTCGGGAACCCACAGTGAGAACTGATCCACACAGCCTGTACAAAAACTCTGTGGTTATAATCAAGCTTTGAATTCATGAAAAAGGTTTCTATACCAGAAGTAATTGACATAAGAGGTTAGAGTGCAGTGTCTTCTTCAAATCCAAAGTGAAATGCAATTGTAAAAGGAATTATAAATACATCATATAAGCAAGATGTCTTGCAAATGAGCAAACAGTGTATAAATCGCATCTTCTTGCTGTGTCCTGTATACGTACATTGTGTGCAAAGGTTGGGCAGAGGTTTGTGTGCTATCTGGGAAAATGGTCTGAATGTCGTATTTACAGTTCAAGTCGGAAGGTTACATACACTTAGATTGGAGTCATTAAAACTCGTTTTTCAACAACTCCCCAAATTTCTTGTTAACCAAATTATGGTTTTGGCAAGTTGGTTAGGACATTTACTATGTGCATGACGCAAGTAACTTTTTCAAACAATATTCCAACAATTGTTTACAGACATATTATTTCACTTATAATTCACTGTATCACAATTCCAGTGGGTCAGAAGTTTGCATAAGTTGACTGTGCCTTTAATAAACAGCTTGGAAAATTCCAGAACATTATGTCATGGCTTTAGAAGCTTCTGATAGGCTAATTGACATCATTTGAGTCAATTGGAGATGTACTTGTGGATGTATTTCAAGGCCTACATTCAAACTCAGTGTCTCTTTGCTTGACATCATGGAAAAATCTAAAGAAATCAGCCTCAGGAACAAAATTGTAGACCTCCACAAGACTGGTTCATCCTTGGGAGCAATTTTCAAATGCCTGAAGATACCACATTCATCTGTACAAACAGTAGTACGCAAGTATAAACACCATGGGACGAAGCAGCCTTCATACCGCTCAGGAAGGAGACGCGTTCTGTCTCCTAGAGACGAAAAGTGTAAATCAATCCCAGAACAACAGCAAAGGACCTTATGAAGATGCTGGAGGAAACAGGAACAAAAGTATCTACATGATATCCACAGTAAAACTAGTCCTATGTTGACATAACCTGAAAGGCCGCTCAGCAAGGAAGAAGCCACTGCTCCAAAACAGCCATAAAAAAGCCAGACTACGGTTTGCAACTGCACATGGGGACAAAGACTGTACTTTCTGGAGAAATGTCCTTTGGTCTGATGAAACAAAAATATTACTGTTTGGCCATAATGACCATCGTTTTGTTTGGAGGAAAAAAGGTGAGGCTTGTCAGGAATTGTGAAAAACTGAGTTTAAATGTATTTGGATAAGGTGTAGGTAAACTTCCGACTCCAACTGTACACAAGTATTCAGATCATTTGCTATGAGACACAAATCCAGGTTTCCATTAATCATCTTTGAGATGTTTGTACAACTTTATTGGATTAAACCTGGGCAAAATTTAATTGATTGGGGACATGATATGGAAAGGCACACCCCTGTTTGTGTAAGGTCCCACAGTTCACAGTGCATGTCAGAGGAAAAAACAAGCCTTGAGGTTGGAGGAATTGTCCGTAGAGCTCCGAGACAGGATTGTGTTGAGGCACAGATCTGGGGAAGGGTACCAAAAATATCTGCAGCATTGAACGTCCCCAAAAACACAGTGGCCTCCATCATTATATAGTAACGTTATTAATATGCATGACGAAGCCTCTGTTTTGAAACCATTGGATCCATTCAGCAATACTGTAACGGCTTTCGATGGTGGAAGGAACAGTGGACCAAAAGCGTGGAAAGTGGAAACAAAAATAACAAATTCAAAAAACGAAAGCGAACAGTTCCGTCAGGCACAGACACTAAACAGAAAATAACACCCCACAAAACCCAAACGGAAAATCTTATATTTGATCCCCAATCAGAGACAACGATAGACAGTTTCCTCTGATTGGGAACCACACTCGGCAAAACAACAAAGAAGTAGAAAACATAGATGATCCCACCCGAGTCACACCCTGACCTAACCAAACATAGAGAATAAATACGGATCTCTAAGGGCGTGACAAATACGTTTTATCATTGGGGTCGATTTTAGAACTCATCACTGTATTCTTTACAAACATGTGGGAAGGACCTCTCTGTCACGTTCTGACCTTAGTTCCTTTATTTTTGTCTTTGTTTTAGTATGGTCAGGGCGTGAGTGGGGGCGGGCAGTCTATGTTTGTTTTTCTATGTTGGGTTTTGAGTTCGGCCTAGTCTGGTTCTCAATCAGAGGCTACTGTCAATTGTTGTCCCTGATTGAGAATCATACCTAGGTAGCCTGGCTTTCACTTTTGGATGATGGGTGTTTGTTTTCCGTGTGAGTGTTTGGTCCACACGGTACTGTTTCGGTTTTCGTTCGTTCACTTTATTGTTTTGTATTTCAGTGTTCAGTTCGTTTCATTAAATATTACATCATGAACACTTACCATGCTGTGCTTTAGTCCGATCCTTCTTCCACCTCTGAATGCCGTTACAGAAACACCCACCACCAAAGGAGCAAGCAGCGTGGTAACGGGCAGCGGCCGAGGCCGAAATCTCAAGACTCCTGGACATGGGAGGAGATTCTGGACGTAAGGGACTCTGGGCACAAGCAGTGGAATATCGCCGCCCCAAAGCAGAGCTGGAGGCAGCAAAAGCAGAGAGGCGCCGGTATGAGGAGGCAGCACGGCAGAGCGGCTGGAAGCCCGAGAGGCAGCCCCAAAAATGTATTGGGGCGGCACACAGGGAGTGTGGCAGAGTCAGGAGTTAGACCTGAGCCAACTCCCCCTGCTTACCGTAAGGAGCCAAGGATGGAACCAGAGCCAGTCAGGGCGGTATTGGAGGTGAGCAAAGGGAGCGAGGCAGAGACAGTGAAGGATTTAATGGGGAGATTGGAGGAGAGAGTTATGAGGGAGTTGCTGTGTTGATGCAAACCAGGCCTCCTGTGCGCCTCCCTAGAACTGCACGTCCTGTGCCAGCTCGGCGCTACAGCTCTCCAAGCCGTGCTTACCGTGGCGGGCGTCATACTGGTCAGGCACCGTGTTATGCGGTGGAGTGCATGGTGTCCCCAGTATGCGTGCTTAGCCCGGTGCACTACATCTCAGCTCCCCGCATCTGCCGCGCTAGGGTGAGGATCCATGCAGGGCGGATGGTGCCAGCCCTGATCTCCAGACCTCCAGTGCGCCTTCACGGTCCGGTCTATCCGGTGCCACCTCCACACACCAGCCCTCTGGTGGCAGCCCCCCGCACCAGGCTGTCTCTCTGTCTCCTCCCTACAGGTGCTCCCGCCTGTCCAGCGCTGCTAGAGCCTTCCTCCTGCCCAGCTCTGCCAGAGTCTCCCGTCTGTCCTGAGCCGCCAGTCAGCCAGGAGCTGCCAGAGCCGCCAGTCAGCCAGAAGCTGCCAGAGCCGCTAGTCAGCCAGAAGCTGCCAAAGCCGCCAGTCAGCCAGGAGCTCCCAGAGCCGCATGTCAGCCAGGAGCTGCCAGAGCCGCCAGTCAGCCAGGAGCTGCCAGACCTGCCTGTCACGCCGGCGATGCCGGCATCGCCCTTCACTCCGGAGCTGCCGGATACTCCCGCCTGTCCGGCGCTGCCGGAGTTGTCCTTCACTCCGGCGCTGCCGGAGTCTCCCGCTTGTCCGGCGCTGCCTGAATCTACCGTCCATTCGGGACCCGTGGTTTGAGCCCCCAGTCCAAGGTCGGCGGCGAGGGTCGCCGCTCTAAAGAGGCCACGGAGGCGGGCTAAGAGGAAGACAAAAACTATGGGGAAGTGGGGTCCACATCCCGCGCCAGAGCCGCCACCGTGAACAGACGCCCACCCAGACCCTCCCCTATAGGTTAAGGTTTTGCGGCCGGAGTCCGCACCTTTGGGGGGGTACTGTCACCTTAGTTCCTTTGTTTTTGTCTTTGTTTTGTATGGTCAGGGCGTGAGTTGGGGTGGGCAGTCTGTTTGTTTTTCTATGTTGGGTTTTGAGTTCGGCCTAGTATGGTTCTCAATCAGAGGCAGCTGTAAATTGTTGTCCCTGATTGAGACCTCTATATGCTTTGTAAGTAGGAAAACCTCTCCCCACTGTATATACACAGCAGAGGCGGACTGAACAATAATTCAGGCGGGGAATTTGGCTCCATCCCAGGCCACCCTGTTCACACAAACCATCAGACCGTTAATTTTGTAGGCTAACCCTAGGAGAGCATCCTTGTACCCTTGGGCCTTGCTTTGGATGGCAGGTTTTATGGTCACATCCTTTTCAATTATTTCCATAGTGATGACCACATCCGTGTGAAGTGCACGGTCAGGCTTTGCAAAGCTTCCAAATACTTTCTTCAAGGCCTCGTCTTTGGCCCACCAGCATGTTTCACCAATTACATCAAGCCATCTGTGTCTCCTGTCCTCACTGGTTTCCTCCCATAGCTTCATGCGCTTGCAGGAATCTCGAACGAACACTGCAATATCATTCAGCAGGTAGATAAGGGATTCACCTGCCACAACAACCCCAGTGGTGTCAGTTAGCACAAGGTTGAGAACATGTGTATAACACCATATGTGTATTTGGTTAGGAGACTCTCCTGTGAGCAATGTAGAGAAGCCCGTGTATCGTCCCTGCATATTAGCTACTCCGTCTGTCGAATTACACCTTTTGATATCTATGTCCATCTTCGCAAGGGTCTGTTTCACAAGGTCCAGAAAGTACTGTCCAGTCGATGACTCACAGTCAATGACCGCAATGAGTCTCTCTTGGACAACATCAGTGACATCTCGCAGAACTACTGCACACTGGTCTTTGTGTTGTTAAATCCTGTGTTGTGTCCATTTGTATTGAGAACATCCCTGCCTTTCTCACTTCAATAGCAACTGTCTGCTGAATCAACATTCTGATGACTTGAATTACTTTATTTGCTTTTGTTTTGGACATCATAGTTACCAAGGACCTTCTTCCTTTACTTCCCATCTGCTTCTTGCTCTTCTCAATGCAATCACTTACATGCTCTTGTAGGCAGACATCATATTTGCTTAGCAACAATATAAGCTCAACAAACTTGCCATGATTGACGGCCATGTTTTCCAAGTTATATGCAGCTTCGTGTTTGTGTCCTCTGTAGCTCACATTTACCAATAACTTTATCTACATCAATCACATGTTCCATGACCCGCCTCCTCTTTCTGTCCTGGTCTTGTTGAACTGACATTTACTTATCACTCAGAAGGGTACGGATGTCTACTTTTCTGGCTCTGAGGAAAAGGGCTTTTGCACTTTCTCTATGGGTCTTGCTACTCTCATGTTCCTGTACTCTCTGATGGGCATGTTTCTAGGCCTGCATGCCTCCTTTGACAAATGCACTACACTGGCTGAAGCTTTTGCGAATGCAAGACACACTGAGCAGAATAAAGAGTGAGTTACTTCATTGTAGGTCAGCCATTTTCTATTTGTGCTATCTTTGGAGTGGAATACATTGGGAATGACTGTTTGAGGGGTTTGTTTTGAGTGGTACTGGAAAAAATAAGTCAAAATCCTTGGACTGAGGACGGGCAAAATAATCACATGTTCAGTGCTTTCGCCGTCCCTTTCTATTTTCCCTGTACTGGGCTCTGAACCTCTCTCTCTCTCTCTCTCTCTCTCTGCACATCTGGTTGCTCTGCAGAATGAGATTATTGTAAATAATCTAAACTTAAATTTGTATTACTTGTGCAGTCATCAATTGTATGCCACCCGATTACAGTCCTACTGATAATCTCATAAAGTGCATATTAATATAAAATCATAGCCTACATGTTTAGGTTTGTGCTCTTAAGTCGTACCTGAAGGTTCCTGCTCTGAGTCTGACTCTGAACTGACCACCATCTCCCTTTCTGCAGGAGCACCTGAAGTTCTGGTGGTGGTGCTGCTTCCTTCTCCACCTTTGCAAAGAAAATACTCTTATCATACTTACTATCATTAGTGTATCGGTAGGCTACATTAATACAGCTCTGGAAAAAATGAAGAGTGGTCTCTTAATTTTTGCCAGAGTTGTATATTATTGTAGTAACTTAAAATGCTGGTACTAATGGTGCTAATGATCTTTGTCATTGCCTGTACTGTGTCACACAGGCTACTGTGTTAAGTTCATGGATGTATTATGGTTATGTTACTATAGCCTGTTTCGCTGTACAGTGTATGTGCACTTGACCTAGCTTATGTGGCATGAGTCATGACCAAATGCTGGCAAGTCCATAGTCTAGGTTTACTATGTTTTACTAGTTGAAACATATTGCCTTCAATGTTATATTATGATCGCTATGTTGCACTCATTGCTATGATATAATTCCTCCACGAAGACTTAAGATGTGCAAACTGTTTAGCCTACCGGCCGTTGTGTCACTGTTTTTAGCTACTACTTAGCTAGCCATATTGGGTGTCGTGTGTGTGTGTCAGTGAGTGTGTTTTAGATAGTGTTTTTGACTGACATGGTCCCATATTTGCGAACATGGCACTTATTTTGCAGCATTTAGTTGTGTCTGTGGTAAGGGCCTTTCTAATTTTAGTCTCTCCCTCTCTGATCCACCTTTCCTTTTCTGACCGTCCATTACGCCGTGGGACCTTTCTAAAATGTTATCGGTAGAGAAGCAGGTAGACAGTTTCTATGTGCGTCTCGGAGAGACCTGATGTCAATTTTGGCGCGCTCACCCTCGCACGGGGACACGACAGCGCCTGATGCATGGATTCTCCGTCAACTCATTCCTGCTTGCTATATTATCGCTGGTCAAGTTGACTACTCACGTCATGCCAAAATGGCCCTCAGGGTTAGGGTGTGAATCCGGCTTTCATTCGCGAATTGCTGCAAAGAAACCACTACTAAAGAACACCAATAAGAAGAAGAGACTTGAATGGGCCAAGAAACACGAGCCATGGACATTAGGCTGGTGGAAACCTGTCCTTTGGTTTGATGAGTCCAAATATGAGATTTTTGGTTCCAACCGCCGTGTCTTTGTGAGACGCAGAGTAGGTGAATGGATGATCTCTGCATTTGTGGTTCCCACCATGAAGCATGGAGGAGGAGGTGTGATGGTGCTTTGCTGGTGATTTATTTAGAATTCAAGGCACACTTAAGCAGAATGGCTGTCCCGGTTTTCACCAACCAGCTCTCCGGACTTCCGAAGACAAGGTCACATGCACCTTCCCATATAGCATTCTTGTATTCCTCCACAACCACCTCTCTCAGACCCAGGGTTGTTGCCCTGCAGATTTGGTCGTCCATTCACCACAACCATTAGTGTGGACACAAATGTTAGAATTGGAGGCTGTTTTTCTAGCTTTTTGAAGATTCATAAACTGGTAAAAAAAAGGCATTTCCCCAAAGCTTGTTGGCAAGACTGTCAATATATCCTCCCATCGCACAAAGGCTCAAAATGCTTCAAGTTGGTCCAATTTTAATTAAAACCCTTCATTGGTCGTTACTAGGTGCCAGTGTAATCTCTCTATTTTATTTTCAGAAAGCTCCATCACATAGTTTTTCTCCCCAACAGATTAACCTTTTCATTAGTCAGTTCCAAATATCTCCAACGGTCTCCCCAACATTACTTTTTTTATGGGCATGATGTCAGAATGCACTCACTGTTCCAAAATGTGATTGTTACGCAACAGGACAGGTAACCCGCGCTGCCCTCAAACAAAGCCTTCTATTTATCTATAGGCTATGTTTCAAATTGTCAACTTGTATTGTATTTTCTAACAGTTTAGTATTAAGCAATTTGCCAGCTATGTGTGGTGCCATGATTGTTGACATTATACAATGCATTCTGGTTGTCACGGAAGAGCAATCAATTACCCTCTGAAGTCACATAATTAGTTAGATTGCACACAGGTGGACTTTATTTAAGTGTCACATGATCTCAGTATATATACAGCTGTTCTGAAAGGCCCCAGAGTCTGTAACACCACAAAGCAAGGGTCACCACCAAGCTAGCGGCACCATGAAGACCAAGGAGCTATACAGACAGGTCAGGGGCAAAGTTGTGGAGAAGTACAGATCAGGGTTGGATTTTTTTTTTTTTATGAAACTTTGAATATCCCACAGTTATTATTTTTTAATGGTCGCATTAATAAACTAAACTAAACACTACTTCCATCTTGTGAACACCATCGGAATTATAACCAGAGTGATGACTAGAAGTGGGACCTTTGTTGCATTTCAAAGATGGTGGTAGAAAAAAGTGTATTTTGTATTTTCTTCTACCATATCTATTGTGTTATTCTCCTACATTCAATTCACATTTCCACAAACTTCAAAGTGTTTCCTTTCAAATGGTACCAAGAATATACATATCCTTGCTTCAGGTACTGCGCTACAGGCAGTTAGATTTGGGTATGTTATTTTTGGTGAAAATTGAAAAATAGGGGGCTATCCCTAAGAAAACAGAACATCAGTGAAAGCAGATAGTCAAGCCAAAACCAACCGTTTCCATTCAGAAGACTGAAAAGATATAGCCACTTATGTTAACCATTTCTCTATTCAACTTTTTCAAACATGGTTTGTAGGCTTCTGTTTTAGCATAATCTTGTGGGGAAAGACACAGGGGAGCAATGTCAGTATTAATCGAGCAGTATGGGATTGGAACATAGAGGTCTACATTACATAAAATGTTAGGAGGTATTTAAACAAGGATACACATAGAATGTATCACTTAGCTGACTATTATTGATAAATCTGGTACAAAGAATATAATGGTTGAATTTAGACAGTGAATGGGTGTTCACTACTTTCCACAAGCATTGAATAAGATGAGACACCCTGGTCATGGAACAATTGGAAATGACTGGAGGAAAATAAGTCTTTGATTAATGCAAAGATTGTGGACACGTAATTGCTTTCAGATATTGCTAATGTATTTTTATCTGAGTGTATTGTTGTTGACAATTGTCATTGCAGTCTCAGTGGCAGGACAGAAATTGTACCAGGATATATCATGGACTAGGACAGATGGAGAGGCTGTCTCCTGCAGCTACAAAGACAATGATCAGTGTACAACGGATGTCCATTGGTACCAAACGAAGGAGGGAGAACCTTTTATCTTAATTATTGAGCTGTGAATGAATCAAGCTGTGAATTAATGAAAAATATAGTGTTTTGCACCACAGGATGTGACATAATCAGAGGATCTGTTTGAGATGACACACCCCAGCTGTTTTTTCACATCTCATCTTCATAATCGACTATATGATCCAAACCATTCTTCTGTAAATATTTGTGGAATCAATTTGATTTTCAGTGATTCATTTCTTATTCTTATTCACATTGTTCAATGTTATATAGAACACTTTTGATTTTCCCAATTCTTAAGCACATATTCACTGAACATGGACTGTGGAAAAATAATATTCTCAATTTTTCTGGGTAAGTGATTCATCCAACCTTCATCCAACTGGTGTCTAATATTTGAATGGAATAATTCTACTGTGAGTTTTTTTGGTGATCCACCTCTGTTTTACAGTGGCTGCTTCGGGACAACAGCTGCAACAGGACCAGATTTTAAAGACTAGGAAAGAGAAACAGAGTGTCTCCTTCAGCTGCAAAGTTACTGGTTCGTGTTTTGGTAACACAGTCCACTGGTACCAGAAGGGAGAGGGTAAACCCTTCTCTCAGATTTTATACAAAGTTTTAAATGCCAATTCTTTCACCCGTGATAACACTCATCCTCAGACAGCAGATTTCTCTGCCATGGGTAAGTCTGACTCCAGTGAGCTGAAGATCCAGTCAGTTAAAGTGTCCCATTCTGCCACCTACTACTGTGCCTGCTGGGACTCGTCAACCCACAGTGAGAACTGATCCACATAGCCTGTACAAAAACTCTGTGGTTTTATGAAACTTTGAATTCATGAAAAGGTTTCTGCACCACAGGAAGTGACATAATCAGAGGTTAGATTGGTTAGATTTTCCACCATGCAGTCGAGAGACAGTTCAAGTTTAATAACTACAGTATGTACATGAATATGTAGATCCACTTCTGATGTAGCAGAGTGTGTGGGGCTTGCCATCATAAAGCAACCATTGTCTTGGGATATAAGCGAAGCTGCTATCTCTATCGGCGCGGAAACCAAGACGGCCATCAAGGAACTTCACTGGACTTTATGTAAACTGGAAACCATACATCTCGAGGCTGCATTTTTTTATAAGTGGGGATTTTAACAAAGCTAATTTGAGAACACGGCTACCTAAATTCTATCAGCATATCGATTGCAGTACACGAGTAAGTAACACACTCGACCACTGCTACTCTAACTTCCGCAATGCATACAAGGCCCTCCCTGCCCTCCTTTTGGCAAATCTGACCATGACTCCATGTTGTTGCTCCCCTCCTATAGGCAGAAAATAAAACAGGAATCACCCATGCTTAGGTCTATCCAACGCTAGTCTGACCAATCGGATTCCACGCTTCAAGATTGCGTCGATCATGTCGACTGGGATGTGTTCCGGATAGCCTCAGACAATAACATGTACGTATACGCTGACTCGGTGAGCGAGATTATAAGGAAGTGTATTGGAGACTGTGACTATTAAAATCTTCCCTAACCAAAACTGAAAGCACATTTCACTGCATTTAATCATGGTAAGGCGACTGGAAACCTGGCCAAATACAAACAGTGCAGTTATCCCCTCTGTAAGGCAATCAAACAAGAAAAGCTTTAGTATAGAGACAAAGTGGAGTTGCAAAACAACGGCTCAAACACGAGACGTATGTGACACGGATTACAAAAGAAAACCAGCACCGTCGCGGACATCAACTTCTAGCTCCCAGACAAATTAAACAACTTCTTTGCACGATTTGAGGACAATACAGTGCCACCAACATGGCCCGCTACCAAAAACTGTTGACTCTCCTTCTCCATGGCCGACGTGTTAACCCTCGCAAGGCTGCCAGCACAGACGGCATCCCTAGCCGCATCCTCAGAGCATGTGCAGACCAACTGGCTTGTGTGTTTACAGACATATTCAATCAATCCCTATCCCAGTCTGCTGTCCCCACATGCTTCAAGATGGTCAGCAATTGTTCCTGTTCCCAAGAAAGCTAAGGTAACTAAACTAAATGACTATCGCCCTGTAGCACTCACTCCTGTCATCATGAAGTGCTTTGAGAGACTAGTCAAGGATCATATCACCTCCAACCTACCTGTCACCCTAGACCCACTCCAATTTGCTTACAGCCCCAATAGGTTCACAGACAATGCAATCGCCATCACACTGCACACTACCTTATCCCATCTGGACAAGAGGAATACCTACGTAAGAATGCTGTTCATTGACTACAGCTCAGCATTCAACACCATAGTACCCTCCAAACACATCATTAATCTTGAGACCTTGGGTCTCGAACCCGCCCTGTGCAACTGGGTACTGGACTTCCTGACGGGCCGCCCCAGGTGGTGAGGGTAGGCAACAACATCTCCACCCCGCTGATCCTCAACACTGGGGCCCCACAAGGGTGCGTTCTGAGCCCTCTCCTGTACTCCCTGTTCACCCATGACTGCATGGTCATGCACGCCTCCAACTCATTCAACAAGTATGCAGACAACACTACAGTGGTTTGGCTTGATTACCAACAACAACGAGACGGCCTACAGGGAGGAGGTGAGGTCCCCCGGAGTGTGGTGTCAGGAAAATAACCTCACACTCAATGTCAACAAAACAAAGGAGTCGATTGTGGACTTCAGGAAACAGCAGAGGGAGCAGCACCCTATCCACATGGACCGGACAGTATTGGAGAATGTGGGAAGTTTAAGTTCCTCGGCATACACATCGCAGACAAACTGAAATGGTCCACCCACACAGACAGTGTGGTGAAGAAGGCGCAGCAGCGCCTCTTCAACCTTAGGAGGCTGAAGAAATTTGGCTTGTCACCAAAAACACTCACAAACTTTTACAGATGCGCAATCGAGAGCATCCTGGTCGTGAGGTAGTGAGGTTTGCACAACGCATCACCGGGGACAAACTACCTGTCCTCCAGGACACCTACTCCACCCGATGTCACAGGAAGGCCAAAAAGATCATCAAGGACAACAACCACCCGAGCCACTGCCTGTTCACCCCCCTGTCAATCCAGAAGGCGAGGTCAGTACTGGTGCATCAAAACGGGGACCGAGAGACTGAAAAACTGATTTTATCTCAAGGCCATCAGACTGTTAAACAGCCATCACTAAGATTGAGGGGCTGCTGCCAACGTACTGACTCAACTCCAGCCACTTTAATAATGGAAAAATGTATGTAATAAATGTATCACTAGCCACTTTAAACAATGCCACTTTAGATAATGTTTACATACCCTACATTACTCATCTCATATGCATATACTGTACTCTATACCATCTACTGCATCTTGCCTATGCTGTTCAGCCATCACTCATTCAAACATTTTTATGTACATATTCTTATTCATTCCTTTACACTTGTGTGCATAAGATAGTTGTTGTGAAATTGTTAGGTTAGATTACTTGTTAGATATTACTGCATGGTCGGAACTAGAAGCACAAGCATTTCGCTACACTCACATTAACATCTGCTAACCATGTGTATGTGACAAATAAAATTTGATTTGATGATTTGATTTGCTAATAACCTGTTCCAAGAACGTGAGGACTTAACCCGTCCGCCCGCTAAACATGGGCAAGGAGAATACAGAGTATTCTTTCTACCACGCTCCAGTTCACCAAGATACATTCTTCAAAGGACAAACTGGCCTTCCTTCGACGACCAATCTACCGAAGCGCAGCTCAGAGTAAGTATTTATTGCATTCTCCTCCTTCCAGCTGCCCACTGCACTGAGGATAGGAAACTCTGTCAACACCGATAAATCCACTATAATTGAGAATTTCAATAAGCATTTTTCTACGGCTGGCCATGCTTTCCACCTGGCTACCCCTACCCCGGTCAACAGCACTGTACCCCCCACAGAAACTCTCCCAAGCCTTGACAATCTGGACCCTTTCTTTCTAAAATTATCTGCCGAAATTATTGCAACCCCTATTACTAGCCTGTTCAACCTCTATTTCGTGACGTCTGAGATTTCCAAAGATTGGAAAGCAGCTGCGGTCATCCCCCTCTTCAAAGGGGGGGGACACTTTTGACCCAAACTGCTACAGACCTATATCTATCCTACCCTGCCTTTCTAAGGTCTTCGAAAGCCAAGTTAACAAACAGATTACCAACCATTTCGAATCCCACCGTACCTTCTCCACTATGCAATCTGGTTTCAGAGCTGGTCATGGGTGCACCTCAGCCACGCTCAAGGTCCTAAACGATATCTTAAATGCCATCGATAAGAAACAATACTGTGCAGCCATATTCATTGACCTGGCCAAGGCTTTCAACTCTGTCAATCACCACATCACATCACATCACCACATGGTGCGGCAGGGTAGCCTAGTGGTTAGAGTGTTGGACTAGTAACCGGAAGGTTGAAAGTTCAAATCCCCAAGCTGACAATGTACAAATATGTTGTTCTGCCCCTGAACAGGCATTTCAGAAAATAAGAATTTGTTCTTAACTGACTTGCCTAGTTAAATAAAGGTAAAAAACATCCTCATCAGCAGACTCAACAGCCTCGGTTTCTCAAATGATTACCTCGCCTGGTTCACCAACTTCTTTTCCTATAGAGTTTAGTGTGTCAAATCGGAGGGCCTGTTGTCTGGGCCTCTGGCAGTCTCTATGGGGGTGCCACAGGGTTCAATTCTTGGGCGAACTCTTTTCTCTGTATACATCAATGATGTCGCTCTTGCTGCTGGTGAGTCTCTGATCCACCTCTACGCAGACGACACCATTCTGTATACTTTTGGCCCCTCTTTGGACAGTGTGTTAACTACCCTCCAGACGAGCTTCAATGCCATACAACTCTCCTTTCGTAGCCTCCAACTGCTCTTAAATACAAGTCAAACTAAATGCATGCGCTTCAACTGATCGCTGCCTACACCTGCCCGCCCGCCCAGCATCACTACTCTGGACGGTTCTGACTTAGAATATGTGGACAACTACTAATACCTAGGTGTCTGGTTAGACTGTAAACTCTCCTTCCAGACTCACATTAAGCATCTCCAATCCAAAATTAAATCTAGAATTGGCTTCCTATTTTGCAACAAAGCATCCTTCACTCATGCTGCCAAACATACCCTCGTAAAACTGACCATCCTACCAATCCTCGGCTTCGGCGAAGTCATTTACAAAATAGCCTCCAACACCCTACTCAACAAATTGGATGCAGATTATCACCGTGCCATCCATTTTGTCACCAAAGCCCCATATACTACCCACCACTGCGATCTGTACGCTCTCGTTGGCTGGCTCTCGCTTCATACTCGTCGCCAAACCCACTGGTTCCAGGTCATCTACAAGACCCTGCTAGGTAAAGTCCTGCCTTATCTCAGCTTGCTGGTCACCATAGCAGCACCCACCCATAGCACGCGCTCCAGCAGGTGTATTTCACTGGTCACCCCCAGGGCCAATTCCTACTTTGGCCGCCTCTCCTTCCAGTTCTCTGCTGCCAATGACTGGAACGAACAACACAAATCTCTGAAACTGGAAACACTTATCTCCCTCACCAGCTTTAAGCACCAGCTGTCAGAGCAGCTCACAGATCACTGCACCAGTACATAGTCCATCTATAAATAGCCCAAACAATTACCTGATCCCCTACTGTATTTATTTATTTTTGCTCGCTTGCACCTCAGTATTTCTACTTTGCACATTCACCTAATGCAAATCTACAATTCCAGTGTTTTTATTTGTTATATTGTATTTACTTCGCCACCATGGCCTTTTTTATTGCCTTTACCTCCCTTATCTCACCTCATTTGCTCACATTGTATATAGACTTGTTTTTGTACTGTATTATTGACTGTATGTTTGTTTTACTCCATGTGTAACTCTGTGTTGTTGTATGTGTTGAACTGCTTTGCTTTATCTTGGCCAGGTCGCAGTTGTAAATGAGAACTTGTTCTCAACTTGCCTACTTGGTTAAACAATGGTAAAATAAATCAAATACTTATAACTTTGGCGAACTATAAACCTTAAATGGTACATAAATAACAGAACACCAGTGATAGCAGATCGTGTAGCCAAAATCAACAGTCCCCATTTATAAGATTGAAAAGATATAGCCGTTGGTTTGTTATGTGAACCATTTCTCTGTTCAACTTTATCAAACATGATTTTTAGTTTTGTTTTACAACCATGTTGTGGAAAAAGACACGGGTGCAATGTCAGTATTAAAATAGCAATATGGAGCTGGTGCATAGAGGTCTACATCAAACGTTAGGAGAACATTGAACAAGGATACACCTAGAATTGATCACTTAACTGGGTAGTAAATCTGGTACAAAGACTAAAATGGTTGAATTTAGACAGTGAATGGGTGCCTCCATAATATAAACTTTCTCCCTTCATTGAATACGTGGAGGCATTGGCTAGTGGCCTTTTCACCATATTTCTTTCAAATCAGTGAAGCAAGTGAACAAGTCCACACTTTGGGAGGAAGGAGAGATAATATAATTGGAACATAGCCCTTGTCAACAACCACAGGAAGTGGCATCAGATTGGAGGAGCAGTTAGTGACAGTGTTTCACCCTCACATCATCTCTGCTCCCACTAAACACAATTATCTTCAGGTTCAAAAGAAGACATCTCAGAATCATCATAGAAATGTCTCTAAGCTCTGTGGTCATTCTTTACTCACTTTGTTGAAGTACTGTATCTTTTCTTCTTACAATGCACCCTAGTCGTGGAGCAACTGGAAATGACTGGCAGAAAATAGTGTCTCTGTCAGAATTTAAGTCTATGATTGATGCATAGATTGTGGACAAATGTAATAGCTTTTAAGTTTTGCTAATATATTTTTGTCTTAGTGTGTTGTTGTTGTCAATTGTCATTGCAGTGTCAGTGGCAGGGCAGAAATTGGACCAGGAGATATCATGGATTAGGATAGAGTGAGAGGCTGTCTCCTTCAGCTGCAAAGACAATGATCAGTGTACAACGTATGTCTACTGGTACCAGAAGAAGGAGGGAGAACATTTTACCTTGATTCTTGAGCTGCGGAAGAATCAAGCTGTGAATTAATGAAAAAGAAAGTGTTTTGCACCACAGGAAGTGACATTGTCAGAGGAACTGTTTGAGACGACACACTCTAACTGGTTTTTCACCTCTCATCTTCATAATCGACTATATGATCCAAACCATACTTCAGTAAAGAATTGTTAAATCAGTCTCATGTTCAGTGTTATATATAACGTGTAGCTTTTCATTTCATTCATCCCCCAATTTTCATTTCATTCATCCCCCAATTCTTAAGCACATATTCCCTGAACATGGATTGTGGTATAATAATATTCTCTCTTTTTCTGGGTAAGTGGTTGATCAAACCTGTATCAATATATTTTAATGGAGTAACTGTACTGTGAATTTTTTTGTGATCCACTTCTGTTTTACAGTAGCTGCTTCAGGACAACGGCTGCAAAAGGACTCGATATCAAAGACTAGGAGAGAGAAAGAGAGCGTCTCCTTCGACTGCAAAGTTACTGGTCGGTGTGGTAACCTGGTCCACTGGTATCAGAAGAGAGAGGGTGAACCATTTACTTGGATTCTATACTTTAATTCTGGTGACAATTCTGACAGCCGTGCTACCACTCATCCCCAGAGAGCAGATTTCTCCGTTTGGAGGGAGTTTGACTCTAGTAATCTCATGATCAAGTTCGTTAACGGGTCCCATTCTGCCACCTACTATTGTGCCTGCTGGGTCTCGGGAACCCACAGTGAGAACTGATCCACACAGCCTGTACAAAAACTCTGTGGTTTTAATAAAGCTTTGTATTCATGAAAAGGTTTCTATACCACAGTAAGTGACATAATAAGAGGTGAGAGTGTAGTGTCTTCTTCAAATCCAAAGTGAAATGCAATTATAAAAGGAATTATAAATAAATAAACAAGATGTCTTGCCAATGAGCAAACAGTGTCTAAACTGGATCTTCTTGATGTGTCCTGTATATGTATATTGTGTGCAGAGGTTGGACAGAGGTTTGTGTGCTTTTTAGGTATATATGGGTATAACAGTCAGAATAACGTATTTACAAAAGTTTTCAGATCGTTTGCTATGAGACTCAAAATTGAGCTCAGGTGCATCCAGGTTTCAATTGATTTGCATCCAGGTTTAAATTCAATTGATTGGACATGATATGGAAAGGCACACCCCTGTCTATATAAGATCCCACAGTTGACAGTGCATGTCAAAGCAAAAAACTAAGCCTTGAGGTAGGAGTCATTGTCCATAGAGCTCTGAGACAGGATTGTGTTGAGGCACAGATCTGTGGAAGGGCACCAAAAATTGTCTGCAGCATTGAACGTCCCCAAGAACACAGTGGCCTTCATCATTCTATTGTGACATTATTTATATGCATGCGGACGCCTATGTTTTGAAACCATTGGATTCAGTTTTCCATTCAGCAATACGTTTTATTACTGGGGAAAGTTGTAGAACTCATCGTTGTATTCTTTACAAACATGTGTGATGGACCTCTCTGTCTGTAGGAAGAGAGCTGCACAACCTTTTAATGATTTACAATGCCATTTTGCAACCCTTTGGTCTCCACATAATTGAGAAAGTCTGCTTTTAGTTTTTTTGCTCCCTGTGTGGAACAAAATGCAGAATTCCTTGCAATGAGATATTCTGGTGCCTTTCAGGCAAATCAAATTATTGATTGGAGACTTTTACGTTACAGAATGCCATTGCTTTTCTTAAATATATTTAATGTTGTGTATTATGTGTTTTATTATAGTGTTTAGTAGGGCTGTTGTGTTTAATGTGTAAAGGTATACAGGGCTCTCATGTAAAATAGTTTTACCTCAGTGTGACTACATGTTGAAATAAAGGTTCATTCAATTCTTAAATGGAAGAAGTTTGGAGCCATCAAGTCAATGTCCTTGAACATCTCTGGAGAGACCTAAAATTAGCTGTGTAACGACGCTCCCCATCCAACTTCACAGTGCTTGAGAGGATCTGCAAAGAAGTAACTCCCCAAATACAGATGTGCCAAGCTTGTAGAATCATACCCAAGAGGACTCTGTAATCGCTGCCAAAGCTGCTTCAACAAAGTACTGACTAAAGGGTCTGAATACCTGGGTAAATGTGATATTTTTAAAAACAATTTAAAAAATGTCTAAACTTGTTTTTGCTTTGTCATTATGGGGTATTGTGTGTAGATTGATGAGGGGGAAAAACGATTTATTTAATCTTAGAATAAGAATGTAACATAACAAAATCTGAAAAAGTCAAGGGGTCTGAATACACTGTATACATCTGTTGCTCACAGATACCTTTTAAAAAACTGGAGTTGCGTGGATCCGTAAACCAGTCAGTATCTGATATGACCACCATTTGCCTCATGCAGCATGACACATCTCCTTCGAATAGAGTTGATCAGGCTGTTAATTGTGGCTGTGGAATGTTGTCCTACTCCTCTTGAATGGTTGTGTCAAGCTCCTGGATATTGGAGGAACTGGAACACGTGGTCATACAGGTCCTTCCAGAGCATCCCACACATGCTCAATGGGTGACATGTCTGGTGAGTATGCGGGCCATGGAATAACTGGGACATTTTCAGCTTCCAGAAATTGGGTACAGATCATTGCTGAAACATGGGGTGGTTAGTGCGTTGGACCAGTAGCCGAAAAGTTGCTGGATCGAATCCGTGAGCTGACAAGGTAAAAATCGGTCTTTCTGTGTTCCCTGGAAGGCTGTTATTGTAAATAAGAATGTGTTTTTAACTGACTTGCTTAGTTAAAAAAAAGGTTATATTGAGAAAAAAACAAGAAAAAAACATGAGGTGATGGATGAATGGCACGACAATGGGCATCAGATCTCGTCACGGTATCTCTGTGCATTTAAATTGCCATCGATAAATGCCATTATTTTTGGCTGTCTGTAGCATATGCCTGCCCATAACATAACCTCAGCACCACCGTGGGGCACTCTGTTCACAACGTTGACATCAGCAAACAGCTCGCCCACAGAACACCATACACTCTGTCTTCCATCTGCCCAGTACAGTTGAAACTGGGATTCATCCGTGAAGTTGAATCTCTTCTGCAGCCTGCCAGTGCCCATAGAAGGTCAGCATTTGCCCATAGAAGGTCAGCATTTGCCCACTGAAGTCAGTTTCGACACCGACCTGCAGTCAGGTCATGACCCTGGTGAGGACAACGATCACGCAGATGAGATTCCCTGAGTTTCTGACAGTTTTTGCAGAAATTATTCTCTTGTGAAAACCCACAGTTTCATCAGCTGTCCGGGTGGCTGGTCTCAGATGATCCTGCAGGTGAAAAAGCCAGATGTGGAGGTTCTGGGCTGGTGTGGTTACATGTAGTTTGTATGGCTCAGTTGGTAGAGCATGTTGCTTGCAATGCCAGGGTTGTGAGTATGAGTCCCACGAGGGACAAGTACAGAAATGTATGCACAACCCTTCTCTGGATAAGAGTGCCTGCTAAATGACTAAAATGTAAAAAATGACAATGTCTGCAGTTGTGAGACCGGTTGACATACTGCCAAATTCTCTAAAAGAATGTTAGATTTGGCTTATGGTAAATAAATGAACATTCATTTCTCTGGCAACAGCTCTGGTGGACATTCCTGCAGTCAGCATGCCAAATGCAGGCTGCCTCAACTTGTGGCATTGTGGTGTGTGACAAAACTGCACATTTTAGAGTGGCCTTTTATTGCCCCAAGCACAAGGTGCAACTGTGTAATGATCATCCTGTTTAATCAGCTTCTTCAAATCAAATGTTTTTAGTCTGGAATACAACACAGTGAAATGCTTACTTACGAGCCCCTAACCAACAATGCAGTTAAAAAAAATTAAAGTAACAAGTAATTAAAGAGCAGCAGGATAATAACAATAGCAAGACTATGTACAGAGGGGTACCAGTACAGAGTTAATGTGAGGGATTAACGGTTAGTTGAGGTAATATGTATATGTAGGTGGAGTTATTAAAGTGACAATGCATAGATGATAACAACAGAGAGAAGCAGCGGTATAAAAGAGGGGGGACCTAGACTTGGCACTCCGGTACCGCTTACTGTGCGGTAGCAGAGAGAACAGTCTATGACTAGGGTGCTGGAGTCTTTGAAACATTTTAGGGCCTTCCTCTGACACCACCTGGTATAGAGGTCCTGGATGGCAGGAGGCTTGGCCACAGTGATGTACAAGGCCGTACGCAGTACCCTTTGTAGTGCCTTGCGGTCAGAGGCCGAGCAGTTGACATACCAGGCAGTGATGCAACCGGTCAGGATGCTCTCAATGGTGCAGCGGTAGAACCTTCTGAGGATCTGAGGACCCATGCCAAATATTTTCAGTCTCCCGAGGGGGAATAGGTTTTGTCATGCCCTCTTCACTTGGTGTGCTTGGACCATGTTAGTTTGATGGTGATGTGGACACCAAGGAACTTGGTCTGCTTGGTCCTCTTTTGGTCCTCTTTTTCCTGTAGTCCACAATCTACTCCTTTGTATTGATCTCGTTGAGGGAGAGGTTGTTGTCCTGGCACCACACGTCCAAGTCTCTGACCTCCTCCCTATAGGCTGCCTCGTCGTTGTCGGTGATGAGGCCTAACTGTTGTTCCATAGGCAAACTTAATGATTGTGTTGGAGTTGTGCCTGGTCTTGCAGTCATGAGTGAACAGGGAGAACAGGAGGGGGCTGAGCACTCACCCCTGAGGGGCCCCTCTGTTGAGGATAAGTGTGGTGGATGTGTTGTTACCTACCCTTACCACCTAGGGGCGGACTGTCAGGAAGTTCAGGATCCAGTTGCAGAGGGAGGTGTTTATAGTCCCAGGGTCCTTAGCTTATTGATAAGCTTTGAGGGCACTATGGTGTTGAATGCTGAGTTGTAGTCAATGAATAGCATTCTTACATTGGTGTTCCTTTTGTCCAGGTGGGAAAGGGCAGTTCGGAGTGCAATAGAGAGATTGCATCATCTGTGGATTTTTTAGGGCAGTATTCAAATTGAAGTGGGTCTAGGGTTTCTGGGATGATGGTGTTGATGTGAGCCATGACCAGCCTTTCAAAGCACTTCATGGCTACAGATGTGAGTGCTACGGGTCGGTAGTAATTTAAACAAGTTACCTTAGTGTTCTTGGGCACAGTCACTATGGTGGTCTGCTTTAACTTCTTGAGTGGAGGCAGCAGGATTTTTGTTTTTTGGCTACAAAAACGTACCCATTTGAAACTGCCTATTTCTCAGGCAAAGAAACTAAAATATGCATATAATTGTCAGATTAGGATAGAAAACACTCTAAAGTTTCCAAAACTGTCTGCGAGTATAACAGAACTGATATTGCAGGCAAAAACCTGAGGAAAATCAAACCAGGAAGTGGTGTTTTTCCTGAAAGCTCTTTGTTCCATTGGATGCCTTGCCTCCATTTAAAGGGATATCAACCAGATTCCTTTTCCGATGGCTTCCTCAAGGTGTCAACAGTCTTTAGACATAGTTTCAGAAAGATAACTTCGCGTCAGTGGATAGCTGGGTGTTCGCAGAGTTTTGCTTGCGCAACCGAGTGGGTCAGCCATTGTCTCTCCCTCTCCTATTGAAAAAGCGACAGTCCCGGTTGATATATTATCAATTATATATTTTAAAAACAACCTGAGGATTGATTATAAAAAACGTGTTTCTGTAGACATTACGGATACTATTTGGAATTTTCGTCTGCTATGTCGTGACCGCTCGAGCCTGTGGATTTCTGAACATAACGCGCCAAACAAATAGAGGTATTTTGGATATAAAAATCATCTTTATGGAACAAAAGGAACATTTATTGTGTAACTGGGAGTCTCGTGAGTGCAAACATCCGAAGATCATCAAAGGTAAGCGATTTAATCTATTGCTTTTCTGACTTTTGTGACCAATCTACTTGGCTGCTAGTGTTTGTGATATTTTGTCTACTGAGAGAGATGTTCTTACATAAATGCTTGTTATGCTTTCGCCGAAAAGCTGTATTGAAATCTGACACGCCAGGTGGATTAACAACAAGCTAAACTGTGTTTTGCGATTTCATGAAAGTTAAATATTTTTTGTAATTTAGTTTAATTTAATTTGAATTTGGCACGCTGCAATTCAGCGGGTGTTGATGAAAATGATCCCGCTAAAGGGATGGGTGCGGCAGCTTACCGATCGCTGCAGCTGTACACAGCCCATCTGTAAATAGCCCATCCAACCAACTACCTACCTCATCCCCATATGTGTTTTTGTTTTTCTGCTCTTTTGCACACCAGTATTTCTACTTGCACATCCTCCTCTGCACATCTATCACTCCAGTGTTAATTGTGAAATTGTAAATACTTTGCCACTATGGCCTATTTATTGCCTTACCCCCTTACTTCATTTGCACACACTGTATACAGATTTTTCTATTGTGTTATTGGCTGTACGTTTGTTTATCCCATGTGTAACTCTGTGTTGTTGTTTTTGTCACACTGCTTTGCTTTATCTTGGCCAGGTCGCAGCTGTAAATGAGAACTTGTTCTCAACTGGCCTACCTGGTTAAATAAAAAATAATAATAAATAGATCTGTAAAAAAAAAAATAAAGCTCAAGAGTTATGCTTAGATATGCAGAGAAACATTTAAATATTTTGGATTAACAATTAAAAATGCTAAATGATCAAATTTAAAGATGGGGGGGGACTAGCTACCTCAGGAAAAACCCACCAACCCCCCACCACCCCCAATATCCACCCCTCCAGGCTATCCTCACAGTGCAGACTACTTTTTGAGAAGGGGATTTTCACTGTGAAGGCTCGAATTTGGCTCTGGCACGACACTTTATGTGACAGGTAAGATATCCATTCCTCTGATTTTCAAAAGGTAAACAAAGCAGTAGTCCTTAATAATTTATATTTAATCTATAGCTCTATTCACTATCCAAAATCATTTCGAAAACATCTGCAGTATTGCTCCGCAAATATGCACTATTCATGTTTAAACCATGTTAGGACAAAAATATTAAGTATTTGAAAATGTGTTATTAGTCTGTACAATAGATAATTCTGATTTTCAAGGAAGCCATATGAACATTTTACAGTATATTGCATGTCCCTACTCTTAAAGATATACACCCTCGGTTAAATGAATGATATAAATGTAAAGTAATTTGACATAGAGCAAAAATGTTGAACTGTTTATTTAAATAAGAGTCTTACGTTATGATATTGAAAGTTATGATTTACATTGAAATAAGATATTCCATAAAGGATAGTTGTTATGGAGAAAAATGTAATTAATTGTTCACTTGAATATAGACAGTACAGCTGGATATAAAACAAATGGTGTGGGACATCACGATTCATCTAGTCTGTAAATGTTATTATTTCTCTTGAAAATCAGACGGCATTCAACGAAAACCCAAAGTGACGCTGTACTCAGCGTCCAACTCTGAGTCGAATGAGAAGACCACCCTGCTATGTCTGGCTAGAGACATGTTTCCAGACTTGGTCAAGATCTCATGGAAGATTGAGGAAGCAAACGGCGGAAGAACGGAGGTGCCCAAAGCAGAGAGGGAACAGCTGGAGCAGAGGGAGGAAGAACAGACGACCAGTATGATCATCATTGATAAAGAGAATACGTACAGGAACAAATACATCTGTTCTGTGGAGCATGAATGGGGTGCTCAACATTTTGACATCCCAAAAGGTAAAGCCAGTCATTGAAATAGTTTTACATTAGTATGTAGGCCTATTATGTTTTTCATACACCATTATTCATTTAATATTTATGTACTATATTTATATGAGTAGGTTATCATGGATTCAACCATGTAAAACTGACATAGGCCTATTAAAAAGAAAGTACATAAAAATGTGACACACAATTGGCCATTGCATAGGAATGTTGTGTAGTTAGTTTTGCAAGTTAAAACAAAACACCTTAATTAGCGTAACAATTATCCCTGACAGTAGCCTACATAATATTCTGAAAGAGTATTCTTTAATATTATCTTTTTCCATCTCATTCTCAAATAAACCAACTGAAGATACTCCAACCACCATCTCTGCACCAGCGTTCAGAAATGACACGCAGGAGTCACTGACTCTGCAGTGTACCGAAGGTAAAATTCATGTATATTTCATGCAGGGTTGGGGTCAATTCCAAACAAAAAGAAGAAAAAAAGGGTTAAAAAAAATATGAGGGGTTGGATAAATGAACAGATTTAGACAGGTATTAAATCCGATTGCGCTTTGTAGCCATTCCACCCTCTAAGGAACGCATTCACGTTACATGCTGTTTATGGCCGCTCAATTTGAAATTACCTTTAATTAAGGGCGCTTTCACATATCCTCTTATGATCCGGATTCAGGAGCGTTTAGTAGCCTACCCTGATCCGCGCTATAAAGCATGTGTGAGACACAAATTAACCCGGGCTGAAACGAATCCTAGACCAGAGTGAGTAGTGGGTCCAAGATCCAGGACCAGAGTACCAGGAATTGTGACTTGGCAGAGCGAGTCGAATGGAACTTTTTTACCTGTTGCACTCGCCAAGGTCATGTAAAATGTTCGTATTGTTAAAATTTCCTAATTGGAGTATAGCCGACAAAACGCGATCGGATAGATAATCTGATCGTGGTTTATAGGCAAAGTGCCCCTTAAAGGCACTTGTTTGCCGAGATGCTATCCACGGTAAATGTAGCATATGTCGACTTAATAAGAACATGTGTTTTTAAACGGCAATGCCTGCAACCTGCATTCAAATTGAATCCCAGCCTTAATATTTTCTCTTCCCCAGATTCCTTCCAGTCAACGTGCAGTCTGAACCTGGCCTCTCTGGTTTACACAGTGATGATAGTGAAAAGCATGGTGTACTGCTGTGGGCTCTCTCTCCTGCTGCACAACAGGATCCTGGGAAGAGGACCCAGCATCTGAAGACCTATATGAGGAAAATAATTTATGTGCTTTTTTACATTGATACAATGTTGTTGTTGTTTTTTTTTTTTTTTTTACATTGATACAGCTTGCATGACATTTTCCTTGCCTAACACAGCCGGCTCAAATTAACCAAGTTGCTCAAAATAACCATATTATTTCAGAAGAGGATGCCTTTGTGAACAAAATGTTGCAACAACAATGGATCTGTAAATGATTGTAAAATACATTTTTACAGTTCCGTGCTGTTTTCGGTGAAAAAAGGTTACTTAAAACCCCCAAAATATTGCATCTCTTTACTATAAGATCATCTATTCATATTTGGGAAAATGTTATTTAATTTAATCTCATCAGAAGCGGAACAATAAGATTGTAGGTTCACCAATGATCTGTTTTCAACTTGTTTGCTTCAATGTGCATGTTCCCGACGCAGATGTTGAGCCTAGACTTAATAGTGGTGGGATAATATGGTTCATGTTTCTTTGGTGTTCCAAGGACATGTGAAACGGTAGTTACTGGAAACAAGATATAGCTAGCTGCAGAACCACAGCTTGAGTGTGTGAAGAGATGGTTATCCAAAGCTGCTGGATGATTCACTTGGCCTTGATCTGTTTTTACCTCTAGTAGTGGGTTCACAGCTCTTGCCATCAAATTGAAGAATATGATAGCGATGGCAGACGAGTCCGTAATGGTAGTTTATGGTTCTTGCATTTGTAGAATTATAGTTCTATGGCAAAACAAACTTTTTACACTTTTGTTTATGTGTACGTTTTACCTTGAAACAATCAAATGAAATTAAATCAAGGTTGGAGAGTTTAATTTGTTTTTAACATATATATTTTGCAAGGAAATGAACATTGTTATCAAGAGAAGTATTTTCCATGTTATTGTCATGTTATTACCATTTATTCTGTGCTTCAATGTAAAAGTGCTACCGAAATGTCTTATTAATTGTTTTCTTATCTCTACATCGAAACCATGAAATAACACATATGGAATCACATAGTAACCAAAAAAATGTTAAATAAATATATTTGAGATTTGAGATTCTTCAAAGTAGCCACCCATTGCATTAATGAATTCATTGCACGCACTTGGCATTCTCTCAACCAGCTTCATGAGGTAGTCACCTGGAATGCATTACAGTTAACAGGTGTGCCGTGTTAAAAGTTAATTTGTGGAATTTATTTTCTTAATGCATTTGAGCCAATCAGTTGTTTTGTGAGAAGGTAGGGGTGATATACAGAAGATTGCCTTTTTGGTAAAAGACAAATCCATATTATGGCTAGAACATCTCCAATAAGCAAAGAGAAACGACAGTCCATCGTTACTTAAGAGAAAGGGGGATACCTAGTCATTTGTACAACTCAAATGTGTCTTCCGCAACACTCTAACCTTTAAGACATGAAGGTCAGTCAATACAGTTTCTTCAAGTGCAGTCGCAAAAACCATTAAGCGAAACTGTCTCTCATGAGGACCGCCACAGGAAAGGAAGACACAGAATTAACTCTGCTGCAGAGGATCAGTTCATTAGAGTTAACTGCACCTCAGATTGCAGCCCAAATAAATGCTTCAGTAACAAATCAAATCAAATCAAATTTATTTATATAGCCCTTCGTACATCAGCTGATATCTCAAAGTGCTGTACAGAAACCCAGCCTAAAACCCCAAACAGCAAGCAATGCAGGTGGAGAAGCACGGTGGCTAGGAAAAACTCCCTAGAAAGGCCAATACCTAGGAAGAAACCTAGAGAGGAACCAGGCTATGTGGGGTGGCCAGTCCTCTTCTGGCTGTGCCGGGTGGAGATTATAACAGAACATGGTCAAGATGTTCAATGTTCATAAATGACCAGCATGGTCGAATAATAATAAGGCAGAACAGTTGAAACTAGAGCAGCAGCACAGTCAGGTGGAAGTTGAAACTGGAGCAGCAGCATGGCCAGGTAGACTGGGGACAGCAAGGAGTCATCATGTCAGGTAGTCCTGGGGCATGGTCCTAGGGCTCAGGTCAGTTGAAACTGGAACAGCAGCATGGCCAGGTGGACTGGGGACAGCAAGGAGTCATCATGTCAGGTAGTCCTGGGGCATGGTCCTAGGGCTCAGGTCCTCCGAGAGAGAGAAAGAAAGAGAGAAGGAGAGAATTAGAGAACGCACACTTAGATTCACACAGGACACCGAATAGGACAGGAGAAGTACTCCAGATATAACAAACTGACCCCAGCCCCCCGACACATAAACTACTGCAGCATAAATACTGGAGGCTGAGACAGGAGGGGTCAGGAGACACTGTGGCCCCATCCGAGGACACCCCCGGACAGGGCCAAACAGGAAGGATATAACCCCACCCACTTTGCCAAAGCACAGCCCCCACACCACTAGAGGGATATCTTCAACCACCAACTTACCATCCTGAGACAAGGCTGAGTATAGCCCACAAAGATCTCCGCCACGGCACAACCCAAGGGGGGGGGGGGGGGCGCCAACCCAGACAGGATGACCACAACAGTGAATCAACCCACTCAGGTGACGCACCCCCTCCAGGGACAGCATGAGAGAGCCCCAGCAAGCCAGTGACTCAGCCCCTGTAATAGGGTTAGAGGCAGAGAATCCCAGTGGAAAGAGGGGAACCGGCCAGGCAGAGACAGCAAGGGCGGTTCGTTGCTCCAGAGCCTTTCCGTTCACCTTCCCACTCCTGGGCCAGACTACACTCAATCATATGACCCACTGAAGAGATGAGTCTTCAGTAAAGACTTAAAGGTTGAGACCGAGTTTGCGTCTCTGACATGGGTAGGCAGACCGTTCCATAAAAATGGAGCTCTATAGGAGAAAGCCCTGCCTCCAGCTGTTTGCTTAGAAATTCTAGGGACAATTAGGAGGCCTGCGTCTTGTGACCGTAGCGTACGTATAGGTATGTACGGCAGGACCAAATCAGAGAGATATGTAGGAGCAAGCCCATGTAATGCTTTGTAGGTTAGCAGTAAAACCTTGAAATCAGCCCTTGCTTTGACAGGAAGCCAGTGTAGAGAGGCTAGCACTGGAGTAATATGATCAAATTTTTTGGTTCTAGTCAGGATTCTAGCAGCCGTATTTAGCACTAACTGAAGTTTATTTAGTAACAGACATATCTCAGACATACAGACATATCTCAACATCAACTGTTCAGAGGCGACTGCGTGAATCAGGCATTCGTGGTCGAATCATATTAAACACTATTGTTGCACACAGAGTGAGTCCATGTAACTTATTATATGACTTGTTAAGCACATTTTTACTCCTGAAATTCAGGCTGTAACACAACCAAATGTGGAAAAAGTCGAGGGGTCTGAATACTTCCCAAAGGCACTGAATATTGTGCGTTTTGAAACCTTTCATCATCCTCATTACTTGCATTAAATGCCTCCCTCAAGTGTCACTAAATGTAGAGTGGTCCAAAATGATTGACACCCTTGATGGGGGGGCGACAGGTAGCCTAGTGGTTAGAGCGTTGGGTCAGTAACCGGGGAGAGACTATATGGACACCCCTGGCCTGCAAAGCTATGATTTATGTCATGCAGCCAAGTGAACATATCACACAGGGTTGTGACAGCTAAGGAGTGTCGGTATTTTTGCATTGCTGTGTGCTCGATTTTATACCTGTCAGCAATAGGTGTGGCTGAAATAGCCAAATCCACTAATTTGAAGGGGTGTCCACATAATTTTGTATATATATATATATATATATATATATGTGTGTGTGGTATGTAGTTTTAAACTTTATTTATAATGACGGCCTAGGAACAGTGGATTATCTGCCTTGTTCAGGAGCAGAACAACAGATGTCAGCTCGGGGGTTTGATCAAGCTACCTTTCAGGTTACTGTCCCAACGCTCTAACCACTAGGCTACCTGCCGCCCCATAGTATACGTATAAACAAGGATAGGTACCTCCCCAGCAGCTAATGAAAATATTATTCTACTTCACAGCAGCTTCAAGAAGATAGTTAGCCTACTAAAATAGTCTGAGCTTCATGCATCTTACCCGACAGCATGAGGTTGGTGCCTGAAACTGATCATTGTAATCTACAGTAGGCATAAACCATTACTTTAAAGAAATACAGCATGTTAGAATAATTTTTACAGGAGGCAGTCTACAGCATTGATTCTGTAAAACACATGTATGGTATTATACTGTGCACTCTACAGTGTTTTACTGTTGAAATTGCAGAAAAGTATTCAATACATAAAATGACTGGCTAAAATCCCAGCCTATAAACTTTTATTTTCTCCAGATTCATTCCAGTCCATGTGCAATCTGAACCTGGCCTCTCTGGTTTACACAGTGATGATAGTGAAGAGCATGGTGTACTGCTGTGGGCTCTCTCTCCTGCTGTACCACAGGAACATGATAAGTACACACAGCACAAGTGGACACATTAATTGAAAGGAAAAACCCCAAGTATGGATATAGTTGTAAGTGGGCTGGTAATAACAAGGATTTTACATCCCATTGAGGTCGAACATTTTTTTATTTAATTTTTCATTTGTCGTACTTTATTTTAAGATGCTAAAGTAATGTGAGCCATATCTTTCCTTGTCTTCCATTAACTTCAACTGCCAATTATGAAATTAATTGCAGAACTTTTAATTGTGTATATTGTGTTTCCTTAAAATTGTGTCTCCTTAAAATGTACAATCACATTTTACTTTTGATGATTGTGGGAGCTACTCGCTGCAGACACTTGAAAGAAGGTTAAGTTAAGGTTTCTGAAAAATAAGGAGAGCAAATATTGAAGGTAGATCCTTATGATTTAAATTTAGACTGCTTTATGGAAGTTGCCCTACAATAGGCCTATCTGTCATAGCGGTACATTATTTTCACTAAATCTTTGATTTACACCAAAATATTTCCAAAATATTAATGTGACCTATAGCATATTAAATATGTAGTTCATTATTTCTAAATATGGATCATTATCCGAAATAATATTTAGTAAATTGTCATGTGTGGAATGAAGTGTAATTTATTTCAAGAAATTTGATTTCGTTTTCGAATACCTTAATTCAATTCAATTATTTTATTAATTTACCATGAATAATTGAAAATCCAGATGTTATTTTTGTTTTAATGAACTAAATGCTGAGTGCTTATTGACCAGACGAATGAGTGAAATCATTAATTTGTGCTTTTTTACATTGATAGTGTTTTTCCTTGCGTAACACAGCCTATGCAGTGTGCAAAGTTTCTCAAAATAACAAAATCCTTCCAGTATCGGTTTAATAGTCGCTGCATTCGTGAAATAAATGTTACAGCAAACTTGGTTCTGCAAAGTAGCCTATTGTAAATGTTGTACTGTTCCGGGCTGTTTTTTATGAGGAAACTGTCACCATAATATAACATAAAGGCTACCCCCCCCCCCCCCCCCCCCCTATAAAATAATATATTGTTATTTGTGAAAATTGTATTTTATTGAATCGGAACAAGATCATAAGATCCCCCTTTCTCTGTTTTTAAGCTGTTTGCTTCCATTTGTGTTTCGAAGCAGGTGTTGAGCCTACTCACCCAATAGCAGTGCGAAAATGTGGTTAATATGTTTCTTTGGTTTTCTAATGAAAGGTGAAACGTAGTTACTGGAAACAAGACATAGCTGCATAACCGCAGCTCGATCGTGTGATGAGTTGTTGGTTATTCAAAGGGTGATGGATGTTACATTTTTTTGTGGGTTTATTTTGACATTTGCATTTGAGTCAATTAGCAGATGCTCTTATCCAGAACGACTTACAGGAGCAATTGGAGTTAAGTGCCTTGCTCAAGGGCAAATCTATCGATTTTTCACCTAGGGGTGTGTTCGTAAATTCGCTCTGGCTATCTACTCCGGTTTCAGAGCATTCTCGTCTGAGTGTGCCAGAGCGCTGAAAAACGGATGCATTTACAAACGCTCAACACCTGTTGAATATGGCCGGAGTCGGTAAAGGTCGACAAAAAAATGTATTTAAATTGTTGTCAGCAGTATAGTTGCAGCGGATAACATGAACACAGCCTAACCAGCTCTGCTAGGGCGAGTACAATGGTCAGAGAGGTGTTCTCTCATTTGTATTTGGACGTGGCTAGCTAGCAAACTAGCCAACGTTAGCCAGTTATCTTGGGTGCTTGACTGCCATTGTGTGGTCAGAACGCTCGGTTCAACTCTACTCCTTGGCCAGAGCGTCTGAACGCCCCGAGAGCGAAACGCACTGAATTTACGAACACCCAGTGCGCACACAGAGTGAATTTACGAACGCACCCCTAGTCGGCTCGTGGACATGAATAAGTGACATTTCGGTTACTGGCTCAACACTCTTTTATTCAATCAAATCAGATGTTTGTCACATGCGCCGAATACAACAAGTGTAGACTTTACCGTAGAGTGAAATGCTTATTTTCCCCTTCCCAACAACGCAGTTCAAAAGTAACACAATTAGCAAATAGATAAAAAGCAGCATTTAGGCCTAAGGGGTAATCAACAAGGAGGCTATAGCTAGGTTCCCTGGTAAATAATGAAGAACCTGGAAGGTATATTTCACGCCATGCTAACAGAGTGGAACTAACCTTCCACAGAGTTGCCTTATTTTCCAGAGAACGCATAAAACCCCGAGTTCATCATCCTTTTCATATCATGGCTGTAATGTACACATTTGCCGGTAAGAAATGTGTTTAAAATCCACTGAAATAGCTAGAAAGTTTAATAGATAGCTACAGTAGTTACCTTGGTAACCAAACAGACTTGCTAGTTTAGCTAACCAAACGTTTATGAAAATCCAATTCAAGAATTACAATGTTTTCAATTAGACTTTTGCTTTCAAAAGCAGCTATGTAAGAAAGAACTATAGCCATTTAATTCTACCATGTGGAAATACCATATTTTTTAAGCAATAAGGCCTGAGGGGGTATGGTATATGGCCAATAATACCAGGCTAAGGGCTGTTCTTACCCACGACACAACGCAGAATTCCTGGATAAAGCCCTTAGCCATGGTATTTTGGCAATATACCACAAACACCCAAGGTTCCTTATTGCTATTATAAACTGGATACCAATGTAATTAGAGCAGTACAAATACATGTTTTGTCATACCTGTGGTATATGGTCTGATATACCACAGCTTTCAATGCACGCTCTAGAATGCCATTTAAGCCAATCAGGTACAAGTATATATATACACACACACACAAGGAGTAGCCTACTGTACAGAGTCAGTGTACTGGGATAAGAGGAAGTTGGTGTGAGTGAGGTCATATGTACATGTAGGTTTGATTGATGTACTAATACACTGTAGGCCTACATGTAAGCAGGTGTGAAAAGCAGAAAATCCAGGTAACCATTTGATTAACTGTTCAGCAGTCTCATGGCTTTGGGGTAGAAGCTGTTAAGAAGCCTTTTGGACCTAGCCATCAAATTTGAGAATATGACAGTGATGGGCAGACAAGACAATTCCATAATGGTAGCTTATTGTTTTTGCATTTGTAGAATTGTAGGCCTATTGCAAAACAAGCTTGTCATACTTCTGTTTAAGTATAGGCAACTTTTTTTTTTTTTTTTTTTTTTTACCTTGAAACAATCAAATTACACAGAAATTAAATGAAGTCAGGGATGGAGTGTTTCATTTATTTTTTAACATAGAGTAACTTTTACCAGGAAATTAATATGATTATGAAATACAGTAGAATTAAAGTCCGTTTTCAAGTTATTATCATATTAGTACCTATTTATTTTGTGCTGTAATGTAATGTGCTACCGAAATGTCTTATTGATTAATTGTATTTTTTTATCTTCACTTCACAAATGAAGGTCCTTTAACAATATGTTCAAATGTTACATTTTATTTAATTATATTAAAATACAAAAATTAACTGCCTCTCCTTGTTCGGGCGGTGCTCGGCGTTCGACGTCACCGGTCTTCTAGCCATCATTGATTCATTTTTCAATTTCCATTGGTTTTGTCTTGTCTTCCCACACACCTGTTTTCAATCCCATTCATTACCTGTTGTGTATTTAACCCTCTGTTTCCCCTCATGTCTTTGTCAGAGATTGTTTTATTGTTAGTTTTGTTTATTTGTTGTGTTGGTGCGCAACGGGTCCTCGTACCCATGTTTTTTCATGTCTGTAATTTTTAAGTGTTATGGTTGCATGTTCTGTGGACATTTATTAAAAGACTCCATTTACACTCCATTTTGACTCTCCTGCGCCTGACTTCCCTGCCACCTATACACACAGCGCTGACATTAACATCTTTAATACTATAATTAACAGAAATTAATGATACAATTTTCCCTTTCATCCCAAAAACTAAATACAAAGACGAGTAAAACTAATGACAAACTAATAAAAAGCTAGATAGCCTGCACGGTATTGCTTCACTGAATTAATTAAGCAAGCATTGTAATTATTGATCAAATGTGGTGAAAATTAACTTGGTGCCTTGAACAGTGAACCTTATTCATTTACTCTATTGAAAAAAAGAAGAGAATGCTCTCTTTAGTGGGTATGAAACAACAAGGCCGGATTTCAATCTGGTTAACTTTGTTGGCTACAGGATTGACAGTTAACTATATGCAGCAGGATGTTTTTTCTCACACATCAACACTTGCTAATGGTGATGATGGTTGTGGCATTTATGTTGTTTGATCAGTGAGAGATACAAGTTTCCAGTAAAGTAGGCAACCTAATCTAATCTTCAACATGAGTGTCTTGGTAGGCTATATTTTTCCAATGCCTTTGAATTATTGATTATTATGTAAACATGCTCTGACAATCTCCAATTCAACCTCTGATGCTACTTTACAAAGCATAGTAGTATGGTCCCGTGTAGCTCAGTTGGTTTTGGGTTTGATTCCCAAGGGGGACCAGTAAGCTATTAACCGCTAGGCTACATGCCACCATATTTCTTTCAAATCAGTGAAGGGAAGTTCACACTTTGGGAGGAAGGACAAATATGTAGATAATACAATTGGAATATAGCCCTTGTCAACAACAACAGGAAGTGGCATCAGATTGGAGGAGCAGTTAGAAACCACAAGGCCCAAGTGACAGTGTTTCACCTCACATCTTCGTCTTTGCACCAACTGAACATAAGTATCTTCAGGTTCAATAGAGGACACATCAGAATCATCATAGAAATGTCTCTCGGCTCTGTTGTCATTCTTTACTCACTTTATTTAACTAAGTGCGTACCAAACAATATTTATTTCTGAACAATGCACCCTGGTCTTTGATGCAAAGTTTGTGGTCACATAATTTATTCTAATTTCTGCTAATATATTTTAATCTCAGTGTTTTGTAGATTCGTTTTTGTGGTTGTATTCTCCTGCAGAATCTTGTCAGATCACAAAAGGTGACGTGTGGCTTGAAGCAATGCGTGAGGGATCTATTTAAAGGTCAGTGGCCATGCTGACAGCATTCCCCAACCCAAAAGCAATTACATTATGCCCACAACCCCTACCCAACCCCTTCCCGTTTTTCAACTGGTCATTCAGTACATAACCGTTTCCATTCAAATGAACTCGTATTTTTAGATTTTCCCAATTCTTAACATAATCACTGAAAATGGACTGTCATATAATCATATCACATCTACTGCAGGACATACACATTTGTATATGGTGTGTATTGTTTCCCTCCTTAAAATTAAAATGAATATCACATTTTACTTAAGGACTTACCCATTGCAGACACTTAAACAAAGGTTAAGTTAAGGTTTTCTGAAAAATAAGAAGAGCAAATCTCAAATCAAATCAAATTGTATTTGTCACATACACATGGTTAGCAGATGTTAATGTGAGTGCTTGTGCTCAAGCGAAATGCTTGTGCTTCTAGTTCCGACAATGCAGTAATAACCAGCGAGTAATCTAACCTAACAAATTCACAACTACTACCTTATACAAACAACTGTAAAGGAATGAAGAATATGTACATACAAATATGTGAATGAGTGATGGTACAGAACGGCATAGGCAAGATGCAGTAGAGGGTATCGGGTACAGTATACATATGAGATGAGTAATGTAGGGTATGCTTTTATGCTTTTTTACATTGATACAATGTTGTTGTTGTTTTACATTGATAGGGATTGTATGAAGAGTGACATTTTCCTTGCGTAACACAGACTGCTCAAAATAATTAAGTTTCCCAAAGTAACCATGTCCTTTCAGATGGGGATGGGTTTAATAATAGCTGCCTTTGTGAAAGAAAAGTTACAACACAAATGGTCCTGCAATGTATTGGTGCTGTATTGGATTAGAAAAATGTCACCATAGAAGATAAATGCTATTTGAAACCATCAAAGCATTTGATTTCTTTACTATAAGATAGCTTATTCTTAGTTGTGAAATGTGTATTTTATTGAATCATTTCAAAGTTGTGATGACACAGAGGAAATGGCTTGTTGAGCTAGAACAGTGGCAGCCAGAGAAAGTGATGGGGGAAAAAATGTGGTGACATCTTGTGGTTTTAATTTGAATTACAGGCAGGGGGCAGTTACCCCAAGGGGCTAATTAACCTCTAGTACCCTACTTCCCAAAGAAGGCCCTTTAACCCTAGGATGCATAGTAAACATGGCACCCCAAGAATGCATATGCCGGGCCAAAATGACCCGCTAATGTAATACCTGTGTTTTATTAATATGGGTCTAAAATATCAATTTTGTGGAACATCATTATTTTGAGTAATGATTATTTTGTTTGAAATGTTTTTAGTTTGATATACATTTCAATGATAACATATTATGAAAATTCATAACCGCTATTACAATGCTCTTCTGGTCCTGGCTGGTGGTGGTGGCAGGGTTCTCTTTCATCACCGCACATCTTTCCATTGCCTCAGTTCTTCTGTGGAGATGGAATAACCTTCCAGAAGGACAACCATCTCTGCAGCACTCCAACAATCAGGCCTTTATGGTAGACTGGCCAGACAGAAGCCACTCCTCAGTAAAAGGCACATGACAGGCCGCTTGGAGTTTGCCAAAAGGCACCTAAAGGACTCTCGGTGTCACGTTCTGACCTTAGTTCCTTTGTTTTGTCTTTATGTTACGTGTGTGCGTTTTAGGTAGAGGTGGATTTATTTTCTTAACTTGGCACCCTGTGTTTTTTGGGTTGTCATGTTGTTGTCTGCGCCCTGTATTGTTGGGCTTATCATTTTGTGTGCTGAAGTAAAGAGGACTTTTCCTCAGTGGAACTCTCTGCGTCTGATTCCTTCACCCACCTAGTCCCGCGTGACACTCAGACCATGATAAACAAGGTTTTCTGATAAATCAATCAAATGTATTTATAAAGCCCTTCTTACATCAGCCGATGTCACAAAGTGCTGTACAGATACCCAGCCTAAAACACCAAACAGCAAGCAATGCAGGTGTAGAAGCACGGTGGCTAGGAAAAACTCCCTAGAAAGGCCAGAACCTAAGAAGAAACCTAGAGAGGATCCAGGCGATGAGGGGTGGCCAGTCTTCTTCTGGCTGTGCCGGGTGGAGATTATAAAAGAACATGACAAGATGTTCAAATGTTCATAGATGATCAGCAGGGTCAAATAATAATAATCACAGTGGTTGTCGAGGGTGCAACAGGTCAGCACCTCAGGAATAAATGTCAGTTGGCTTTTCATAGCCGATCATTCAGAGTATCTCTACCGCTCATGTGTCTCTAGAGGGTTGAAAACAGCAGGTCTGGGACAGGTAGCACATCTGGTGAACAGGCCAGGGTTCCATAGCCGCAGGCAGAACAGTTGAAACTGGAGCAGCAGCACGACAGGTGGACTGGGGAGCAAGGAGTCATCAGGCCAGGTCCTCCGAGAGACAGAAAGAAAGAAAGAAAGAAAGAAAGAAAGAAAGAAAGAAAAGAGAGAAAAAGAGAATTAGAGAGCGCATACTTACATTCACACAGGACACAGGATAAAACGGGAGAAATACTCCAGATATAACAGACTGACCCTAGCCCCCCGACACATAAACTACTGCAGCATAATTACTGGAGGCTGAGACAGGAGGGGTTGGGAGACACCGTGGACCTGTCCGACGAAACTGGTCTGATGAAACCAAGATTAAAATCTTTGGACAGAATCCCAAGTGTCACGTCTGGAGGAAAGCTGCTCATCCACTACACAGTTTGCTAGGAAAAGGTCCCACACATACCGGAAGGCTGCCTGGTGGTCCATTGCCTCTCAGAACACTCTGGTCCTCTTGTCATCCAGACTCAGGTAGCGACGGATATCCTCATATCTTCCGACCGACATGGAGGCCTTAAACATTGGATTCTGCAGTGGATCCAAATATAGCTCCATCTTAAATAAGCATGCCCCATTCCAAAAATGTAGATCTAGGAATAGATATAGTCCTTGGTTCACTCCAGACCTGTCTGCCCTTGACCGCACAAAAACATCATGTGGCGTTCTGCATTAGCATCGAATAGCCCCCGTGATATGCAACTTTTCAGAGAAGTTAGGAACAAATATACACAGGCAGTTAAGAAAGCTAAGGCTAGCATTTTCAAACAGAAATTTGTATCCTGTAGTACTAACTCAAAAAAGTTCTGGGACACTGTAAAGTCGATGGGTAATAAGAGCACCTCCTCCCAGCTGCCCACTGCTCTGAGGCTAGGAAACACTGTCACCACCGATAAATTGACTATAATTGAGAATTTCAATAAGCATTTCTCTACGGCTGGCCATGCTTTCCACCTGGCTACCCCTACCCCAGTCAACTGCCCGACACCCTCCACAGCAATCCGCCAAAGCCCCCACCATTTCCCCTTCACCCAAATCCAGATAGCTGATGTTCTGAAAGTGCTGCAAAATCTGGACCCCTACATATCAGCCGGGCAACAACAATTGTTGCAACCCCTATTACTAGCCTGTTCAACCTCTCTTTCGTATTGTCTGAGATTCCCAAAGATTGGAAAGCTGCCGCGGACATCCCCCTCTTCAAAGGGGGTGACACTCTAGACCCAAACTGCTACAGACCTATATCTATCCTACCATGCCTTTCTAAGGTCTTCGAAAGCCAAGTTAACAAACAGATTACTGACCATTTCGAATCCCACCGTACCTTCTCCGTTATGCAATCTGGTTTCAGAGTTGGTCATGGGCGCACCTCAGCCACGCTCAAGGTTCTAAACGACATCATAACCGCCATCGATAAGAGACATTACTGTGCAGTATTCATCGACCTGGCCAAGGCTTTCGACTCTGTCAATCACCACATTCTTATTGGCAAACTCGATAGCCTTGGTTTCTCAAACGATTGCCTCGCCTGGTTTACCAACTACTTCTCAGACAGAGTTCAGTGTGTCCAGACCTCTGGCACTCTCTATGGGGGTGCCACATGGTTCAATCCTCAGGCCAACTCTCTTCTCTGTATACAGCAATGATGTTGCTCTTGCTGCTGGTGATTCTCTGATACACCTCTACGCAGACGACACCATTCTGTATACTTCTGGCCCCTCTTTGGACACTGTGTTAACGAACCTCCAGACGAGCTTCAATGCCATACAACTCTCCTTCCGTGGCCTCAAACTGAAATCATGGTTATACTGATTGACAATCAGATTTTCCAATTTAACAATGGATATGCGGTTGGTAGTCACTGTAGGACGTCCACATTCATCCGTAGCAGTACAGGGGTTAAGTGGACCATTGACCACATCCTTAATACTGTCCTTACCAAATACGGTCAATTTTCTTCACTATAAAGGATCTGCCAGGGTTCTGTCACCTTTGGGGCATTGACTCCAATCAGTAACTCAATGTCAGCGTCAATCTCATTCAGTTGTATTTTCTGTACATGAGGTCACCTTTGGATATCTTTCTGAGTGGGGATGTTGTCTCTTGTCACCGGGATTTTGCTCTGTGTGTAGGCCTTTGGGAGCGCCAAAAATGTGTCTCTGTCTACGCTACCTACCTCCAAACCAGATCCTTCATAGCTCTTGACAGGCTTCTCCTGTTCCATTGTCCGTAGGAGAATTTCTGTCTTCAGACCTTTAGCATTAAGCTTCCTCATTAATTTCTTCGTACAAAACGTCGCTGAGCTACTAGGATCAAGGAAAGCATAGGTGAACATGGTTTTGGTTCCCTTTGCGACCTTCACTTGAAGAGGTACTATTGCCAATGTGCAATCCCTACCGGCCCCTGTTCTTTCACCACCTCCCAATGACACGAGAGCACTGCTGACAGATGTTTCCTCCTGCTTGGCTGCTACTCTACCCCAGCCTGACCGCTCTGCCTTCTGACATGGAGATCTCTCTTTTCCTTTTTCCTTTTTCCATATGTAGAATGGTGGGGTGCCTTCCATTACAGCTTAGGCAGGTCATTCATTTCTTGCAGTCTCTGCTCATGTGCTCCTGCAGCAATCTCTTAGCCTCAGTAAAGCCCCTTTGTGCATCCATATGAAGACAGCTTCTGACCAGATCCCTAGGCTGACCAGAAGTGAATTGCTCGAGGTAGTAGAGCGTGTCCTCCCTGCTACTTGTTTTGGCCTCTATGCCATGCTCAAATGCCTGCATGAAGGACTTGTAATCCAAAGGATTACCCTCAAATGTTGGTATCCCCCTAGCTGTAAATGTGCTTGTTGTACTATGAGCAGGTCAGATATCTCATTCTGTCTTTGCATGACAGTGGTTGGGTTGTCATGGTTAACATGGCTTAGTTGACAAGGCCATTGTTGATTGAACCTTTGTGCTGGTAGGGGTGAACCTCTTCCTATTGCTGGTTTCAAACTGGACTCTGGTAATATTGATGGTAAGTCTAAGGCCCTTTGCAGTTGGGAGAAAGCAATAGCTATAAAATCCATAGGTGATGTTACAGGTGTCAGTTCATCTTGCATAAGTGCACTGGGATTTTCCTTCAAAATCGTACAAACTTTCTAATATGGGAAAATGAAAATGTTCCTTATAATTCCTCTAATTATAATCATTTACAAGTGAAATAAATAAAGAGTATTGTGTGCAGTAAGTTCAAGACATCATGTGAGTAATTGCGAGCAAGTGCTGTCCAAAAACTATACTGCTCCGCTGCGTAACCGAGACTCCTCCTCATAGGCCCGAATTCCTCCCTCAAATAAAATGTCCTCCTCCCGTAGCCACCACACCGGCCACAAAGGGGTATTCATCTCCAATAATGGTCAACGTGAGTGCTATGGGGCGGTAAACATTTAGGCAGGTAACTTTCGCTTTCTTGGGCACAGGGACTATGGTAGTCTGCTTGAAACATGTAGGTATTACAGATTCGGTCAGGGAGAGGTTGAAAATGTCAGTGAAGCCACTTGTTAGTTGGTCTGCGCTTTCTTTGAGTACACATCCTGGTAATTCGTCTGGCCCCGTGGCTTTGTGAATGTTGAACTGTTTAAAGGTCTTGCTCACATTGGCTACGGAGAAAATGATCACACAGTTGTCTGGAACAGCTGGTGCTCTTATGCATGCTTCAGTGCTGCTTGCCTCGAAGTGAGCATAAAATGCATTTATCTCGTCTGGTAGGCTCGTGTCCCTGGGCAGCTCGCGGCTGGGTTTCCTTTTTGTAGTCCATAATAGTTTGCAAGCCCTGCCATATGCGACGAATATCAGAGCCAGTGTGGTAGGATTCAATCTTAGTCCTTTATTGACGCTTTGCCTGTTTGCTGGTTCATCTGAGGGTATAGCAGGATGTCTTATAAATGTCCTTATTAGCGTCCCGCTCCTTGAAAGTGGCAGCTCCAGCCTTTAGCTCTGTGTAGAAAATGCCTGTAATCCATGGCTTCTGGTTGGGATGTGTACGTACAGTCACTGTGGGGATGATGTCGTCGATGCACTTATTGATGAAGCCGGTGACTTAGGTGGTATACTCCTCAATGCCATTGGATGAATTCCGGAACATATTCCAGTCTCTGCTAGCAAAACAGTCCTGTAGCGTAGCATCTGCATTATCTGACCACTTACGTATTGAGCGAGTCATTGGTAATTCATGCTTTAGTTTTTGCTTGTAAGCAGGAAAAAATTTGATTTGATTTGAATCAGGAGGATAGAGTTATGGTCAGATTTGCCAAATGGAGTGTGAGGGAGAGCTTTGTACGCATCTCTGTGTGTGGAGCAAAGGTGGTCTAGAGTTTTTTTCCTGTGGTTGCACATGTGACGTGCTGGTAGAAATTTGGTAAAATGGATTTAAGTTTCTCTGCATTAAAATCCCCGGCGACTAGGAGCACCGCTTATGGATGAGCATTTTCTTGTTTGCTCATGACCTTATACAGCTGGTTCAGTGCGGTCTTAGTGCCAGCATCGGTTTGTGGTGGTAAATAGACGGCTGCAAATAATATAGATGAGAACTCTCTTGGTAGATACTGTGGTCTACAGCTTATCATGACGCACTCTACCTCAGGTGAGCAATACCTCGAGTCTTCTTTAATATTAAACATCGCACAGCAGCTGTTATTAACAAATAGACACACAACCACACCCCTCGTCTTACCAGACATAGCTGCTCTGTCCTGCTGATGAATGGAAAACCCAGCCAGCTCTTTATTTTTCCTTGTCGTCGTTCAGCCACGACTCAGTGAAACATAAAATATTACAGTTTATAACGTCCCGTTAGTAGGATAGTCTTAATCATAGATAATCCAGTTTATTTTCCAATGATTATACATTGGCCAATAGTACTAGTGGTAGTGGTGCTTTACAAACTCGCCTACGAATTCTCACAAGGCACCTGTACCTCCACACACGTTTTCTCTGTCTTTTCTTCACATAAATGATGGAGATTTCAGCCTGGTCATTGAGAAAGCAGTATTTCCTTTTTGTTGGAGCTGTATATGTATATTCTGTATATAGCGCAGTTATAAACACATAAATAAGGAAGTGTCTTACTATTCTCCATGGTTGTTCCTCTTGCCTATTCTTTGAATGTTTGAATTTTGTACAGACATCACCCTTACCTACACAGCACCCTCACCTGAGAAGTAGAAACTGTGAATTGAATAACTGCAGTTGTCATAGCTAAGTAAATGGAAGAATACTCTTATTCCAATGTGGATAGCTCTTTAAAAGGCCTTTGGTTGTGCATAGTGTAGTCTATGGTGTTGCCAGGGAACAGCACCCTCTTCAAAGAGGTAGGAGATATAGATCTCCCACAAACGGATTGCCTTCCATGCTGCGTTGTTGGCCCCCACCCTTGCAACATCCTGCAGAGCAGCAGACCTCTCCTCTGGCACACAGCAGCAAGCTGCAGGTCACCTCCTGGTCCTCATGTCCATCCTCATGAAGCTGTGCAGAACACAGGTAGCATTCACACATGCCTGAATTACTCCCATGTGGCAGTCCCAGATGTCCCTGGTCACCCAACCATACAGTGCTCTACACAGTAACTGTTGGCAATCGTTTTGAAGGAATCTCCAGTTGCAATGTATCTGTAGGAATAAGGAAGATAATGTCATTATTAGACTTTTACATCACCAGGTCATTCTGGATTACTAAAACATAATATCTCTTATAACAAATGTTAACATTGGATAGATAGATGCATGTGCACACGTGCATGTGTAGCATGTGACAACAGCAGGATCATATCAAGGATATCGTCACCAATTAATACATAAATACCACTTGAAGCTTGATGATGAGAACCATTTGAATCAGCTGTGTATTGCTAAGGTAAAAACAAAAATCATGACTGAGAACCAATGCTCTTCATTGGGACCTTTTCATCTGCAGACAGGCTTTCACAGCTCTCTGTATCTGAGGACAGAAAATAACACAAGAAACAGACATCATTATACACAAATTAGACAGCACTGAATATTAGGTTACTATCATCTCTGTCCTCACTTCTAGGGACTGGAACTACACAAAGTATAAGATAGCCTACTCTCTCACTTTGACAGTTGGGGCTGCTATCCTTTCACCCTCCTCCATGGCTGTTAGTTAGCTACCTACAAATGCATTTGGAGTTTGTTTTTTACAATGACAAATACATCAAAATAGCTAGCTAATATGAAGTTAGGTAGCTGTTCATATTTAATTCACTTAGCTAGCTAGCTATACAGTATGTACAGTTGGCTAAAAAGCTAGTTAGCTACTAATGTAGTAGCTACTAATGCAGGTCATTTGAGTTAGCCTGCACTTGTAATGAATACTCAGGGAGAAAAGGGTGTAGATTCACGCTCAGAGCGTGGCAGGTGTTTATTTTGCCTTTGCAGAAGGCAGGAATCGTGGTCACAGGCAGGCAATAGCCATACATAGGTAGGCAAACAGGCAGGTGAATCAAAACTAGGACTGAAGGCTATAACTGGTACTCACAAACGAGCTAGGAAAAGGCTTAGCAGAGTCAAAATGAACACAGGTGAAATCAATGAACAAAAATGAAAGACAGGGCTACGTTCCAGAACACAAAGAAACAGGGCTATGTTAAATGACACAAAGAAAAAGAACACACGGTTGACTAAGAAAAGAAAAGCAGAAACTTAGCACTGTAGCTAGTTCGCTAATAATACATATTTTTTTAGAACATTTTCAAAATGTATTTACTTACTTGAATAGGTTCTCCCAGCCATGTAAACGATTGGGAAACAGGGCAGCAAAGTTTTTTTTGTCACCAGAGCAGTTTAGAGCATATTACTATTTACCTGTGAATAAATTCATGAAATGGAGAATGGATTAAACTATTTACCCATTTAATAACCAAACCTTCATACAAACTTGCTATGCTGAATTCTTGATGCACAGTCAAACGTGCTGTTATATGCTGCCAGCACACCCACAAGCAAGCCACTCTGGGCGCCATAAGGCAAATTACTGCATACTAATGTACACGTACGGTTAAGCAGCACGTTAGCAGAATTAGGTTAAGGTTAGGGAAAGAGTTAGGGTTAGCTCAAATGCAAAATAAAATACTTTTGATGTTAATTTGATAAAGCCTGATCACTTTTAGCCAGGACTCCTTTTCGGCCTAGATTACATGGTTGCATTCAAGACAATAAATTCAGTGTCTCTCAGTGAATTCTCTGAGAGCCCCCTTACAATGCAACTGAGTTCCTTTAATAGCAAAGACACACATAGTCAGACAGCATAGACATAATTCATCGTTCAGCTTTGTCTCCTTTCCCAAACCCCAGAACCATAAACTAAATCCTCCATATCAACAGGCATATATCAAATTGTCATTTAGATACAACCAACTCAAAATACAACCTCCTGGACAAACTCACGGAGAGGAGAATGAGGCTATAGGTTAAGATAGAAACAACAGAGGGAGCATAGAATGATTCCAGACACTGCCACCCTTCTTTCCCCTCAAGAAAAAGGTAGGGAGTAAAAGATATGTTTACACATGATGACACTTTGACCTCTCCCCTCTCAGTGGCCCATGCAACTTAGTTTTGACATAGAACAGATAACTGCAACCTTCGCCACAGTATTATAGAAAAATACCATTCTGATGAGAAGTAACTTACACACATTTGATGAATATTAAACATCTTACAAATGTTACCAACAAATTCTGATCCTTCCACGACAAGTGCTTGAACACACATAAATGTATTTTGGAAGCGGAGCCCACAGCTTTCCATCATCATCGCAGCCTAATAGCCGGAAACCAGTGGAGGCTGCTTAGGGGAGGACGGCTCATTATAATGGCTGAAACGGAGCACCTAGAATGGCATCAAACACATGGAAACTATATGTTTGATGTATTTAATACCATTCCAATGATTCCGCTCCAGGCATTACCACAAGCCCATCCTCCCCAATTACGGTCCCACCAACCTCCCCTGTGCCTGAAACCATAGGGTTCGTCTAAACTGATCCTTGGGCAGTTGATTAAACTTAATTTGGTGATCTTTTCTCTTACTATTATTCAAACAAAATGGTATGCAACAGGTTTTTCGGCATCTTAAAAGTAGGGTTAGTTAGCTAATTGAAGTAAGTCCGTTGGAATCGACTCTTTGGCTGATAATCGTGATGTACATTCCATTCAACAGTCTATCTGTTCATACAAAAAATTGTACGAGCATGAAAGTGTTTTCAGGTACGATGTAGTTTGTTGATTAAGACGACATAGATGTTAAAAATGACCAACCAATCATATCTAAAATGTTTATAGAATTGTAAAAAAAAGAATACTGCCATTGTCGAGTTAATGCGTGAAGTAGGCAATTTAACATGGGAGTAAATTGAGTATCCTATGTCTGTAACCTACTTGGGGGAGAAGGTTTTGCCCTCTACTGGACATACAGAATAGGACCCCAAAGGCCTTGCTGACTGACTGACCAGAGGATTTCTGTGTCACCAAAGGAGTTTAGCTCCACAGATCAATTATTAGACTGTCAAAAAATACAGAATGCTGCAGCATGGGTTCTGACCAAGACCAGACAGAGAGCAAACATCACACCGGTTTTCTATTGGTTTTCAAATCAATTCGTGATTGTGCACCCCAGTACATGTCATCCATGGTTTTAAGTTAGGTACCCAATAGGTCCCTTTGTAGGCATTGGCCTTTTGACTATCCCCCAGCCTCGGGAAAAACCTGCCGGAGAACCCGAGGGACGGCAAAATTGTGGACATATTTAAAAGATCTTATAACACATATTTTTAGCTTGGATTTTTCTTTTTAGTTCAGGTTGTCATTCTTTTGTTTTTTAACTTATGTTTGTGTAGTAAATATTTCAGCTTTTATTATCATTTTTTATTTAGATTTGTCCTGTAAAGCACATTGCGTTGCATTCCATGTCTGAAATGTGCTGTATAAATAAAGCTTGATTTGACTTAATCTGACCAAATAGGTAAATGAAAATGAACAATGCCATTTAAGAAAGCATGTATTTTGTGACGAGAGAAACACCTATTTAGCCATTTAAACAAAATGTATCTCTGTTCCACTCTGTCTCCCCCCACAACCCCAACATATGACCCTATTGAAATATACTGTATCAACACTCACAACGTTATTGGCACCAATATATTAGCAACATACACGCTTCTTGGACCAACTACCTTCATAATCTCATTGTGGCCTCGTAAAGAATATGATGCACATGGAAACTGAAAATAACAATATTCACAGGCTTGCCAATGCATAAAGATTGTATTCTCATCCACTAGGTATCCATGCAGGTGCATGCCTCCTCTTATTGATCCTCCAATGGCTTTGGTCTAGGACACAGTAGGGCTGAAGTGGGGGTTAGTCAGTGTTTCTCTGCTCCAAAATTCTCTCTCACACTTGCAGCCACAGTACCAGCAGCAGAGTAGCCAAAGAGCACAGCCAGTGTAAGGTCGTTCTGTACCAGTGGGGGGTGCTGTTGCAAAGGTCTGAAACACAGCAGTGGATCCACACCCCGGGTAGCTCCTGTTGGCAGTGCTGAGACGTGGCACAACCGCTGGTCAGAATGATTCCCATGGCACCTGCAGGGTTTGTACGCACACACACACACAGAAATAATAAATATGCATAGACAGTGAGAGATACATCTGAGAGATACATTTGAAAAAGACAGGTATTTGAGACAAGCATGGGGACACACTGAGCTGAGGACTGGGGACTGAGGAGGAGAGATAGACGGGAGGGATGCTGTAAGCATGTTATGAGTGAGAAGCTGCCTTGACAGGGATGAGAGTGACTGTTCAGGATTAGACCAGGGACTCTGATCTTTCCAGAAATTCCCCCTGCCTAACACAGCACATGACTCATCATATCACAGCCCCTTACTTATCCTTGACCCCAGATCTTCCTGCAGCAATCTCAATCAGATTGGGGTCTTTCTTTGTCACTGCAATGAGGTGATCACTGTCTCTTTTATTGTCGTTGACTAAAATAAAAATTAATTGACGGGACAGTTACAGAATGTGTTTGCATACACTTGGTAAGAGACATTCTTCTACTATTTCAACTCAGGTCTGGCACTCACTTAACGAGTTGCTTTAGATAAGGAGTGACCGTGGGGTAAAAAAAATGCAAGGGTGAGGGTGAAGAAGAGGGTGAGGAGGACTGTACTCACTGCTCTCCGTCTTAATGCAGAAGCGGTGCTTGAAGCCTTTGTGTGAGTGGGAGCAAGTGATGACCTTGGGGCTGGAGCAGCCCACATCCACGTACATCTGCCCCTGGAGGATGTTACAGCCATAGCACTGCAGCGCCTCACCTTCCACAACACACAGAGAACATTAGGACAACACTTTGCCACTGTACATTGCCCTGGTGCCATTTTCAAAGGTTAAAGTTGAGTCAGTGGCACAGTTTACATAATAAGCACCACACTAGAATATCATTAACATTAAGGCTGGACCAAAATGTTACAAATGACATACAGTTTAAAGTTCAGTGGAAGGTTTTTGAACTTAGCAAGCCTGAGGATGGCTGTGAGAAAGGATGGCAAATGGAAGAATCGCTGAAAATAAAAATAGGATATACAGTGCCTTGCGAAAGTATTCGGCCCCCTTGAACTTTGCGACCTTTTGCCACATTTCAGGCTTCAAACATAAAGATATAAAACTGTATTTTTTTGTGAAGAATCAACAACAAGTGGGACACAATCATGAAGTGGAACGACATTTATTGGATATTTCAAACTTTTTTAACAAATCAAAAACTGGGCGTGCAAAATTATTCAGCCCCCTTAAGTTAATACTTTGTAGCGCCACCTTTTGCTGTGATTACAGCTGTAAGTCGCTTGGGGTATGTCTCTATCAGTTTTGCACATCGAGAGACTGAAATTTTTTCCCATTCCTCCTTGCAAAACAGCTCGAGCTCAGTGAGGTTGGATGGAGAGCATTTGTGAACAGCAGTTTTCAGTTCTTTCCACAGATTCTCGATTGGATTCAGGTCTGGACTTTGACTTGGCCATTCTAACACCTGGATATGTTTATTTTTGAACCATTCCATTGTAGATTTTGCTTTATGTTTTGGATCATTGTCTTGTTGGAAGACAAATCTCCGTCCCAGTCTCAGGTCTTTTGCAGACTCCATCAGGTTTCCTTCCAGAATGGTCCTGTATTTGGCTCCATCCATCTTCCCATCAATTTTAACCATCTTCCCTGTCCCTGCTGAAGAAAAGCAGGCCCAAACCATGATGCTGCCACCACCATGTTTGACAGTGGGGATGTTGTGTTCAGGATGATGAGCTGTGTTGCTTTTACGCCAAACATAATGTTTTGCATTGTTGACAAAAAGTTCCATTTTTTTTTTCATCTGACCAGAGCACCTTCTTCCACATGTTTGGTGTGTCTCCCAGGTGGCTTGTGGCAAACTTTAAACAACACTTTTTATGGATATCTTTAAGAAATGGCTTTCTTCTTGCAACTCTTCCATAAAGGCCAGATTTGTGCAATATATGACTGATTGTTGTCCTATGGACAGAGTCTCCCACCTCAGCTGTAGATCTCTGCAGTTCATCCAGAGTGACCATGGGCCTCTTGGCTGCATCTCTGATCAGTCTTCTCCTTGTATGAGCTGAAAGTTTAGAGGGACGGCCAGGTCTTGGTATATTTGCAGTGGTCTAATACTCCTTCCATTTCAATATTATCACTTGCACAGTGCTCCTTGGGATGTTTAAAGCTTGGGAAATCTTTTTGTATCCAAATCCGGCTTTAAACTTCTTCACAACAGTATCTCAGACCTGCCTGGTGTGTTCCTTGTTCTTCATGATGCTCTCTGCGCTTTTAACGGACCTCTGAGACTATCACAGTGCAGGTGCATTTATACGGAGACTTGATTACACACAGGTGGATTGTATTTATCATCATTAGTCATTTAGGTCAACATTGGATCATTCAGAGATCCTCACTGAACTTCTGGAGAGAGTTTGCTGCACTAAAAGTAAAGGGGCTGAATAATTTTGCACGCCCAATTATTCAGTTTTTGATTTGTTAAAAAAGTTTGAAATATCCAATAGATGTCGTTCCACTTCATGATTGTGTCCCACTTGTTGTTGATTCTTCACAAAAAAATACCGTTTTATATCTTTATGTTTGAAGCCTGAAATGTGGCAAAAGGTCGCAAAGTTTAAGGGGGCCGAATACTTTTGCAAGGCACTGTATATTACAGGGCCAAAAGTTTGTGGACACCCCTTCAAATTTGTGGATTTGGCTAATTCAGCCACACCTGTTACTGACAAGTGTATAAAATCAGGCATGCAATCTCCATAGACAATCATTGGCAGCAGAATGGCCCGTACTGAAGCGCTCAGTGGCTTTCAACATGGCACTGTCATAGGATGCCACATTTCCAACAAGTCAATTTGTCAAATTTCTGCCCTGCTAGAACTGTGTAGTCTGTTTTAGCAGCAAAGGGGGTACCAACTCCATATAAATACCCATTATTTTAGAATTAGATGTACGATGATCAGGTGTCCGCATACTTTTGTAGTGTAGATATGTTTAAAATACTGTATTCACAAACACCGACTGTAGTATTCTTGACAAATGTATGTTTTTCCATGTTTAGTAATAGACACTTTGCCATGTAAGATCAATACTAAGACACACCTGCAACACATCACTGACACACCTGCAACACATGGGTGTCAGGTAACCTAGTGGTTAGAGCATTGTGCCAGTAACCGAAAGGTTGCTATATTGAATTCCCAAGCTGACAAGGTTAAAATCTGTTGCTCTGCCCCTGAGCAAGCGGGTTAACCCACTGTTCCCTTGGCACCAAAGACGTGGATGTCGATTAAGGCAGCCCCCCGCACCTCACTGATTCAGAGGGGTTGGGAATGCGGAAGACTCATTTCAGTTGATGACATTCAGTTGTACAGCTGACTAGGTATCCCTTTCCCTCTCACACTCTCATATACACATGCCACCCCCCCCCCCCCCCACACACACACACACACACACACACAGTAAAACATGCTCTCACACTCTCATACACACACACAAACACTCACTCACACACACACAAACACACTCTGTCTCACTTTCTCATATACTTACCATGTGAAAATAGGAGAGTAAAAAAAAAATACAGGCCAAATCCATGCATTATCCCGGTGTGTGGTGTAATGGGTGATGTCTTGCCAGTGGTCAGACAGAACTGTGAGCTTTGTGGAGTGAGAAAGAGGCACTCCTCTCCCGTTATACTCTGGTGGAGAGTAGGGTGTCCACCCCCTCTGCGCAGAGTGGGTAAAAACGTGCTTTGGTGATGATATTTCAACTTTTTATGTGATGAAATACATCTTCTTCATGTTCTGAATCATTCAGTGGGGTCTTTCTCTAATATATCATTAATATTATATCCTAAAAGTTGTATTTCATCCGACAAACATTCCCGAGACCCACATATTTTGGGGGGTGAAAAAACCCATTACCATGATATTTAAAAAATATAGTTTTTCTTTATATTTTATTGTAAGTGCAAAATTGTCCTTTTTAGTGGTCATTGGGATGTAAATATGAAGAAATGTACATTACAGTCAATGGTTAAAGTAGCTGAAAAATAGTTGTGGCATCCAGGGATCCATTAGAGAGGACATTTCTAGATAAGCTCTTATTTAGCTCTTATTTAATGTGAAAAAATGATTACACAGTCCTGGCAACTTACTAAACTAGTCCTGAGATATTCACTTATTAGAAATTATTTGAATGTCAAACTCACAAAAGTATTTTTTTTAAAGTATAATTAATAATTACACACACCTATTCAAAGTTTCATCAAATATGCTAATTTTGCAGACACGTATTTTAAGAGCCAGGAAGATAAAGTTGTCAAGTTCACACCACCACACGTGATATCATTGAAAAGCCCAGAATGTCCTTTCAAAAGGACAACAGTACTTAATACAGTGGCTTGTATGGCGTAAGAGATACGGACCAAGAACTCATGCTCACTAGGTAGGACAAAAAAATGAAATGCTGAGACTCAGGAGGATAAGAACCGAGCTCTGTTGGCAGAGCGGTGCTGCTTCTCAAATCAAATGACATTTTATTTGTTACATGCGCTGAATTCAAGCCAACAATGCAGTTTGAAGAAAAAATATATATAATTAGAAATAAAAGTAATTAAAGAGCAGCAGTAAAATAACATTAGCAAGACTATATACAGGGGATACTGGTACAGAGTCAAAGTGCTGGGACACCATTTAGTCGAGGTAATTGAGGTAATATGTACATGTAGGTAGTATTATTAAAGTGACTATGCACAGATAGTAAACAGAAAGTAGCAACAGTGTAAAATAAGGTGGCAGGGGGGGGGGGCAATGCTAATAGTCTGGGTAGCCATTTGATTAGATGTTCAGGAGTCTTAAGGCTTGGGGTTAGAAGCTGTTAAGAAAGCTCTTTGACCTAGACTTGTTGCTCCGGTACCGCTTGCCGTGCGGTTGCAGAGAGAACAGTCTATGACTAGGGTGGCTGGAGTCTTTGACAATTTTGAGGGCATTTCTCTGACACCGCCTGGTATAGAGGTCCTGGATGGCAGGAAGCTTGGCCCCAGTGATGTACTGGGCCGTACACACTACCATTTGCCCTTTGAACTTGGTCCTCCTTTCCTGTAGTCCACAATCATCACCTTTGTCTTGATCAAGTTGAGGAGAGGTTGTTGTCCTGGCACCACACGGCCAGGTCTCTGACCTCCTCCCTATTGGCTGTCTCGTCATTGTCGGTGATCAGGCCTACCACTGTTGTGTCATCGGCAAACTTAATGATGGTGTTTGAGTCCTGCCTGGCCATGCAGTCATGAGTGAACAGGGATTACAGAAGGGGACTGAGTACACACCCCTGAGGGTCCCCTGTATTGAGGATCAGCATGGCGGATGTGTTGTTACCTACCCTTACCAACTGGGGGCAGCCTGTCTGAAAGTCCAGGATCCAGTTGCAAAGGGAGGTGTTTAGTCCCAGGATCCTTAGCTTAGTGATGAGCTTTGAGGCCACTATGGTGTTGAACGCTGAGCTGTAGTTAATGAATAGCATTCTCACATAAGTGTTCCTTTGTCCAGATGGGAAAGGGCAGTGTGGAGTGCAATAGAGATTGCATCATCTGTGGATCTGTTTGAGCAGTATGCAAATTGGAGTGGGTCTAGGGTTCCTGGGATAATGGTGTTGATGTGGGCCATTACCAACCTTTCAAAGCATTTAATCGCTACGGACGTGAGTGCTATGGGTCTGTAGTCATTTAGGCAGGTTGCCTTTGTGTTCTTGGGCACAGCGACTATGGTGGTCTGCATGAAACATGTTGGTATTACAGACTCTATCAGGGACATGTTGAAAATGTCAGTGAAGACACCTGCCAGTTGGTCAGCACATGCCCGGAGCACACGTCCTGGCAATCCATCTGGCCCTGCAGCCTTGTGTATGTTGACCTATTTAAAGGTCTTGCTCTCCGTAGCCGATGTGAGTGTGATCACAGTCATCCGGAACAACTGATGCTCTCATGCATGCCTCAGTGTTGCTTGCCTCGAAGCGTGCATAGAAGTGATTTAGCTCGTCTGGTAGACTCGTGTCACTGGGCAGCTCGCGGCTGTGCTTCCCTTTGTAGTCTGCATTAGTTTGCCACATTAGATGAGCGTCAGAGCCGGTGTAGTATGATTCAATCTTAGCCCTGTATTGACGTTTGGCCTGTTTGATGGTTTGTCACAGGGCATAGCAGGAGTTCTTGTAAGCTTCCAGGTTAGATTCCCTCACCTTGAAAGCGGCAGGACTACCCAATAGCTCAGTGCGAATGTTGCCTATAATCCATGGCTTCTGGTTGGGGTATGTATATACAATCCCGGAGCATGTTCCAGTCTGTGATAGCAAAACAGTCCTGTAGTTTAGCATCTGCTTCATCTGACCACATTTTTATAGACAGAGTCAGTGGTGCTTCCTGCTTTAATCTTTGCTTGTAAGCAGGAATCAGGAGGATAGAGTTGTGGTCGGATTTACCAAATGGAGGGCGAGGGAGAGCTTTGTATGTTTCTCTGTGTGTGGAGTACAGGTGATCTAGAATTGTCTTTCCTCTGGTTGCAAATTTAACATGTTGATGGACATTTGGTAGAACTGATTTAAGTTTTCCTGCATTAAAGTCTCCGGCCACTAGGAGTGCCGCCTTTGGGTGAGTGGTTTCCTGTTTGCTTATTTCCTTAGACAGCGGACTGAGTGCGGTCTTAGTGCCAGTTTCTGTCTGGTGGTAAATAAACAGCCATGAAAAGTATAGCTGAAAACTCTCTAGGCAAGTAGTGTGGCCTGCAATTTATCACAATATACTCTACTTCAGGCGAGCAAAATCTAGAGACTTCCTTAGATTTCTTGCACCAGCTGTTGTTTACAAATATGCACAGACCGCCCCCCCCCTCGTCTTAAGGAGTGTGCTGTTCAATCTTAACGGTGCAGCGTGTATCCCGCTAGCTGAATATCCATGTCGTCATTCAGCCACGATTCCGTGAAACATAAGGATATTACAGTTTTTGATATCCCGTTGGTAGGATATTCGTGATCGTACCTTGTCTAGTTTATTGTCCAATGATTGCATGTTGGCGAGTAGTATTGACGGTAACGGCAGCTTTCCCACTCGCCTTTTTCGGGTCCTGACCAGTTATACTTTGTCCTCTGCACCTGCGTCGCTTCCTCTTGCAAATAATGGGGATGTTGGCCCTGTCGGGTGTTTGGAGAATGTCCTGTGCGTCTTGCTTGCTGAAGAAAAAACCTTAGTCTAATCCAAGGTGAGTGATCGCTGTCCTGATATTCAGAAGCTCTTTTTTTGCCATAAAATACGGTTGCAGAAACATTATGTACAAAATAAGTTACAAATAACGCAAAAAAAAACACATAATAGCACAATTGGTTGGGCACCCATTAAACTGCTGTCATTTCTTCCTGTGCCATTGGAACCACTCAATATGATTGGTCAAATAAAAACCTTGGGACCCAAATGCACAATGAGTGCTCTAACTCCCCCTTGCGGTGGTCTAGAGCAATGACGACATGACACTGGGTACCTCTAAGTCCAGCGGTGTAAGCTTGCAACTTTTAAAGGAGGAACCATTGTAAGTGAGGCGTACAAAGTACTTTAAAATATATATATATACACAATTACCATGTGATGGATTCAAGACAGCATCTCAAATCACAGTATATTAAAGCATCTCAATATAATCTAATTATCATTATTATTGCAAACAGAGAATCACCTTACATATACATATAATTGGCTTTGCAGTGCGAACATACAGCTGTGGAAGAATCCAACATAACGGTAGCATCCTTAAGGGATCCATTCTGTTCTTTTGCCATGACCACAAAAACAATAAAATAGCAAGTCTTCTGTCATTCTGACTGAGCTCTATCTGCGAAACAGAAGCACAGTGCACCTGTGTGGATATGAGGCTGCTTCAGCACCCAACTGAGACTGATGCTTGTTGTGCCAGTTTGGTGTGATATCGAGGAGGCAGGGATAGAAGACAGATACAAAGATAGAGGACATGGACAAGGTAAGGACCGAGTTAGTGGCAGGGACAAGGGGCAAGGACAGGGACAGGGTAAGGACAGAGACAGAGACAGGGATGGGGATAGGGGAAGGGTTACTGGCAGGGACAAGGAAAGGAGAGACCCATAGTGAAATAATCTACTCACTCATAAGTCGAAAATACTTTTGAGTGTTTTTCCAACACAGGTGAACATTTTTAACAGCCGTGAAACTTTAGGACACGCTGCGTCAGGTTTTTGTCATGAGCCTTGTTCTAGTGCTGTCAGGAAGGAGAATGTCTGACACTGCCTGCTGGGAGCGGTTCTGTACAAGATGTTGGCCTAGTTCTCCTGACTTGTTCTAACTCTGGAAAGCAGATCCATTGGAGATCAGAATTACTGAGTCATCCCGTTGGAAAACATCTCAGACCACAATACAAAGACAATAAGCTCTCTGATTCTGCCCATGCCTATTCAGAAAATAAAAAAAACATGTTGCATTGTGTAAAAAGCCCACACTATATCGCTCTTTTGCTGTGAAAACAAATCATGTAAAGAAAGAAAAGGAAATAACAAACACTCAATTGATAAACAGTAAGAGGACCGTTCCAACGATTTGCACATACAGGCAAATACCTTTCCCAGGGATTTCTGTGGTGAAATGATACAGAAGAAATGGATGCAGTACCATCAACTGTCCGGAAGAGGTCAGACATGACATGTTAGAATTCAGTGAGTGTGGCTATTCGGCAAGATGTTTGTGGCTGCAGTATTTTCATTGACTAGCAACGGGCAATCGATGAGAGAAGTTTGATGTATACAATCCACACTGTGGACAACAAATACTCTCCAGATTTTATTGCACTGACCTATCTGTGTATTGTGCTTATGGTGGAAAGCTATGAATGCTCATTAGTTGGTTGCATTTAAACTGTTATTATACCCCCAGATTGGTCTCCATGACTAGACATAACATAGTAAACCTAAATCTGGAAAACTCAAATTAGTATGATATGTTACGTTATGATATGTTACATAAGACAGAAGGTTACTTAAGTGTTGCTCTAGTTTATTTGCAAAATCCTTAATAAGATAGTACATTGTACCAATTTTTGGAATGCACAATGTAACAATGTATACGATACCTACACTGTAATTTCGTATGCTGCACTTGCCTCCCTACAATATAAATACATAGGTATTAGAATCTCATATTGTGAAGTCGGTCCATTATTTTGAAAACCACCTCTTACAAGAGACTAACTAATGAATATCACAATTTGTGTGATGGAATAGGCCTATTGCACCATAGGCTGCAGGCAAATGAATGCACAACAGAGGCAATATGGAAAATGCACAAGTTTGTACGCAGATGATTTGACCTTTGAGTCATCACTTTGCCCAACACAGAAGTGATGAAGTGTGGCGGATTTCAACCTGGTCTCAGAGCATTATGTATGATTCTGTATGTAAATCCGGGACACTCCATTTAGTATGATATTATACTTTTCGTAAGGTATGTATGAATATGTGGATGACGTGTAACAAATTACAATTTGTATTGATCCGAGAACCTTCAAAAGGGGGTCGGCCCGCAACAATATCAACGATTTTACTGAATTACAGTTCCTCCAAGGAATTCAGTCAATTGAAATAAATTAAGTCCAAACTATGGATTTCACTAGACTGGGCAGTGCGCAGCCATGGGTGGGCCTAGGAGGGCATCGGCCCACCCACTGGCGAGCCAGGGCAAGCGAATCAGAATGAGTTTTTTCCCCACACAGGTGCTTTATTACAGACAGAAAAACTCCTCAGTTGTCCACGGTGTGGCTGGTCTCAGACGAACCCACATGTGAAGCCAGATGTGGAGGTTCTGGGCTGGTGTGGTTACACATGATCTGTGGTGGTGAGGCCGGTTGGATGTACTGCCAAATAATGCTGTAGGCAGCTTGTTAGATAAATGAACATTCACATTTTTGTTGAGTACACTTAGCATGTTAGCTAACCCTTCTCTCAATCCTTTCATTAACCCTTTTAGTTAACCCTTCCCTAACCCTAACCCAATGACCTCTCTAGGGTACGTGGGACGGTAGCATCCCACCTGGTCAACAGCCAGTGAAACTGCAGGGCGCCAAATTCAAAACAAAAGAAACTGGTAATGGTAATTAGTGGGCAGTTGTAACCTATAACATACCTCGTTCACTCTCCTCAGACTTTAAACGGCCTCACAAACCGCGGACCCAGCTTCCGGCAGGGCAGGCGGAGGGGCAGGTTTCGGGTCGAGAGCCAGACCTTGTCCCCTGGTGTGAACACCGGGGCCTCACTGCGATGACGGTCTGCGCCAACTTTCTGGCGCATTATGGCGCGCTGAAGGTGGACGTGGGTGGCCTCCCAGGTTTCCTCAGCCTGCCGAAACCAATCGTCCACCGCAGGAGCCTCGGTCTGACTCTGATGCCAAGGAGCCAGAACCGGCTGATACCCTAATACACATTGAAAGGGAGAAAGGTTAGTGGAGGAGTGAAAAACATGGCCCACCTTGCCTGGCGAGGATTCAGTCTCTTCTCTTCCCGGATGTACTCCAGATTGCGATGGTCAGTCCAGATGAGAAAAGGGTGTTTAGCCCCCTCAAGCCAATGTCTCCACGCCTTCAAGGCTTTTATGACAGCTAACAGCTCCTGGTCCCCCACATCATAGTTTTGCTCCGCCGGGCTGAGCTTCTTCGAAAAGAAAGCACAGGGGCGGAGCTTCAGTGGCATACCCGAACGCTGAGAGAGCACTGCTCCTATCCCATCTTCGGATGCGTCCACCTCCACTATGAATGGAAAAGAGGGATCCGGATGAGCCAACACAGGAACCGAGGTAAACAGAGTCTTCAGGTGCCTAAAAGCCCTGTTCGCCTCAGCCGACCACTGCAAGCGCACCGGGCCCCCCTTTAGCAGTGAGGTAATGGGAGCAGCAACCTGACCAAAACCCCGGATAATAAAACGCTGCACCTCCTCTACCGTGGTTGGTGTCGGCCAATTACGCAAGGTTGCAATGTGTTCGCTCTCCATTTCCACTCCTGGTGTGGAAATCCGATGTCCTTGGAAGGAGAGAGATTGTTGGAAGAACAAGCATTTCTCAGCCTTGACATATAGATCATGCTCCAACAGGCGACCAAGCACTTTGCGCACCAGGGACACATGCTCGGCACATGTAGCGGAGTATATCAGGATATCATCGATATACACCACTACACCCTGCCCGTGCAGGTCTCTGAAGATCTCACTCCTGAGATCCAATTTTGTGAAGAAGCGTGCCCCGTGTATTGACTCAATAACTGTAGTCATAAAGTAACTATATTTCACTGTGATTTTATTGAGACCTCGATAATCAATGCACGGGCGTAAACCGCCATCCATCTTCTTCACAAAAAAGAAACTCGAAGAGACGGGTGAAATGGAGGGCTGAATGTACCCCCGCAGGGATTCGGAGACATATATGTCTCCATATCCACCGTCTCCACTTGCGACAGGGGATACACGTGACTCCTGGGATATGCAGTGTCTACCAGGAGACCTATCGCACAATCCCCCCGTCGATGGTGTGGTAATTGAGTCGCCTTCTTTTTACAGAAGGCGAGAGCCAAATCGGCATATTCTGGGGGAATGCGCACGGTGGAGACCTGGTCTGGATTTCCATCGTAGTAGCACCAACCTACCTGAGCACTCTCGCGACCACCCCGTGAGAGCCCTCTGTGGCCAAGAAACAGTGGGGTTATGACAAGCTAACCAGGGTAGGCCTAGCACCACAGAATATGCAGGAGAATCAATAAGGAAAATACTAATCTTCTCCTTGTGACCCTCTAGCGCTATCATACACAAAGGAGCGGTGACCTGCCTGATAAACCCTGACCCTAATGGTCGACTATCTAAGGCATGAACAGGGAAAGGCATATCCACAGAAACAATAGGGATCCCTAAGCTATGAGCTAAACTTTTATTAATTAAATTCCCAGCCGCGCCTGAATCTTCTAGCGCCTTATACTGGGAATGCAGGGGGGGAAAAAAATCAGGAAAAGTGACAGAGACAAACATTAGTGCAACAGAGGGCTCTGGATGAGAATGGTGCCTACTCACCTGGGGAGATGCCAGAGTGCCCTGCCTGCTGTCTCTTTTCCCAGAGGAACCAACCCGGCACTGACCAGCAGTGTGCACTCTGCGACCATAGATGGTGCTCGAGCGGGAACCCCCTCCAGTCTCCCTGCGCACCGTCCCTCCCAACTCCATGGGTACAGGAGAGAGGGTGCGGGGGGATGGAACAACCAGCCTCCGATCTATTTTTATTTTTATTTTACCTTTATTTTACTAGGCAAGTCAGTTAAGAACAAATTCTTATTTTCAATGACGGCCTAGGAACAGTGGGTTAACTGCCTGTTCAAGGGCAGAACGACAGATTTTGTACCTTGTCAGCTCGGGGATTTGAACTTGCAACCTTTCGGTTACTAGTCCAATGCTCTAACCACTAGGCTACACTGCCGTCCACGAATAGCCAGCATGTTGTCCAGCCTGATGGACATGTCCACCAGCTGGTCAAAGGTGAGGGTAGTGTCTCTGCAGACCAGCTCCCAACGGACGTCCTCGCGTAGACTACAACGGTAATGGTCGATCAGGGCCCTGTCGCTCCATCCAGCGCCGGCAGCCAGGGTCCTAAACTCCAGAGCAAACTCCTGTGCACTCCTCGTCTCCTGCCTCAGATGATAGAGGCGCTCTCCCGCCGCTCTGCCTTCGGGTGGGTGGTCGAATACTGTCCTGAAATGGCGGGTGAACTCCTCAAAATGGTCCAACGCCGCATCCTCCTCTCCACACACAGCGCTGGCCCACTCCAGGGATTTCCCGGGGAGGCACAAGGCGAGGGCGCAACTCTTCTCACGGTCTGATGGAACTGGGTAGACCGTGGCCAGATACAAGTTTAGTCTAAGGAGAAAACCCTGGCAGCCAGCAGTATCTCCGTTGTGTCCCATGGGTAGGGATAAATGGATCTTGTTTAGTTCAGGAGGGGAAAGGCGTTCAAGGGAGATCCCGGTTGTGGTGGTGGAAGCGCTGGACAAACTCCCTGTCTCTCCCAGCGGTCCATATTCTGGACAACGCGATCCATGGCAGCGCTCAGACTGTCAATCTCCTCCGCTTGTTCCATGATGCATTCCTCCACCTCCATGAGCGAAGTACCTTCTCCTGCTGACTTCATATTTTGGTCAGAGATTCTGTCAGAGTCGTGTGTATAGGTGGCAGGGAAGTCAGGCGCAGGAGAGTAAAGCGGAGTCTTTTCATATATGTCCACAAAACATACTCCAAACACTAAATGTACATACATAAATAAACATGGGTACGAGGACCCGTCGTGCACCTATACAACCATATAAACAACACTGACATAAAACTATCTCTGACAAAGACATGAGGGGAAACAGAGGGTTGAATACACAACAGGTAATGAATGGGATTGAAACCAGGTGTGTAGGAAGACAAGACATAACCAATGGAAAATTTTTTTTAAATGGATCAATGATGGCTAGAAGACCAGTGACGTCGACCGCCGAGCACCGCCAGAACAAGGAGAGGCAACGACTTCGGAAGAAGTCGTGACAAGACAAAAAGTCCAAAAAGTTATATTACAGTCCATAGAAACATGTCAAACGAAATATATAATCAATCTTCAGGATGTTTTTAACATAAATCTTCCAAAATGTTCCAATTCCTTTGTCTGTAGAATTGCAATGGAACAGAGCTCGCTCTCACGTGAATGCGTGAGACTGAGCTCGTGGCTCTCTGGCAGACCTCTGACTCATTCCCCTCTCATTCACCCCCTCTTCACAGTAGAAGCATCAAAACAAGGTTCTAAAGACTGTTGACATCTAGTGGAAGCCTTAGGAAGTGCAATATGACCCCATAGACACTGTGTATTCGATAGGCCAAGAGTTGAAAATCTACAAACCTCAGATTTCTCACTTCCTGGTTGGATTTTTTCAGTTTTTTGGCTGCCATATGAGTTCCGTTATACTCACAAACATTATTCAAACAGTTTTAGAAACTTCAGAGTGTTTTCTATCAAAATCCACTAATTATATGCATATTCTAGCTTTTATGGCTGAGTAGCATGCAGTTTAATTTGGGCACGCTTTTCATCCAAAATTACCAATGCTGCCCCCTACCCTAGAGAAGTTAACCTGCCTCCTAACCTTAACTAATGTTGGCGTTAGCCACCTTGCCACTTAGCTAACTTTAGCAACAACAAATTGGAATTCGTAACATATCATTCGTTTTGCAAATTCTTAACATTATGTAGTTTTTGATCATTCCGAACATATTTTCCAATTTGCAATTCTTAACATACTTTATCATACGAATTGTAATTCGCAGCATATCATACGAAATGGATGATGGAGATCCACAAATGAGTACATACCATACAAAACTTAACACATCGTACTAGCGGATTTACAGCGGATTTACATACAGAATCATACGAAATCCTCTGAGACCACGTTGAAACCTGCCACACTTCATCACTTCTGTGTTTGGCAAAGTGATGACTCAAAGGTCAAATCAACTGCATACAAACCTGCACATTTTCCAGATTGCCTCGGTTGTGCATTCATTTGCCTGCAGCCTATGGTGCAATAGGCCTATTCCATCACAAAAATGGTGATATTCATTAGTTCGACTCCTGTAAGAGGTGGTTTTCAAAATAATGGACCGACTTCACAATAGGAGTTTCTAATTATAGTTATGTTGTAGGGAGGCAAGTGCAGCATACCGAAATACAGTGTAGGTACCTTATGCATTGTTACATAGTACAAATTTTTGGAATGCACAATTTTAAGGATTTTGCAAATTAACTAGATCAACACTTACTCTGAGCCACTCCTTCTCCTCTCCTACAGAACTCCTCTCCTCTTCTCTGCTTTCTTACACCTCCCTCCTACCCTCTTTCCCCTCCTCTCCCACACCTCTATCCTCCTTTTCCTCTCCTCCTTCATCCTCCTCTCACCTCCTCTCCTTCAGTTGTCCTCCTCTTCTCGGTCCTGGAGTCATTCTGTTGGAGTCAGCCATGCATGTTAATGCACCTTATCTCTGGCATGGAGCCCAGTTGGATGCCAGGAGTGTGTGTTCACCATCTGTAACAGGAGGGCTATTATTTATATAATGGTTCTTGCCCGCCACATTTGTTTTTTCCTCTGAAATATTGACCCACACAAAAGTCAATCGCACAGCGTAAGTCTATAGCATACAGAGGAGCAGCTGCTCAATGAGCTGTTGGTTGTGTCAGCTCGGATAGGGCAGTTTGTTTTAACATTCACGAGGTGCTCTGCAATGTTTCTCAAGCAAGTGAAACAGACATGTTACTTTTCCTGCAGTAATCAGTTATACCCTACTGCACACATCAATAGCCAACCAAGGAATCAAGTTTTCATAGCATTACATTTTGATTAAAATCAATGCGTTATATGGTCAGTGGCAAATAAAGAATTATTTCACATGCTGATGTGATTTGTGATTCAAAAGGCTCTTCTGCTCAGTTGGACTATTGATTAATCAATATGAATTTCAGTCAACTAATTAATCGTTAATCAAATAAGTGTAGCAGAGGGATTCAAGGGTTTACTCAAGAAGGAAAGAGGTGGAGGCACTGATGTTTTCTGTCTCATTAATGCTGTTTTCAACCACTTTGGCCCCTTTTTCAGATGTAAGTGGTATATTTTCAAAATTCTAAGTACAAACTTAAAATTCTAAGTACTAAACTGAAAAACACTTGTAATGTCACCTATCTGAAGTTCAGAACCTTTGATTGTGCAATCATTGGAGTTTCACACATCTTTCACCCCAGAGTCATTCATGCAAAATCTAAATTCTCTTTGAAATACCACGTGAACATTTAGTTGTCACTAATACATCAATCAGATAATGATCGGCTCACCATTTAGTCATTTTAATTTCCATTTAATCCAATAGTAAACAATACACGTTTCAAAACGGTTCTTTGTGAACTGCTGAATATAAAAGAATAGTACATGGTAAATATAATTTTCTATACAGTATTTCACTATATTATGCAATTAAAAAATGTATATATAAATATAAACTCAGCAAAAAAAGAAACGTCCCTTTTTCAGGACCCTGTCTTTCAAAGATATCCGAAAATCCGAATAACTTCACAGGTCTTCATTGTAAAGGGTTTAAACACTGTTTCCCATGCTTGTTCAATGAACCATAAACAATTAATGAACATGCACCTGTCATTAAGACACTAATAGCTTACAGACGGTAGGCAATTAAAGTAACAGTTATGAAAACTTAGGACACTAAAGAGGCCTTTCTACTGACTCTGAAAAACACCAAAAGAAAGATGCCCAAGGTCCCTGCTCATCTGACGAGTCACGGTTTTGTCTCACCAGGGGTGATGGTCTGATTCACGTTTATCGTCGAAGGAATGAGCGTTACATCGAGGCCTGTACTCTGGAGCGGGATCGATTTGGAGATGGAGGGTCCGTCGTGGTCTGGGGCGTTATGTCACAGCATTATCGGACTGAGCTTGTTGTCATTGCAGGCAATCTCAACACTGTGCATTACAGGGAAGACATCCTCCTCCCTCATGTGGTACCCTTCCTACAGACTCATCCTGACATGACCCTCCAGCATGACAATGCCACCAGCCATACTGCTCGTTCTGTGCGTGATTTCCTGCAAGACAGGAATGTCAGTGTTCTGCCATGGCCAGCGAAGAGCCCGGATCTCAATCCCATTGAGCACATCTGGGACCTGTTGGATCGGAGGGTGAGGGCTAGGGCCATTCCCCCCAGAAATGTCTGGGAACTTGCAGGTGCCTTGGTGGAAGAGTGGGGTAACATCTCACAGCAAGAACTGGCTAATCTGGTGCAGTCCATGAGGAGACGCACTGCAGTACTTAATGCAGCTGGTGGCCACACCAGATACTGACTGTTACTGTTTGATTATGACCCCCCCTTTGTTCAGGGACATATTATTCCGTTTCTGTTAGTCACATGTCTGTGGAACTTGTTCAGTTTATGTCTCAGTTGTTGAATCTTATGTTAAGTTTGCTGAAAATTAAAACGCAGTTGACAACGAGAGGTCTTTTCTTTTGCTGAGTTTATTTGTATCCAATGGCAGGTTGTGAGCATTTTGAGAAATATGTCATTCTTAGTTTCATTATCCTTATACATTACATACGTAGGACAAATCATCAGATATAGGGTTATTAAAAAGCAGTTGGCAAATGTATAATTGTATGCCATTTCTGCCCACGATCACCTTTGTACACGATCACCTTTTTCTATTTGAATTGTATCACGTCTACTCCCACTCCTCCCCTCCGGCATTTGAAATCGCAGGCATACTCACCACAGGTCCTGGGATCCATCATTACGCACACCTGCACATCATCAGAAACACCTAACCTGCATTACCTCACCTATTACCTCCCCTATATTTGGCACCTCCTTAGGTTAGTATTGTCAGTATTGTTTGTTTCATGTCTATATGCTACTTGTGTTTGTTATATTGTTTGATGTTACGTTTATTATTAAACTCACCGCCCGCACTTGCTTTCCGACTCCCAGCGTATACATTACAAAATACTGACTCCAGCAATGGAAGCAACAGGAAAAACAGAATATCTCCCAGACAGTCAATGAGCAGGGATACCTTGTACATCAACCCGATGACCAGCTGGCACAACTGGGGACGGTTATGGAGGAGGCTCTTCGCAGTGTGCAACATCTCGAACATGCCCGGGAGGCGTTGTCATTAACTAGCGGAGGATATTCTATAACCAGTTGATCCAGCACAACAGCCCATCCAGCAAATCGCTCAGATCCGAGATGCCCGTTTGTCCCTCCTGGATAAATATGACGGTGGCTTCCTACTTCAGTACTCCCTCTACTTTATACACCAAATGGGAGCCCCCACCATCAAGAGGTCCAAGGTTGCCCCGGTTATTTCTAGGCTGACTGGGTGGGCGTTGGAATGGGCCATGGCCGTCTGGGAGAGGACCTAGATTCATATGAGTGGTTCATGGCTCTGTTCAAGTGCATTTTTGATCACCCCCCGGAAGGCAGAGAGCGATTTGAGCACTTACTTCGATAACAGCAGGCGGACCAGACGGCTACCAAGTACGTGCTCACTTTCAGGACAGTGCCTGCATTCCGGAGGACCTGCTTCCCGATCCCCTGTGGTTCCACGTCGGTTGAGAGTCCTAATGTTGCTCTTCAGCCCAAAATCCCGGAGGTATACCAGGACCTGTAGGAAGTATTCTCTAAGACCTGCACTACCTGTCTTCCTCCTCATCGCCCCTGGGACTGTGCCATCGACCTGCTGGCAGGGTCTGAGCCCACACGCAGACGCATCTACCATCGTTCTGTGGCTGAGACCCAGGCAATTGAGGATTAAATCCAAGAGGTGCTCCAACAAGGTTTCACCCGCAAGTCCACTTCTCCTACGTCAGCTGGTTTCTTCGTACACCTGCAATCAATCATTACGTGCACCTGCACGTCAGACACACCTGGACTCCATTACCTCCCCTATATATGGCACTCCCTTAGGTTTGTTTTCCCAGTCAGTATTGTTTCATGTCCATAAGCTACCCGTGTTTACTATTGTTCGATGTTCCATTTATTAAACTCACCACCTGCACTTGTTTTCCGACTCCCAACACATACATTACAGCCTGTCTCTCGGCTTAAAATGCATCAACTTAATGTTAATGAAATCCAGATGAGTGAAAAATTCTTACAGTTGAAGTAGGAAGTTTACATATACCTTAGCCAAATACATTTAAACTCAGTTTTTCCTAGTAGAAATTCCCTGTCTTAGGTCAGTTAGGATCACCACTTTATTTTAAGAATGTGAAATGTCAGAATAATAGTGATTTTGTTCCCGCTTTTTATTCTTTCATCACATTCCCAGTGGGTCAGAAGTTTACATACACTCAATTAGTATTTGGTAGCATTGCCTTTAAACTGTTTAACTTGGGTCAAACATTTCGGGTAGCCTTCCACAAGCTTCCCACAACAAGTTGGGTGAATTTTGGCCCATTCCTCCTGACAGAGCTGTTGTAGGCCTCCTTGGTTTGTAGGCTTCAGGTTTGTATGCCTCCTTGCTCGCACACGCTTTTTCAGTTGTGCCCACAAATTTATATAGGATTGAGGTCAGGACTTTGTGATGGCCACTCCATTACCTCGACTTCGTTGTCCTTAAGCCATTTTGCCACAACTTTGGAATTATGCTTGGGGTCACTGTTCATTTGGAAGACCCATTTGCGACCAAGCTTTAACTTCCTGACTGTCTTGAGATGTTGCTTGAATATATCCACAATTTTCCTTATGGTGCCATCTATTTTGTGAAGTGCACCAGTCTCTCCTGCAGCAAAGCACCCCCACAACATGATGCTGTCAGCCCCGTGCTACATGGTTGGGATGGTGTTCTTCGGCTTGCAAGACTCCCCCTTCTTCCTCCAAACATAACGATGGTCATTATGGCCAAACAGTTATATTTTTGTTTCATCAGAGCAGAGGACATTTCTCCAAAAAGTACAATCTTTGTCCCCATGTGCAGTTGCAAACCGTAGTCTGGCATTTATGGCAGTTTTGGAGCTGTGGCTTCTTCCTTACTGAGCGGCCTTTCACGTTATGTCGATTTAGGACTTGTTTTACTGTGGATATAGATAGTTTTGTAATGTTTCCTCCAGCATCTTCACAAGGTCCTTTGCTGTTCTAGGATTGATTTGCACTTTTCGTACTAAAGCACGTTCATCTCTAGGAGACAGAATGCATCTCCTTCCTGAGTGGTATGATGGCTGCGTGGTCCCATGGTGTTTATACTTGCATACTATTGTTTGTTCAGAAGAATGTGGCACCTTCAGGAAAATGCTCCCAAGGATGAACCAGACAAGTGGAGGTCTTGGCTGATTTCTTTTGATTTTCCCATGTCAAGCAAAGAGGCACTGAGTTTGAAGGTAAGCCTTGAAATACATCCACAGGTACACCTCCAATTGACTCAAATGACATCAATTAGTCTATCAGAAGCTTCTAAAGCCATGATATTTTCTGGAATTTTCCAAGCTGTTTAAAGGCTCAGTCAACTTAGTGTATGTAAACTTCTGCCCCACTGGAATTGTGATACAATGAATTATAAGTGAACATGTAAACTGTCTAAACAATTGTTGGAAGAATTACTTGTGTCATGCACAAAGTAGATCCTATCTGTCTTGCCAAGTCTTATCTGACTTGCCAAAACTATAGTTTGTTAACAAGACATTTGTGGAGTGGTTGTAAAACGAGTTTTAATGACTAAGTATCTAAACTTCAACTCTATATACAACCCAGTTATGTCACAGTGCATTGTACACTGCACTAAAATTCCAAATGGTAGCATATTGCACGTTCCACTTTGTCCTATTGAACCACACTGGCTGATGGAGAATGATAGAGTATTGAAAGCTTCATCCATATATGATTTGTTTTTACCTTCCAATATGCCAGATTACAGTAATACATTGTGGCAAACATATGGAAATGTAGTGTTCTGCAGTTATCAAACTATATACAGTACAATGACTTGGCACTACATTTTGGTTCGGTATTTGTCATTTGAGTAGTTTAAGCGACAATTGTATTAACACATTTCAAGAAAATCATTTCAAAGGTGAATATTGCATTTTGAAAAGCAGATACTTTGAATATTTATCCAAATTGAGTGATTTGGTGCAGTGAACAGGTGTTGAGTTTTGAAATACGAGCCATTTTGATGAATGTGCTTAGAGTTGTGAAAATGTATACAACGGGTGGGTCTAATCTTGAATGCTGATTGGTTATAACCGCATTCCAGACAGTGTCTATTCCAAAAGTTACCACCTGATAAATCTGACATTAAAATGCCTATTTACTTTATTCATCAAGCCCAGCCATGTATTAACTTGATCTCCACTATAAAAAGCATCTAGACATCTCACATCTTTTAGACTAACATATTGTTTTCAACTGCGGATATTTGTATAAACCTTGCAACGTTTCTCAGCCAGACAGAATCATGAATCAGCTGAACATGTTATGGATATAGTCAAAGAAATGTCAAAAAAAGGTAAAACGAAACACTGCTAGTTTGCAATCTTTCCAGCTTCAGGTTTAAGTGAGCACATTGTCCATGCCAGGCGAAATCTTGCATCATTAGCTCACTGTTATGGATGTATCCAAATAAATGTCTCTAAAAACAGATTAAACAAATGCAATAACAGCAACTACTGTTGTTATTCTGCCTGCAGTGTTTGACGTGACTGTAAATTAGCTGTAGTTGGCTAGCTAGCAAGCAAGCGATAAGAACGTTGCGAGCCAGTATGACAATGGAACATTTACAACGAACGACTGGATGGATACTTAACAAAAAGACTGAACAACTGGGTCGCGTCTCTGACAACTGAACCGATAGAACGAACGACCAGCCGGCTTGGGTAGGCTCGATTTGTGTCAGGAATATATCTTGGAAGGATGAAATAGTCTGATTTATTTTTAGAAATGTCAATCATTTGAATATGTTGGCCGCCCGTGGTATGAAAGTGACAATGCCCTCGAAGCCGGTGTTTGGAGGCTATATTGGCACTGTTTTCTGGCCCTCGAATTCATCTCGGGCCTAACACCCGTGACAATATATCCTCCAAACCCCGGCATCTCGGGTATGATCACATACTTGTGAAAATTGTACCAAAATGATAAAAGAACTGTAACAGCTGGTGTTACAGTGGCCAGTAGACAAAAGATGGTAAAGGACACAAACCAGCCATTAACATGTTGACAGGTGGATCTCCAAGAAAAACAGCGAGGAATATAAATAGAAAAAACTAATCACAATGTCAATTTGTATACAGAACATGATCTGCCAGTTCCGTGCTTTTTTATGTGTTTTGGCCAAGTGGTCATGGTTGAATTTGAGTCACTAAATGGAAGAAAACAAACTGAGAAGGGGAGAGACTATCTGGACCAATTTGCAATGATGAATGTTCATTTTCATTTTGTCACAAAACATTCTCAATCCTGTCCACTAATGAACACAACCTAGCTAATCAGAAGGCATTTTGATTTTGATTGCTTTGTTTACCCAATGACAGGATTTGCAGTCCTTATTGATGACATTCTAATTGTGTGAAAGGAACAGACTGTTCTTACGCTGATCACAGTTGAACATCCACATTTTGTATTTTCACACCCAATTACCACGGAAGAGTAGCGGTCTCCCGCTCTAGCCCAAATCCTCCAGAGAAAAAAACTCATTTTCTTCAGTGAAAAGGGTTAGCAATCCGCCATCCCTACGACCTTGTTAGAAATTCAATTAGCTGTTAAGTCGGGGGCCCGGGAAGACAGCATTCTGCCCATTAATTATAACAAGACATCTGTAATCCCTAGTTAGCAATGGGGGGGGGGGGCTAAATCCAGCAGCTAAATCCCCTACAAAATAGAAAGTCTTATTTGTGATGACCAGACACATTCTGTGATATAGTTAATGCATCTGATTAACAAGGACTTTACTAAGGCGCAACAATATATAAATGATACCTCCAAAGCTTAGGCACTAGCACTGTTCTAATGGTAGATCCGTATTTCACCTGCAACAGGTGAGGGGTAATGAAATAGATGAGTGGCACCCTTGAAATTAAAATAATTACATTTATGCTGGGGGTTTTTTATGTGACATTTTCACCTAGGTCAGACATGTGGTTTGTATGAAATGTCATGAATTTCTCACGTGCTTCTCCCTCGTGGAAAAAATTTATTCCCTCGTGACATTTTTTCACACATTTATTTTTCACCACTTCCAGCTACATTTGGTCTCCCAACCAGGACCAGCTTCAAAGGAAAACCAGCAGTGGGATGCAGAGTGCTATATTTCTGGAATGAATGTGCCAAAACTGGATAAAAAGCATTGAAAATAAGGACAAAGCTAACAACCAAAATAGGGAAAATTGCAGGAAAGAGCGAGACGTTTTATTTAATTGCGTTAAAAAATAGTATTTTGTTTTGCTATCACTACTTTGGGTTTTTGTTTCGATTTTAATAATATCATTATTTTGATTTGCAATACTGTTTTTGCTCGATTTTAATGGCACAAAAGTAACTCAATCACTAGTGGATATTACTCTAAAGGAGTGTAAAACTGCAATCCTTAATTGAAACACTAACAAAATTCTCCACACCAGTTTCTGTAAAAGGTTGAGGTAAGGGCTGGAAAAAAGCAACCACTATCAAATCAATTCACTGTACTATGGATGTAAAGACTGACCATCCATGATAACAAAATGATAATTTTTCAATTCTTCAGCTGTCCCCACAGGAGAACCCTTTGGTTCCCGGTGGAACCCTTTGGTTTGTTGTAGATCACTACTTGGAAAGGGTTCTACATGAAACTGAAAAGGGTTCTACCTCAAACCAAAAATAGTTCAAAGGGTTCTCCTATGGGGACAGCAGAAGAACATTTATGTTCTAGATAATACCATTCTATGAGTAGTTTTAACCATGTTTTTAGGTTATACAGTGTTTGTTTACAAACTTGTGTTCTTTAATGTGAAACAGTCAATTAGATCCAATTTCACAACCCAACCTCCCCCAACCACAAACAAACCCCCCCACAACACACACACACACACACACTACAGTCTCCTAACACCAGACACTGGACTTGGATAGTTCTTAAAAAACAAAAACTTTCATTGCTCTCCTATGGAATCAATCCCCCATTGGGATGATAATGCCAGTGTAACGACTGCGCTGAGAGTCGGGAAGCAAGTACAGGGTGAGTGTTTTAGTAAATAAATAAAACAATTAACATGAACCACAAACAATGCACCGACATGAAACAGAGTCAATAACATCTGGGGAAAGAACCAAGGGGAGTGACAGATATAGGGAAGATAATCAAGGAGGTGATGGAGTCCAGGTGAGTGTCATGAGGCGCTGGTGTGCTTGACGATGGTGACAGGTGTGTGGGATAATCAGCAGCCTGATGACCTAGAGGCCAGAGAGGGAATGTACGTGACAACCATCTAGATCTAAATTAATATTTAATCACATTTTTTGCCCATCTTTGAAAATAACCCTGACATACGTACCATGGCGGTACACTATAAATACCCCTAAGTGTTAGCAGGAGGCAATATGGCCTACTCATATTTCTTATTTATTAAGTCGAAGGTCTGGCAGGTAAATTTGAATGAACCCTGGCAGTTGGCTTGTCTGGAAACCCTACTGTATTTCATAATAAATGAGTGGGAAGCATTAGCACAGAGAACAGTGACGGCTCAATCTGCAGCAGAGCATGCTGGAGTAGCTGTACAGTAATGATCAGACTTGATCTCACTGTGAGCCACACTTGAGGAAGACGGAATTACGTTTCCGTCGACCTTGAGCACACGTCTATTCCGGCTGTTATCAAATGTAGACCCGACAGTGTGGAACCTTGTTTAAGGAGCCATGTTGTCAACGGGGGTTAGAGTAGGTGAACATTGTGGATTTAGTACTGTTACTGCAACATTGCTTCACTGTGCTCATCTGAACAGCATCTCGCTCCTCCCTCTACACAGGCACACACGAGTGCACATGCATGATCACATGCGCATGCACACGCACAAACACACACACACACACTCAACGAACAGTCCTTCATGGTAGCCATACATGACTATGTCACCTCGTCATGACTCCAAGGCTTAATACACTCCTCATTGGCAGTCTGACCAATGACAGTTGGGGAACACTCCCAATCTATCCACTACTACCACCTGCGTGCAGAGGAACTGTTTGATCACACTCCCTGGATTGTACTCGGAGGAAACCCAACTACAGTACATACAAATAATGACTTTCTCAGTCTACAGTCTACACAACACAAGAGGAGTTGGTAATGGTTACGATATGTTTCATAGAGTGTGTAAAATAACTATATTCCACAACACAGGCCTGAGGCTAAATCATGTAGTGTAATCCAGAGGAGGTGCATATGGGAATACATCAAAAGGTTGCTCTTTGAGGGACTTGGCCAAGATGATGCTATTATGTGACTGAACATGCTGTGTATGTGTGGGTAGGCACCCGAGTGGGTGCCAGGTATGTTTGTTCCCAAATGTCCGATAGCTGGTGAGTCAGACAGATGGTCTCCTGAGTGAGGTCTTACTTAATACCATATAGGTGGACATGGAGGACATGAAGGTTGGCACGTCACACCACAACTTCCTCTGACAAGCCCCACCTCTTCCTCCACTCATACTTCTATCACAACCAGTAATAAATCGCACCCTATCCCTTTCCCTTGTCTCTTTCCCTTCAGTGTTTGCAGATCTGCAAGGTATAAGCAATATGGTGCACTCTCAGAAAAAAAGGTGCAATCTAGAACTTAAAAGGGTTCTTCGGCTGTCTGCACAGGGGAACCTTTTTTTGGTTCCAGGTAGACATTTTGGGGTTCCATGTAGAACCCTTTCCACAGAATCTGTCCACGAGAGATTACTGTCCGGCTAACGTACACAGTTGAAACAAAACTCAATAAAGATGTTTGAGTCCTAAGGGCCGACATTGTAAAACGATAGTCCTGAGGTATTAAAATCCCTTATTATATTACTCTTCAACCCCCCAAGCCAGCAGACAGTAGGCCTACAGATCATGGAGAGAAAATGTATTCAGAAAAAGACAGCAGAAGCCATTGAATAAATGATAAGCTTTCCTGATTTATATATCTGTGTGGAGCGCTGCACTATCACCAAAGAAATGGGTTTATTTGCACCTCAGGTTCAAAGAGCAGGCTCGCCAAGCCAAAGGCCAGACTATAATTAATAGCGTGTCATGCTGTGCTGATTAAAGCATCTTGGTTCCCTCTACTTCCCATTTTCAATGGACGCTGTTGCTTGATTCATTGTGCAGCTCATCACTTCTGGGTGGTGTCGTGTCTTTGGCTATGCCGGATTAAGTGATATGACATGCTATTCTATAAAATAATAATTATCCGTAATTAATATCACCTGATTGAGCTAATCATGTAAATGTAATTAACTAGAGAGTCGGGCACCACAAAATAATATTTATAGAGCTGTTATCTTCCGAATAAACTCTTAAAGACCTAATAATATTTTACATCCATTGCAGTCAACATTAATCTTCATCTTACTTCAGTCTCATCTGAAAGTTGTAAATTCTTGGTTATCTGCAAGAACCATGGCTAACAATTTGAATTAGCAATACAAAATTGGGTTTAATTATTTATTTACTAAATACCTAACTAATAACACAGAATTCACATACACACAATTAATCATAACTTGATTACAAATTACGACATAAAGGAAAACGTCCCTAGCGGGCGGAACAGATATGACAGCTTGTTACACAAAGGAAAAGGGGCTGGGTTGGAAGACTGAGGGACACAGGGAGAAGCTGTGCTATCGTAAATACAGTATCTTATGCATTCTAAATTACCGCCCATTTGGAAAAGGAAAATGCTATAAATATTCACTCTGAGCTGCACTTCAGTAGGTTGGTGGTAGATGGAAGGCCGTGTTGCAAACCGAGTCCTCTGTCCTTTGAAGAATGCCTCTGGTTGTCAATTGGATACGTTGTAGTAACGTCGTTGGGTGATAGATGGGATACTCTGTCTGTCTGTTCCTTCCTAACCTGCGTTTGCAGCTGCGGTCGCTAACTCAACAGCTAGGAGGTATCACTTCTGTAGTGATTAAGAGTTCAAAGTTCATACCATTTGCAACCAAAGCTCATGCTGATGTTGGCTTCGTTCTGAACCATTCTGACATAGGACCGTCGCCCTCATATCCTCGGAACAGGAAGTTATGTTGTCGTCAAGGGCTTATATAGGAAGGGAGAGGAGGGTGTGTTTGAAAAGTTGTATAGCCCTTGTCCCTTCACAGGGGAGGGCCACTGATTGAGCAGCCCTATCTTATGAAAACCAAATGTCACATTTTAGAAGCTAAAATCACATTTCATCCCATCACAAATAATTTCATATTCAAACATTTAAATTGAACAACAATTCCATGTGAATCCGATAACTCTGATGTGTAGACATTACACTGTAGAGTTTATGAGAATGTCTCAGATGACAACCGAACTAACATCATATTCATTAAGTACCACCGCATATGTTCAATTGTTCGGATTACCAGAATATAGTTCATTTCCCCCCACATTCTGACATTCCCAGAATCTCAATGTTAACCAAGGGTTTTGCAAATGTAACCTTAGTAGGGTAGAGAGAGGAAAAAGGGGGGAAGAGATATTTAAACCAACCCCCAGGCCAACATCATGACAGTGGAGATATTAACAAGGCTCAACAAAAGCAAATGGTGTCTTTTCAGAATGAGAAAATGCTGCATCTATTCAAGTGTTCATTAAAACCGTGGACATTGCATGATTAGAACTACCCAATTCATAGACGCTGACTGCTTTAGTGCCAATTGACGATAGTATCTTCTGAACAGGAGAGTTTTGATAAGAGCCCCGATGCTTGCTCTAAAAATTAACACGCATCGCTTGCCATGCAGTTTTGGAAACATAAGGAACGTATATTTCATATCAGTGAGAAATAACTTTCCCCCAAAAAAGGTTACATTTCTACACACCTTTTTAGGGTTAGGGTTCCCACAAAGCCATATTTTGATGTTACAGCACTTGTTTACGGAAGACAGAGTCATCTGTCTGTGCTAATTCGCTATCTGCATCTCCGAGATGCCACAAATTGTTGTCGCAAAAATACTGTCGGGTGCAACTGTGTTAAAACCTGTTAAAATAGTGTACAGTAAGTGTGTATTTTGCATTTGTGAAATTATTTTGATGTCATATAAAAGTAGAGGTATTTATAACCGAAACCGCAATTGAGAATCGATTCATGGTTAGAACAAATTCCCCTTTAAACAGAACATGTAAGCTCCTTGGACTAAAGGGATTAATGTTAGGCTCCTTTAGTCCATTATTGGGCTAGGTTAGAACAAGATTATTTTGAAATGGGGACACAGCCAGACGCGGACTGAACATCTGGCATTTCAGTCAAATGCCAGATGGGCTGGTCAATTATTAGCCTAGTGGGCATGTCTAACTTGGGATCTTTTGCCCAAATTATCATTATCTGGTTAATAATGGTGGCCTCAATTAAAATTTATTTTTTATTTATTTATTTATTTTACCTTTATTTAACCAGGTAGGCAAGTTGAGAACAAGTTCTCATTTACAATTGCGACCTGGCCAAGATAAAGCAAAGCAGTTCGACAGATAAAACGACACAGAGTTACACATGGAGTAAAAACCAACATACAGTCAATAATGCAGTATAAACAAGTCTATATACAATGTGAGCAAATGAGGTGAGAAGGGAGGTAAAGGCAAAAAAGGCCATGATGGCAAAGTAAATACAATGCAAGTAAAATACTGGAATGGTAGTTTTGCAATGGAAGAATGTGCAAAGTAGAAATAAAAAATAATGGGGTGCAAAGGAGCAAAATAAATAAATAAATTAAAATTAAATACAGTTGGGAAAGAGGTAGTTGTTTGGGCTAAATTATAGGTGGGCTATGTACAGGTGCAGTAATCTGTGAGCTGCACTGACAGTTGGTGCTTAAAGCTAGTGAGGGAGATAAGTGTTTCCAGTTTCAGAGATTTTTGTAGTTCGTTCCAGTCATTGGCAGCAGAGAACTGGAAGGAGAGGCGGCCAAAGAAAGAATTGGTTTTGGGGGTGACTAGAGAGATATACCTGCTGGAGCGTGTGCTACAGGTGGGAGATGCTATGGTGACCAGCGAGCTGAGATAAGGGGGGACTTTACCTAGCAGGGTCTTGTAGATGACATGGAGCCAGTGGGTTTGGCGACGAGTATGAAGCGAGGGCCAGCCAACGAGAGCGTACAGGTCGCAATGGTGGGTAGTATATGGGGCTTTGGTGATAAAACGGATTGCACTGTGATAGACTGCATCCAATTTGTTGAGTAGGGTATTGGAGGCTATTTTGTAAATGACATCGCCAAAGTCGAGGATTGGTAGGATGGTCAGTTTTACAAGGGTATGTTTGGCAGCATGAGTGAAGGATGCTTTGTTGCGAAATAGGAAGCCAATTCTAGATTTAACTTTGGATTGGAGATGTTTGATATGGGTCTGGAAGGAGAGTTTACAGTCTAACCAGACACCTAAGTATTTGTAGTTGTCCACGTATTCTAAGTCAGAGCCGTCCAGAGTAGTGATGTTGGACAGGCGGGTAGGTGCAGGTAGCGATCGGTTGAAGAGCATGCATTTAGTTTTACTTGTATTTAAGAGCAATTGGAGGCCACGGAAGGAGAGTTGTATGGTATTGAAGCTTGCCTGGAGGGTTGTTAACACAGTGTCCAAAGAAGGGCCGGAAGTATACAGAATGGTGTCGTCTGCGTAGAGGTGGATCAGGGACTCACCAGCAGCAAGAGCGACCTCATTGATGTATACAGAGAAGAGAGTCGGTCCAAGAATTGAACCCTGTGGCACCCCCATAGAGACTGCCAGAGGTCCGGACAGCAGACCCTCCGATTTGACACACTGAACTCTATCAGAGAAGTAGTTGGTGAACCAGGCGAGGCAATCATTTGAGAAACCAAGGCTGTCGAGTCTGCCGATGAGGATATGGTGATTGACAGAGTCGAAAGCCTTGGCCAGATCAATGAATACGGCTGCACAGTAATGTTTCTTATCGATGGCGGTTAAGATATCGTTTAGGACCTTGAGCGTGGCTGAGGTGCACCCATGACCAGCTCTGAAACCGGATTGCATAGCAGAGAAGTTATGGTGAGATTCGAAATGGTCGGTAATCTGTTTGTTGACTTGGCTTTCGAAGACCTTAGAAAGGCACGGTAGGATAGATATAGGTCTGTAGCAGTTTGGGTCAAGAGTGTCCCCCCCTTTGAAGAGGGGGATGACCGCAGCTGCTTTCCAATCTTTGGGAATCTCAGACGACACGAAAGAGAGGTTGAACAGGCTAGTAATAGGGGTGGCAACAATTTCGGCAGATAATTTTAGAAAGAAAGGGTCCAGATTGTCTAGCCCGGCTGATTTGTAGGGGTCCAGATTTTGCAGCTCTTTCAGAACATCAGCTGAATGGATTTGGGAGAAGGAGAAATGGGGAAGGCTTGGGCGAGTTGCTGTTGGGGGTGCAGTGCTGTTGTCCGGGGTAGGAGTAGCCAGGTGGAAAGCATGGCCAGCCGTAGAAAAATGCTTATTGAAATTCTCAATTATGGTGGATTTATCAGTGGTGACAGTGTTTCCTATCTTCAGTGCAGTGGGCAGCTGGGAGGAGGTGTTCTTATTCTCCATGGACTTTACAGTGTCCCAGAACTTTTTTGAGTTAGTGTTGCAGGAAGCAAATTTCTGCTTGAAAAAGCTAGCCTTGGCTTTTCTAACTGCCTGTGTATAATGGTTTCTAGCTTCCCTGAACAGCTGCATATCACGGGGGCTGTTCGATGCTAATGCAGAACGCCATAGGATGTTTTTGTGTTGGTTAAGGGCAGTCAGGTCTGGGGAGAACCAAGGGCTATATCTGTTCCTGGTTCTAAATTTCTTAAATGGGGCATGTTTATTTAAGATGGTTAGGAAGGCATTTAAAAAAAATATCCAGGCATCCTCTACTGACGGGATGAGATCAATATCCTTCCAGGATACCCCGGCCAGGTCGATTAGAAAGGCCTGCTCGCAGAAGTGTTTCAGGGAGCGTTTTACAGTGATGAGTGGAGGTCGTTTGACCGCTGACCCATTACGGATGCAGGCAATGAGGCAGTGATCGCTGAGATCTTGGTTGAAGACAGCAGAGGTGTATTTAGAGGGGAAGTTGGTTAGGATGATATCTATGAGGGTGTCCGTGTTTAAGGTTTTGGGGAGGTACCTGGTAGGTTCATTGATTATTTGTGTGAGATTGAGGGCATCAAGTTTAGATTGTAGGATGGCTGGGGTGTTAAGCATGTTCCAGTTTAGGTCGCCTAGCAGCACGAACTCTGAAGATAGATGGGGGGCAATCAGTTCACATATGGTGTCCAGAGCACAGCTGGGGGCAGAGGGTGGTCTATAGCAGGCGGCAACGGTGAGAGACTTGTTTTTAGAGAGGTGGATTTTTAAAAGTAGAAGTTCAAATTGTTTGGGTACAGACCTGGATAGTAGGACAGAACTCTGCAGGCTATCTTTGCAGTAGATTGCAACACCGCCCCCTTTGGCAGTTCTATCTTGTCTGAAAATGTTGTAGTTTGGAATTAAAATGTCTGAGTTTTTGGTGGTCTTCCTAAGCCAGGATTCAGACACAGCTAGAACATCCGGGTTGGCAGAGTGTGCTAAAGCAGTGAATAGAACAAACTTAGGGAGGGGGCTTCTAATGTTAACATGCATGAAACCAAGGCTATTACGGTTACAGAAGTCGTCAAAAGAGAGCGCCTGGGGAATAGGAGTGGAGCTAGGCACTGCAGGGCCTGGATTCACCTCTACATCGCCAGAGGAACATAGGAGGAGTAGAATAAGGGTACGGCTAAAAGCTATGAGAATTGGTCGTCTAGAACGTCTGGAACATAGAGTAAAAGGAGGTTTCTGGGGGCGATAAAATAGCATCAAGGTATAATGTACAGACAAATGTATGGTAGGATGTGAATACAGTGGAGGTAAACCTAGGTATTGAGTGATGAAGAGAGAGATATTGTCTCTAGAAACATCGTTGAAACCAGGAGATGTCATTGCATGTGTGGGTGGTGGAACTAATAGGTTGGATAAGGTATAGTGAGCAGGACTAGAGGCTCTACAGTGAAATAAGCCAATAAACACTAACCAGAACAGAAATGGACAAGACATATTGACATTAAGGAGAGGCATGCTTAGTCGAGTGATCAAAAGGGTCCGGTGAGTGGAGAGGTTGGTTGGTGATTTAGACAGCTAGCCAGGGCATCGGTTGCAAGCTAGCATAGGATGGACGTCTGTTGTTAGCTACCTCTTGCGTTCCGTCAGTAGATTAGTGGGGTTCTGTGTGGTAGAGGGGATCAATCCAAATCACACAACAACAACAAAAATAAAAACAATAGATATAGTTATAGAGGCCCAAGAAGAAAACATCATCATAATAATAATTAAAAAAAATATATAAAAAAAAAAAATTGTCCGATTGTCTATTCAGATAGCAGCCGGTAAGACAGCTAACGGTTAGCAGGCCGCAGATGGGCGTTCAGGTAACGTCGCGACGGAGGAGCCAGCCGAATAACTCCTTCGGGTAGATAACGTCGGCAGTCCAGTTGTGAAGGCCCGGTGGGGCTCCGCGAAGGCAGCAAAACGGGTCCGGATAGGCGACTGCAGCCCAGGTGCGATTGATGGAACTCAGGAGTGATTGACGGAGCTTGCTAGCTCCGGAACAATTGATGTTTGCTCCGGAATCGACGAAGGCCGATAGTCACACGGATAGCAGCTAGCTAGCTGTGAGATCCGGGCATGAATGTCCAGAGAGCAGTCGAAATCCAGGGACATGGAGAGAAAAATTGGTCCGGTATGCTCCGCTCCGAGCCGCGCTGCGCCGTACAGAACTGGCGATAGACTTTCGAGCCAAAGGATAGCCGATGACCACAAACCGTGGTTAGCTGAACACCAACGACTTGCCAGTAAAGGAGCCAACTAGCTTCTGAACTAGCTTCTGGATTAGCTACTGGCTAGTTTCAGGCCAGCCTCCTGGAGTTTCTGGCTAGCTTCTTGGAGGATTATAGATCTGAGGTAAATAATACTTTTTTATAAATATACATTGGTGAGGCGGGTTGCAGGAGAGTGTTTTGAAGATGAGTTGATGGAAAATAAAAATAAAATGTATGTGAAAAAGTTGTAAATATATATATATACAGGACACGACAAGACGAGGACAAAAGACGTCTGAACTGCTATGCCACCTTGGAGATGTTCATACACAATGAACACAATGAAAAATAATGGGCTGGTGTAGGGGCCTCAAGGAAGAAAATGGGCAGGTGTGTTAGAAATGCCAGGGATGATTTTTGGTCCCAGTCCGCCCCCGGACACAGCTATAGTTCAGGAAACTATTCAAATGTCTCCTGATTCCAGTCTCTCGGTTGGATAATGTGCTGGCCATTACAGTTAGTGAAACTGCAAATCGTCTAGAAAGGAGTGGTGAGCATCGTTGATTTGGTGCTGATCGTTGATTTAAATTGCCATCGTTTCCCCTAAACCACACGGCATCGAGACCAATAGTGTGAATAATTCAACTTATATTTAACCCTATGAAGTCCAGGAAAGTCCTTGTAGGCTGATAAATGTTTTAAATTATCTCTGTTCTCGTTCAACAACCTATACAATTTTCATCATTCAATTTCATTTCTTTTGGGGATTTTGTGAAATTAAACAAAACCAATGTATTCTACTTTGTAAAGTAGTACCATCTTGCTAAAGAATAGTGCAGTACTGTAGCAGAACTCAAATGAACCATTACTCTAATCAGTGCTCACTCTGCTCACTCTGTTGTTTGGCAGGATGTGGAGCTAGATTAGAAGAACTCCAAGGAATCGCTGGACTTGTTCACTGAGTCTGTCTGAACGTATCCCAGGGTGTTTCTGCCAGTTATACTCAGTATGGGTCAGAACACAGCATACTCAGCTCATCTGGAAACATCCTCACTACATCCTCAAAATCAGTCAGTTTTAAGCTAGAGATATCAGAAAGCGATCGGATGACAGGCAGCCGGGTTAAAAAGGATCTGCAGTGGGCCAAACGAGGCTATAACAGCTGGGAAGCCACAGCATGGCAGAATGATATATTACCAAGATGTGAAAACTGCCATGCTTTGAAACATGAACATGCTGTATAATTTAAATTTAAAGGCCCAGTGCAGTCAAAAATGTGATTTTCCGTGTTTTTTATTTATTGAACAACAACAAAAATTACGCACCATGTAACAATTTAAAAGATTTTACTGAGTTACAGTTCATATAAGGAAATCAGACAATGAAATAAATTCATTAGGCCCTAATCTATGGATTTCACATGACTGGGAATAAAAAATTTAAAAGCTAGGGGCGTGGATCAGAAAACCAGTCAGTATCTGGTATGACCACCATATTCGTCACGCAGCACAACACATCTCCTTCGCATAGAGTTGATCAGGACGTTGATTGTGGCCTGTGGAATGTTGTCCCACTCCTCTTCAATGGCTGTGAGAAGATGGATATTGGCGGGAACTAGAACATTCTGTCATACACACTGATCCAGAGCATTCCAAACAGGCTCAATAGGTGACATGTCTGGTTAATATGCAGACCATGAATGAACTGGGACATTTTCAGCTTCCGGGAATTGTGTACAGATCCTTGTGACACTGGGCCGTGCATTATCATGCTGAAACGTGATATGATGATGAATGGCACAGAAATTGGCCTCAGGATCTCGTCACGGTATCCCTGTGTATTCAATTTGCAATCAATAAAATACAATTGTGTTTGTTGTTCTTAGCTTATGCCTGCCGGTACCATAACCTCGCCACCACCATGGGGCACTCAGTTCACAATGTTGAAGTCAGCAAACCTCTTGGCCACACAACGCCATACGTACTGCCAAATTCTTGAAAACGATGTTGGAGGTGACTTATGGTCGAGAAATGAACATGCAATTCTCTTTCTACAGCTCTTGTGGACATTCCTGCAGTCAGCATGCCAAAACTTGACACATCTGTGGCATTGTCTTGTCTGACAAAACTGCACATTTTAGAGTGGCAATTTCTTGTCCCCAGTACAAGGTGCACCTTCTTGATATGCCACACCTGTCAGGTGGATGGATGATTTTGGCAAAAGAGCAATCCTCACTAACTGGGATGTAAACACATTTGTGCACAACATTTTAGAGAAATAAGATTTTTGTGAGTATGGAACTTTTCCGGTATCTTTTATTTCAGTTCATGAAAAACGTGACCAGCAATTTTCATGTTGCGGTTAAATATTTGTTCAGTGTACAGTGGAAAGTATTCAGACCACTTAACTTAACCACTTAACACAGTTTGTTACGTTACAACCTTATTCTAAAACGGATGAAATCGTTTTTTCCCCCCATTACCCCATAGTAACAGATTTTTGCAAATGTATTATAAATAAAAAAGGAAATATCACATTTACATAAGTATTCAAACCCTTTACTCAGTACTTTGTTGAAGCACCTTTGGCAGCGATTACAGCCTTTGAGTCTTCTCAGGTACGATGCTACAAGCTTGGCACACCAGTATTTGGGGAGTTTCTCCCATTCTTCTCTGCAGATCCTCTCAAGCTCTGTCAAGTTGCTGCAAAGCTATTTTCAGGTCTCTCCGGAGATGTTCGATGGGGTTCAAGTCTGGGCTCTAGCTGGGCCACTCAAGGACATTCAGAGACTTGTCCTGAAACCACTCCTGCATTGCCTTGGCTATGTGCTTAGAGTTGTTGTCCTGTTGGAAGGTGAACCTTCTCCCCAGTCTGAGGTCCTGAGTGCTCTGAACCAGGTTTTCATCAAGGATCTCTCTGTACTTTGCGCCGTTCATCTTTCCTCTTCCCCTGACTAGTCCTCCAGTCCCTTCCACTGAAAAACATCCCCACAGCATGATGTTGCCACCACCATGCTTCACCATAGGGATGGTGTCAGATTTCCTCCAAATGTGACGCTTGGCATTCAGGTCAAAGAGTTTAATCTTGGTTTCATCAGACTAGCGAATCTTGTTTCTCACTGTCTGAGAGTCCTTTAGGTGCCTTTTCTGGCGGGCTGTCATGTGGGCTGTCATGTGCATTTTGTGCATTTTACTGATTAGTGGCTTCTGTCTGGCGACTCTAACATAAAGGCGTGATTGGTGGAGTGCTGCAGAGATGATTGTCGTTCTGGAAGGCTCTCCCATCTCCACAGAGGAACTCTGGAGCTCTGTCAGAGTGACCATCAGGTTCTTGATCTCCTCCCTGACCAAGACTAAATTCTTGCTTGAGAAATTCCTCTTGGCGAAGACGCTATTTTTATTTATTGTTGACCATTTTAATCTAAAACAATCGCAGTAAGGTACTTAATTGTTAACCTAAAATTATTTGGTATTGAGATGAAAACAATTGCATTGGACCGTTAAGATGCTTTTGGCATCTGTTGTCTTTTCCAACTGCACACAGTAGCTGAATTAAACAGGGGGAAATGTATGCATGAGAATTGATTGGCTGATATTAGGACGTGTCAAACAATATGGCATGAGGATCCTCAAATCATTACAATTAATTGTTTTTCAGCCCTTAAACATTCCTTTCCAGGCAGCACAATCCCCATTAATTAACCTCTAAAATGGCTCAGCTGAGGTTTTAATAGATGTTTCTCATCTGAGATGGCAAGGCTATTATCCACATGCTACACACTCTGTGGAAAAACAAAATGTAAGCTGTTATTTGGAAGTAACTTCTCACAACTACACACATTGACCCATGAGAGGGAGAGCAATTTCAGATACAAAAATCGGCCCCAAAATACATTGTGCGTGCTTAGAATATAAATAAGATACAGTTCAGACTGTACTGTAAATACGTATTGTTGTCTTATGACGCTGGTACACAGGCAATCTCATGGGTCAAATCGGAATCAAAAAGGCATGTACACAAATCACAACCGTCAAAATGGTGTTCAAAGCAGGGCATTGGGAAGGGTGTGTGAAATAGGAGGTGCAAGCACAGAGGGGTATTGTGTTGGATGTTCCTATGGGAGGCTGTTTTGAGCATGCTCATACTTCAAAGACAGTGCTGAACACCTCACTGTTCTGACTCTGGCCAAGCTGTCCCGAATTCACTCAGCCAGAAACGTATCAGAGAACAAATGAATGGTTCGGCGCCATCTACCAAAACTTAGCAATTCTGTTAATTACTGCTTGGCGTGTAAGCAACACCACAGCGTTCTGTTGTTCTGACACTCACACAGCAAAGGAAAAAGTATGGTAGGAATACAGGAAAGAGAGAGTGAGAGAGGGATAGAGAGAGATCACACTATGTTAAACAAGTTAGTACATCTATGATAGTAGATATAATTCATATTAAGCAGCAGGTGGCCTTGAAAGGTATGTAATTCAAAGTGTCCTACAACTCCCTCTGTTTTTCTAGGACAAACATAAATCAATATTGGTTCCTCTGAACCACGACTACCGTCCGTATCACTCAGAGATCATTAATAGAGTGACCATGTCTCACTGATCATTTATGTGACCATCTCCAGAGGTTTTCAAATGATCAAATATGATCAATGCCTCAAAGGTCCCTAGTAGCGTGGGTTAGTGAAACACTATATGAGCACAATCAGTAGTGTCCCTATACTTCTAGCATTACTGAGAGAACAAAAAGGAGAAAAAAGTGTCAAAAAGTGGGCCACGTCATCCACAGGCTATTCTCTTTTGTCTTTGAGGCTCCGTCTAGGCTTTGGGAAAAGGCACAGCTTGTTCCATACAATTTAAATTAAAACGGGTCTGGGCAGGCAGGCAGGCAGACAGACAGAGAGATGAGAACACATGGCAGTGGTCCCAGTGTGAGATCTGAACCACACTATGCACTCTAATAGGAGCCTAACAAGGTATTCATAAATGGGAAATTGCCTGGAGAGGAAGAAAGAAATATCACCTTTACTGAACAAACCCTCATCATTTTCTTTGTCTTGCTATGAGAGGCATTGGCATTTGAAAGATCCTTGGTCTTTTTTTCATTAAAGAAGTCATAGCAGACATGTAATTGCGCACGGAGGCAAGAGTCTTTAATCTTCTACAAGCTGTCTTGCCATTGCTTGTTTCGTACATATCATCCATTCAAACCCCATTTAACACATAGAAGGTATATTTAATGGCACTGGGGTTTAAGTCATCAAATTAGCACAAACTCAAGGCACTTTTCAAAGACTTTTGTTGATATCAGTGTGTTTTTTGAATGGATTCACTATAACAAACATTGTCTCTTTTTCACATCTATGGTCCTGTATGGCTAAGTTGGTAGAGCATGGCACTTGCAATGCCATGGTTCTGGATTTGACTCCTGGGCCCACCCATATGTAAAAATGCATACACGCATGAATGTAAGTCGCTTTTGATAAACGTTTCTGCTAAATGGCAAATACTGCCTGTATATTATATATTACAACTATGGAGTAATATCATTACAGATGCTGTATCTTAATTTGTTCATGCTGTTGTTGCATGAATTTCCTGCATAGAAGAAACAATTTGTATTTGTTTATTTGGATCCTCATTAGCTTTTGCAGAAGCAGCAGCTACTCTTCCTGGGGTCCATAAAAAAACACAAAACATAACAGGTAACTGTCACGATCGTCGTAGTGAGGAGACCAAGGCGCAGTGTGATATGAATACATACATCTTCTTTAATGAAGGAAGAACACTGAACGAACTATACAAAACCACGATCGTGACAGCTATATAGAATTAGTGCAGCCACAGGCAACTAATACATAGACAATCACCCACAAATTACCCAAGGAATATGGCTGCCTAAATATGATTCCCAATCAGAGACAACGATAAACAGCTGCCTCTAATTGAGAACCAATCTAGGCAACCATAGACATACAAAACACCTAGACTAGTAAACAACTCCATAAATAGGACAAAAACACAACAAACCACCCCTTGTCACACCCTAACCAAAATAATAAAGAAAACAAAGATAACTAAGGTCAGGGCATGACAGTAACAAAACACTAATACACTAATAGACAAGGAAAGTCACACAAATTTAAAATGCAAAAATATACAAACAATGCAACAAAAAAAACAATACAAACAATGCAACTAAAAAAGTACATGTGTTAAAGTGTGTCTGTGTGTTTGTGTTTGTGTGTGTTCCCTCACAGTCCCCGCCATTACATGAGTTGTTTTTAATCAATTTTTAAAGGTCATTTTGCTGTTTGCTTCAGTAATTGGAGATGGAAGGAAGTTTTAATGTGATCATGGCTATGCATAAAACTGTGCATTGCAGTAAAGAAAATTGGACTTGCGGACTGTGAAGAGACCCCTGGTGACATGTCTTGTGAGGCAGGTATGGGTGTCTGAGCTGAACATTATTTAATTATGCAGACAATCTGGAATTTTCATCACAGTAATATTTCTCATAAAAACTAGATGAGAAGCAGTTAATCTTTCATCAAGCCTCAACCAGGAAGACTGGCATGCATGTTGTTGATGTTAGTTCTGTATGTGCAGTTATTTAGGGCATGGCGTGCTGCTCGGTTTTGATTCAGGTGTAGCTTAGCTAGGTCTTTGTTTGCTGCATCTGACCATATTACAGGACAGTAATTAAGTGTGGACAAGACCAGAGCCTGAACAACTAGTAAAGTTTATTATTGTGTCAAAAATGCAGAACACCTTTTAATAACAGACATACCCCTTCCCAGCTTCACAACAACATTGTCAATATGTCTTGCCAGTGACAATTGACCATCCAATTAAACCTAGAAGTTTAGCTTTATCAACTTGCTCACTGGTCACATCCTTTATGTACTACTCCAGTTCAGATTTAGGTCTTAGAGAAAACATTTAACCAAATACAATGCTTTTAGTTTCAGATGTATTTAAGACCAGTTTATTATTAATCACCCATTATGATACTGACTGTAACTCCTTATTTTGAATTTCAGTGAGCTCACTGGCTTTGGGTGCTGTCATGTAGAGTGTGGAATCATCCTCATACATAGTCATTCTAGCTTTGTGTAAGGCCAGTGGCAAATCATTTATAAAAAATTGAGAAGAGTAACGGCCCAAGGCAACTGCCTTGAGGGACACCGCACCGTACATATATGATGTTAGAAAAGTTTCCATTGAAGAACACTGCCTGGGTTCTATTGGATAAATAACTCTACAACCACATGATGGCAGGTGATGTAAAGCTATAGCAAGTGAGTTTAAAAGCTTCCTCTCGAGAGGACACCTAGTTGCTAATGTTCAGGTCACCCAGAAAATAGACCTATCTCTTAACATCACACACATTATCAAGCATTGCACACATATTATCCAAATACTGACTATTAGCACTTGGTGGCCTATAGCAGCACCCTAAAAAATAGACTTTAGATGAGTCAGGTGAACTTGCAACCACAACACTTCAACAACATTTGACATGAGATCCTCTCTAAGCCTTACAAGCTTTGAACATATACAGTAACACCTCCCCCATAGTCATTCCTGCCTTTTTTGTAGATGTTATACCCCAGGATTGCTACTGCTGTACCATCAAAGGAATTATCTAAGTGAATTTCAGAAATGGCCAGTATATGGCCAGTATATGAACGTTATCTGATGTTAGCAAGTTATTGATTTCATTCAATAACCCCCCTAGAGTCTATTGATTCACCTTGTGAGTCAATATAAGTAACATAATTTTAAAAAGCCACATCAAACTCTGTCAGTTTAACCTTATTTTTAAGGCTACAAATATTAATACGCGTTACTTTTAGCCCTTTCCTTGGTAGCTTATCGGAGATGGACATAATATGGAAACAACATGAATAAATGTGTGTGTGTGTGTGTGTGTGTGTGTGTGTGTGTGTGTGTGTGTGTGTGTGTGTGTGTGTGTGTGTGTGTGTGTGTGTGTGTGTGTGTGTGTGTGTGTGTGTGTGTGTGTGTGTGTGTGTGATCTTGGGCTGAAGCTACTGACACTGAGGCTCTTTCAATTTTACAAGGCTTTTGGGAGGGAAGGTGAACAATGAGCCTGTTGTAGCGGATGTAAGAAATGTTCCCATCAGTGGAGATTCCTCAGAGGAGGAAGGGGGGGACCATCCTCCTAAGTGCATTTCATAAAAATAAAAATTGTAAAACATTAAAAAGTTATCCTTTATAGATAAAGCTATACTAAATATATTCACATCACCAAATAATGTATTAAATCACACTGTTTTGCAATGGTCTACAGTAACCCCAACAGCACTTTCTGGGGTAGCACCAAGGTGTAGCCAGAGGACAGATATTTTCCATCCTCCACTGGGTACATTGACTTCAATACATAACATCAATCAATACAATTTACATCAGCAGATATCACAAAGCCCTAGAAAGGCAGGAACATAGGAAGAAACCTATAGAGGAACCAGGTTCTGAGGGGTGGCCAGTTATCTTCTGGACAATCTGGAGATGTAAGAGTACATGGCCAGGCCAGATTGTTCTTCAACATGTTAAAAAGTTAATAGATGACCAGCAGGGTAATAGTCACAGTGGTTGCAGAGGAAGCAACAGGTCAGTACCTCAGGAGTAAATGTAATTTGGCTTTTTATAGCCGAGCATTCAGAGGTCAAGACAGCAGGTGTGACAGAGAGAGAGAAAGAGAGAGAGTAGAAAATAGCAGGTTTGGGACAAGGTAGCATGTCCAGTGAACAGGTCAAGGTTCAGAGCTCTACCTTGGAGCAGCAGCACGACCAGGTGGACTGGGGACAGCTAGGAGTCATCAGGCCAGATATTCCTGAGGCATGGTCCTAGGGCTCAGGGAGAGGGGGAGAGAGAATTAAAGGGAGCATATTTAAATTCACACAGGACACCAGATAAGACAGGAGAATTACACCAGATATAACAGACTGACCCAGCCCCCCGGCACATAGACTATTGCTGCATAGATATTGAGGCTGAGACGGGGGGGACACTGTGGCCCCGTTCGACCATACCCCCGGACACAGGCAGGATACATCCCCACCCACTTTGCCGGAGCACAGCCCCCACACCACTAGAGGGATATCAACAGACCACCAACTTACTACTCTGAGACAAGGCTGAGTATAGCCCAGAAAGATCTCCTCCACCTCACAAGCCCAAAGGAGTACAAAACCAGACAGGAAGATCACGTCAGTGACTCAACCCACTCAAGTGACGCACCCTTCCTAGGGACGTCATGGAGGAGCGCTAGTAAGCCAGTGACTCAGCCCTGAGGGGAGAGCGGGGAGCCATTCACCTTCGCACCCCTGGGCCAGACTACACTCAATCATAGGACCTACTGAAGAGATGAGTCTTCAGTAAAGACTTAAAGGTCGAGACCGAATCTGCGAATTCCATAACAATGAAGCTCTAGCATAAAAAAGCGCTGCCTCCAGCTGTTTGCTTAGAAATTCTAGGGACAATAAGAAGGCCTGCGTCTTGTGACCGTAGCGTACATGTAGGTATGTACGGCAGGACCAAATGTGACCGACTGCCTTGATTCGGTCTTATTTAGCAAATTTGTCAATTGTGTTTTTTACATTAGATAAAAGCAGAGACACAGAGCTACAAAATTGTATATCAAATACTGCATTCGAGGAACAATGGGAAAGCAATTCTACTTTGAAAGTTGATAAATTTGTAACCTCACCTTTGAGAAAATGGCCTTTGAATAGTTTGGTACCTACTGGAGAGCTCTTCTTTGTCTACACCCAATCAACATCGTTCACACCTTCTTATCTTTAGCCCCACCCATCTCTTTAAGGGTTGATCCAAGCATTCTGTCCTAACAACAGCAATCAAGCACCCAAACTAACTGGCTAATGATGGCTAGCTGGCTAGCTTTTTGCAGACACAGATGAGAGAACAGTTCACTGACCATTTTACTCGCCCTAGCAGAGCTGGTTATGCTGTTTTTATGTCATCCAGAGCATTAGTGGCTGCAACTTTGCTGCTGGTAACAGTTTACGCTTTTCTGCCAATGTTTACTGACACCGGCCATATTCAACAGGTGTTGAGCGTTGATAAATTTGTTAGTTATTCTGCTGTCTTGAACACTCAAACAAGAGTGCACTGAAATTGGAGTAGATATCCAGAGTGAATTTACCAGCTACATCGATCAACAGTTGTTGCAGTGACAACTTGAAAGGAAAACAACTTTCTGGCAAAATTAGAAGCATGTAAAATCTGAAAATGTGGATAGCTACTTCATGGATGGATGCTTCATCCTCTCATGGATGCCATGGTTGCCCTTAGCTTGAAGATGTAATTCGTAGACAGGTGTTTTCTTCATCTCCTTAGCTATCATACTCTAATTCCACTGATTTCAAAACTCGGTCCTCCAGAAAGAACTTTGTACTGTAGATTAGAAGTAAAACCATGAAATCAGCCCTAGCCTTAACAGGAAGCTAGTGTAGAGAGGCTAGCACTAATATGATTTTTTTTTTTTTCTAATCAAGATTCAAGCAGCTGTGTTTAGCACTAACTGAAGTTTATTTAGTGTTTTATCCATAGGAGGCAAATGGTTCTCACCCCCTTCCATAGACTTACACAATGAAAACTTCTGGAGGACATCCTCCAACCTATCAGAGCTCTTGTAGCATGAACTGACATATTGTCCACCCAATCAAAAGATCACAGAATGAATGTAGTACTGAAAGCATACGAGATATGATACATCTAGATAGCACTGCAGTGCATAAAATGTGGTGAGTAGAAAGACAATAGTTGATAGTTGTATCGGGTTTACTAATGTGTTAGTTCTAGTAGCAATGTTGACTATGGCGTAAGTTAATATGGTGACAATGATGTAGGCTGTGTGTAGCAGTTAGCAGTTATGGTATGAAGGTTTGGCTTGGAAAGGTTTTTTCACCTGGTCACAGACAGCTGTTGTGTTGTGCACTGAAGCCCAAAAGTGAAGGGAAAAGGTGAGAGGAGATGCAGGAAGTAATTATACAATGAGTAAATTGATCATGCTGTTTATATGTGGCTGCTATGAAAGGGAACTGTGTTTGTGGGTGATCAGGGGTGTACTCATTCCACCAATTCTGTTGAAAAACATTTATTAAATGGAAAACAAATTAAACACAACGAGGATAAACATACCTTAATTTGTCCAATAGGAACTTTAGTTTTTCAACTGTTTAGACTAATGATTACACCCTAGATCAGGTAGATGCAGGCAAGAGTGTGCAAGGCACTATGTTGTATGTTACCTTGACTACTCAAATATTTATCTTGAGCTGTGCACCTATGTTGTAAACTTTAATTCGGTGGCTAGATTGTAGCAACCTCATGATGGGTATAGGGAAATTTGAGTATGATTTAGTAGCCTAAACCTATTGATGTTACATTGTACTGGGTGGATGTAATATGAATAACAGTCATCTAATATGCTGTAATAGAAATAAGGCCATGCTCACAAAAATAAAATTGTCTTCCCTAATCTTAAACGGCACCGACCGCCACTGGTTTCCATGCTCTTGGCAGCTTACATTTAAATAAAAACAACAAACAGCAGGGATTTAGACAACTACAAGCCCGGGACAATCCACGGTCCCAGCCACAAGGGCTAACAGTTCAAATAAATATGCAATATCATTACAGTAGGCCTACTTTCAATTTGTGGGTGCAAAAATCCATACACTGCTTTCCTTGACTTGCCTCGTCTTCATGACATTTCTGGCTATACCACCATTTTTTCTGCAGTTCGCTTTCCATACCTTCCCTCTTTTTCTTGTTTCCCTCTGACATTTCTGAAAAGATCAGGGGAAGGTAGGAGTTGAGGATGTCAACTAAAGACCTGGACAGGGGAAAAACGGAATCTAGAGACATAAATCTAGGAATCTATGATCACATGACAAAGAGTTAGTATGAGATAAGCATGTAAGACACCACTTTGGTGAGTATTTCAAAGCTTGAGCATAGTAAGCAAGATAAAGGGGGTAGCCTATGCATTAGATGGATGCCATGACTTCACGCTAAATTATTTTCAGAAGTATTCTGTAGCAAACACCAATACTGCAATGCTGCAATGGCCTACAACTACTACTATATATATCTCAGCAGATCCCAGAACCCATCATTATGTTGGCTACTACATGATAATAATACTTTCATTTATTCTATATCATTTTTTGAAATGTTGGCTAGTTCTACAGGTTACGAACCAAGAACGCCATTATATTCTATATTCTCTCTTCTCCTATGAACCCCGGCCCCATCTCCATTTAATGGCCAAACCCACCAAATAATTATTGAATTTCCCACTCCAGTTCCTGTTACATCCGGTTTCAGCACCACGGCTAGCTCCTTCCCGCATTGTCGTGATTTAGGTCGTACACCCCTCTGCTTGTTTTGCGGAGCCAACTTCTGACTAAAGGCTGTTGGAGTTGTGATTTGAGAAAGCTTTATGTTTTTTCTTTCCATGTTTCGCATTCGAGGTGGCTGACAGAAGGAGGACATAGGGAAGAGGATCTTCATCACAACGCACTGAGATGCATTGAACATCATGCAGTGACGGCACCTCACCAAATTTATTATTTATCTTTATTTTAGTGCTCAGCTCTGCAACGAAGATTGCAAGACGACACGTATAAGAGGAAGAAGACCTTAGTGGAAAAAGACCATCTGCATGTGAAAGTACTGGATCTGGTGCTATCGGAGGCAAGAGATGCAGCCTACAAGCAAGCTTCTGAGTCTCACCCTCCTCGTCTTGATGGGCACTGAACTCACCCAAGTAGGTTTATAAACGCCATTTTACTCCCCATTTAAGATACTTAAAACATGATTTGCGAATTATCCTACAGATTACCTAATTAAAGACGATGTATGCCTAGAGATTTAAATATATTATGATATAGACACGATAAAGGGATTTCATCCCCCGAAAAATTTGATAAGCTCTTATGCGCATCCACCGAGGCATTTCTATAGCCAAACTGTATGCTATCTATTCCTGATTGTCAACAACAACAATTAGACAATCAATTAAATAGTCTAGGCTACATTGAAATATTTAAATTGTTGTTTCACATGCAATTCATCTAACTAATTATATATTAATTCCAATGATGTGTGAGATAATCGAAGTCGAAATCAGCGAGCAAAACCGACTGAATGAAAGTTAATCACATGGCATTAGCAGTGAGAGCCTACATTGAACTGAGACTTTGGGTAAATCTTGTTCAACTTTCAGCCCATTGCGGAGTCCCTATCCCACTCAGGGGGTTCTTGGTGTGACTATCCATATCCGCAAGTCTGAAGACTTATTTTGGAGAGGTGAGAAGTGATACAGCGAGCAAAAAAATTCATCAAATTAGTCAACTATTAATTTCACAATGACAGAAGTAGGGCACTTTTACATACATAGATTAGTAACGCTATTTTGAGAATATCTATTAAACACGCTGATAACATGTGACTGCAGTAGTCATTTAGTCAGAATTGTAGGCCTATTGGTTTAGTATGTCAGTGGAAAGGCTAAATAAGAAAGCCTAACAAGTATTGCATAAACCAGATTCTACCCCAATTTGTAACATGAATAGCCTAATCTCTTTACATTGATCATACAGGAAGAAAGCTACAAACCAAAATCATTCACCTATATAATAATAAACTGCTATTTAAAATGGGAAACCATTTTTTTTTTAACGAATCATTTTTGTTATGATTAATAGCTATGATTAATAACTGGTATTCATTTGTAATGCTGTTCTTCAGGAACATGCTCTTCTTAATATCTCAATTTTCTTTTCAAATAATTGTTTCTCTGTTCAGAGATGCTTTGCACTCCACGGTGACACAGCGCCTCCCCCTGGCTGCCACAATGCCACCTACTTTTCCGACAGTCTTGGACACCAACAGGGTGTTCACGCTTTTGTTCTAGCCCAGCACTAACACACTTGGTCACACACTAATCAACTGATCATCAAACTCTGGATTAGTTGAATCAGGCATTTGGTGCTTTCAAATAGTCATGACAAATTGACATTCTTATTTACATTCCTGAAGCTGGTATGGCAGGCTATGTCACTACTACTAGGCTACACAGTATCTTACAAATGGGCGTGCAATATAATTTGTAACGACAAGGTGGCGGAATGTCCCTAGATATCCCTGCACATGGTTGGTTAAGCAAAACAAGTCCGTGAACAGCGATAGATATTATGCCTGCATGTGCCATTATTGCGCCAAGGACTTTGTACAAGCCTGGTGTGAAGTCTGATGTTGTTTAAAATCTCTACCATTAATCAGATGTTCCAAGATTACGATTTTGTCGTTTTGTCTGTGAATAACTATATCAATATCCTGCATATCTTTATTGGATGAAATTGAACGTGATTGTACCTTGCTTTCTTTAGCGCTGTTCGATAGTTGATGCTGATGGGTTTCAATGTGGTTGGACTAATCCAGTTATTCTCCCCATAGAGTCATCCAGCCACTGTTATTAAGTAACCTACACTATTAAGGCATTCAGTCTGAGAATGCCGTTTAGTTTAGGTTCGTTTGGGCTCGTTTTGTCTCAATTGCTTTTGTGGGGTTTCATGCTTAACTTGATTATATCACACATAGACTTCAAAGTCTGAAGTCATGTTATTTACATGTAGTATTCCCTCACATGAAGATACTATTTTGTATTTGGTATAGAAGGTGGAAAGGTGCATAATGCTGTCTCGTTGTGGCAAACTCGAAAGCGTGGCACCGCGGATTTTGGCTGACGGTTTATTGATCCGTGCTGGGTGGGCGGGGGGTATCCAGCGAATGGGAGAGGCGACTGAATTCCGTCATTTTATAAACTCGAGAGTGATTGCAGGAGAACGGATTCAGAGTTTAAAACAACCGCATTGGCCCATCATCACAGTCGCCTTTGAAGAGGGCAGAACCTCCACCTGTCATCCAAACATGTTCAAATCCAGACTGTCCACTGTTGCAGCCATACCGTTGCATCAAATGACTGGCAATGTTATTTGCCTAGTTAGTTCTCCACTGGAATGTGTACAATGAAGATTTTGGTAATACGAAGAAAGCGCAGATATGTCGGTGCCTTTACTCAAGATTGGAGTGGTGCTTAGCACGATGGCTATGATCACTAACTGGATGTCGCAGACATTACCGTCCTTGGTGGGACTCAACACCACCAAGCTCTTGGTAGCTTCAGGAGGGAAAGCAGACCGGAGTACAGGCGTGAGTGACAGCTGATTCAGGAACCATTAGAATCATGTACCCTACTGAGGACAAATTGCGCGTTTACATTTGTGCCAATAGCACGAATAAAAATTGTTTAACAAATGTATTAGTATGCGTATAATTGATCATGTTGGTTGTTAATTTAAAGAAAAAACCTGCTCTTGGTTGTTCATCAAAAGAGAGGAAAATTGAGTGTAGTGACTATTGCCAAACGAGTAGGCCTATCCATGAACATATAATCAACTGCGAATAATTATGTTACTATTCCTGTTAACCTTGTGTAGGCCATACAACAACTTTCACATATTCTTTGCTAAATGGATGAGCTTGATATACTGTAAATAAGTGTGGTAATGTGGTCCAATGATGGACAATAATAACAATTCTAAAACTGTGACTAATGTATTTTAATATAAAGAGCAACATTAGGCTCCATTATATATACTAACAGCTAATGTGGCATATTATATACATAATGGATCTTAGCATTATACGCTGCATGTCACTAATTGCCAGGGTATATCTAGAGCCATATTTCTATTCATATCTATATTGCTTTGGCTTCGTGTAGTGGTAAAACTTAAACCAATCCACATTTCAACCAGCCTCTGTATCTAATTATTACTCTGAAGGCGTGTTGCTAAGTAGGCAATGACTGTTTAATTAAATGACTCTACCTCATGACTTTATTGGAGGCTTGAAAATGTAACGGCACAGATTAAATCATGTTAAAACATTACAAGTACTAGATTATGACTTTAATATTTTCACAATCTATCAAAAGCTATTTGAGTAGATTTACAAAGATGTTTTCCTCAATTTGATGTTATATCCTTTTGCCAGCCCCTTTGTCTTCAGAGTGTGGACAGTCTGTTTGATTGTTGAAGATTAGGGGTGGAGCATACTGCAAGGTTCAAAACTACAGATGCCATTTTGCGTAATCATACTCCATCATCTTGGAACAAGGTTATGTATATCCCTGTGGTGAAATGATTCCGCTGCAAACTAGCACAAATTCTCTGCAGAGATCATGATTTTTGTTCAAACCTCCCAAAATGTAATTATATTTTTTGATAAGCGAATGTGTTTTAGAAATTAGTAGTGATGTGGTGCGACTAGTGATGTGGTGTATCTTAAACTACTGAGCTAGAGTGAGCCTTGCCAAGCCAAGCCAAACCGAGCTGGACTGTACTGGCCTGGTAAACCATTCTCCACAGTTGCTGAAACGGTGCTGGAAAGGACAATGTGAAGAAAAAGAACATGTCAGAGCCAGTACAGTATGGTACGGAAATGGAAATACTGTCACATCCCATCATTACACGAATAACCCCTTTCCATTCATCTCTCCCTGTCTGGCCCCGTCCTTGTCTGTCTGTCTGTCTTATCATCTCTCTCCCTGTCTGTGTGTCTCTCTCGTAGGTGCTGCCAGCCAACCCGGAGGAGTCATGGCAGGTGTACAGCTCAGCTCAGGACACAGAGGGCCGCTGTGTATGCACCGTGGTGGCGCCTCAACAGACCATGTGCTCGCGGGACGCCAGGACCAAACAGCTCCGGCAGCTGCTAGAAAAAGTAACCACCCATGTAGCATGACGTACTACTGTACCCATTACCTCCTGTTATCAGAGTTCCACTAGAGCAAACACCATTCACCAGTTGCACCACGAATACCATGACATCTTCTTTTCAGCAGTAACAGCCTATGGCCAGAGGACAGGAGTCACTCACTTGTATGGTTCCTTGAGAACAGCAATTCAGTTCACCCTGCAGGATTTTGCCGATATTAATTCCCCATCATCATCATTTCATACACTACCGTTCAAAAGTTTGGGGTCACTTAGAAATGTCCTTGTTTTTGAAAGAAAAGCAACGTTTTTGTCCATTAAAATTACATCAAATTGATCAGAAATACAGTGTAGACATTGTTAATGTTGCAAATGACTAATGTAGCTGGAAACTGAAGATTTTTAATAGAATACCTACATAGGTGTACCGAGGCACATTATCAGCATCCATCACTCCTGTGTTCCAATGGCACGTTGTGTTAGCTAATCCAAGTTTATAATTTTAAAAGGCTAATTGATCATTAGAAAACCCTTATGCAATTATGTTAGCACAGCTGAAAACTGGCCTTCTTTACACTAGTTGAGTATCTGGAGCATCAGCATTTGTGGGTTCGATTACAGGCTCAAAATGGCCAGAAACAAAGACCTTTCTTCTGAAACTCATCGGTCTATTCTTGTTCTGAGAAATGAAGGCTATTCCATGCGAGAAATTGCCAAGAAACTAAAGATCTCGTACAACGCTGTGTACTACTCCCTTCACAGAACAGCGCAAAATGTCTCTAACCAGAATAGAAAAAGGAGTGGAGGCCCCGGTGCACAACTGAGCAAGAGGACAAGTACATTAGAGTGTCTAGTTTGAGAAACGGGCACCTCACAACTCCTCAACTGGCAGATTCATTAAATAGTACCCGCAAAACATCAGTCTCAACGTCAACAGTGAAGAGGCGACTCCGGGATGCTGGCCTAGTCATTTACAACATTAACAATGTCTACACAGTATTTCTGATCATTTTGATGTTATTTGAATGGACAGAAAATGTGCTTTTCTTTCAAAAACCAGGACATTTCCAAGTGACCCCAAAATTTTGAACAGTAGTGCATGATCTGACATTGTCTTATACAGTAGACTTGTTTGGAGGCCAGGTGTTGCACAAATGTGGCACCTTGATGGGGAATAACCGTTAGTCCATGTTAGCATACTCTCAATCCCTATCCCGGATGTAGATCTTTCTGATTCGCTTGCTCTTCAAGTCCACATAACAGTATGTTGCTCTTGAGCACTTGAATCACTGTAATGTCTGGCTTGACACATTAGAGATTACAGTGACACTTTTTGCAGTGAATCATCCATAGCATATCTACAATTAATTGTGCAATGCACCAACATTTGATGTTGGGAAGACCCTAAAACACTAAATACAAACCCAGGTAAAACAAGGATTCTTTGTATATTTGGGGCTGTATTTAGGTCTTTATTGTCTTTATTTTTTTTATTGTTTCCTATGTGTTAGGTCCAGAACATGACCCAGTCTATCCAGGTGCTGGACCAGCGGACCCAGAGAGACCTGCAATACGTGGAGAGAATGGAGGTCCAGCTGAAAGGTCTGGAGACCAAGTTTAAACAGGTGGAGGAGAACCACAAACAGAACATTGCCAGGCAATATAAGGTATGTCAACATTGCTCTTACATAGACAACATTGTACAAAGAGATGTCCTCTAAGTGGAGTTATGGGTCTATATTTATCATGCGTCTCAGAGTAGAAGTGCTGATGTAGGACCAGGTCCTTCCTGTATATATAATGTTATTCATAAAAGCCTAAAAGTCCAAACTGATCCTAGATCGGCACTACTACTCTGGGAAGCGTGATACATACAGCCTCTGGTGTAAATGAAACCCTTACACCTAAATGCTTGTCCCTGCAAATAAAAATAAACGTCATGAACTACTCTGATGACGTTTATGTTTGTTTGTGTGTGTGTGTTTGTGTGTACGTGTTCCCCATCTATCCTCACATGTTTATGCTATGTTCTGTCATGAACATCCCTGGGAGTGATGACCCTTGCACGTTTTGTGTGTGTATATTAGATAGGCTAGTGAGTTAGATTATTCGACACTCAACAGTATCTCATTTTTTTTGCTTGCAGGGCTAACTTTAGGAAATTATAAAGCTGCAGAGACTGAAGAGGCAGTTCAATCCCAGTGTTCTATCCCTGAACTTGACCAATGACTATTTGCATCATGCATTCTATTTGAAATATAGCACCTTTTTCACCCTCCGACCTTCACTGCTCTTTGCATTTCTGCATGTCACTGTAGATGCATTCCATTAATAGATTTTGTTCGGTTTTTTATTATTTTTATTACATTTTTATTTAATTCCATATCTCGTTAAATTTAGTATATACATACTTGGTTTACTACAGAGAAAACGTTGTATGTGACATGAAAGCGTGTAAAACCCTAAGATGTTGCATTTTAAAAGGTGAAAATAAAATATTTTCCCAAATTGTTTTTGGTGTGCCGAGGACTTGTTTCATGCTGCTTATGTTTGGGATGATGTCACATCCGCTCATGATACTGTTGAATGTGTTAGGTCCACTCTGCACTCACCATAGGGAGACAGCCAGAGTAGGGCAAGACAAGTGTGGCACACCCATTTGCTCGCATAACACTGAACCAAGCCTATTTTAACCTTTCAGGCAATAAAAGCGAAAATGGAGGAACTTAGACCATTGATACCAGTGTTGGAGGAGTACAAAGCTGATGCAAAATTGGTATTGCAGTTTAAAGAGGAAATCCAGAATCTGACGTCTGTACTAAATGAACTCCAGGAGGAGATTGGAACCTATGACTACGAGGAGCTACAAAACAGAGTGTCAAATCTTGAAGAGAGGCTTCGTGCGTGCATGCAAAAATTAGGTAGGCTCAGATAACACCGAAACACCCCCATTTGCTTCCTTGTGCAAGGGGCCAATCAGAGCTACAGTAGTTATTCTTCTCACACCAGCAGATCTCTATCTATCCACCACACCTACATGTTCTACCCCTACAGTATATCAGCTTTAACATACTCAGTTATTCTCTCATGTTAGGGAATCAAAGATGCCTTGACTACACCTATTCCTATTCATGCTCCTACATGTACTTACATGCCTACTGCAAATCAAATCAAATGTTATTGGTCATGCACACTTGGTTAGCAGATATTAATGCGAGTGTTGTGAAATGCTTGTGCTTCTAGTTCTGACCGTTCAGTAATATCTAACAAGTAATCGAACAAATTCACAACGACTACCTCATACACACAAATCAATGCATCAATGCTTAACAATATTGTTGATGAAAAAAGAGATTGTGCTCATACAGTATGTCAAGTTAGCCACTATTTAAACACGTTAGGATTTAGAGTTGTTAACAGGTGATTTGAATTACATTTTGCTAATGTAAACCTATTTAGTCAAAATTACATCACTAGCACATCATGTTATGCGTGCCAGAAATGGGCTAATGAGATTATGTTCACTTCTTGACTAAAAGCTACACACCATTGTAGCGACAGTCATCTAAAAATAGTGACAGGATATAACAACTGACAGATTACTTATTTCAGTAATCTCCTTGTTGCATTGGGTTGTTCACAGGAAGGAATATAGATACAAAGCCTACCTGTCACCATGTTTCTTTGATTGATGTAAAAAATAAGTGAAAGGCTGAAAGTACAAATGTAGGATCTTAATTTGAGACAGTTTGCAACAAGACATTTGAATTATTATATGGATTGCAATTTATTTACATTTTTGTAGGGGTTGATACATTTTTTGGAAATGGTATATCAAGTCTGAAACTTCCAAGTGGACATTTGGTTACTACAAACAGGAAATTACACACTTCAGAAGCCTTTTTAAACATCAAATACACAACAATGTTTTTGCAGGAAAGTTATTCTGCGACAGGGTGATCAAATTAAGATCCTACATCTGTAGATGAAAGGCTGAACAAATCAATGAATGGTACAAAATGCATGTTTAAAAAAACATTAGCAGGTAAAATGTAAAAGAAATAGACTGGTAAGGAATAAGACCGAGGGAAGACAACATGCATTGAAGTCAGTTTCCTTCGCACAACTATACGATTCCATTATCAAGCCAGCTACATGCACTGTTGGTAGCATTGACTGTTAGGATGCTGAGTGTACCAATAGGAAAACATAGACCCTGTAGAGAGGGAGAATAGCTCATGTGCTGGCAAATTCCTAGAAATGTTAGAATGTCTCACTCCAATATGAGAGGATTATCCACTTTTGTTTCAAGTGCTCAGCTTTAACTTTCCAAGTACTATAGCAATGGGAGATAGCAAGATTTACATAGTACGGAACACTATCTAAGAAGAATGGAGGCTGCTACTTTTTTCTGGATGTGAAGTGAGGGGGAGGTGTGAGTGTGAATTGACTCAAAATGTAATATTGCACTTACTGTCCCTGTTTTTAATATAGCATTTGTAGAGGAGAGTAATTGAGTGTGTCCTTTATGTAAAAACAGAAAAGTATGTTTCCATTAGTCATAGTTATCATTTATCTATGCTATTGAATTGATACTGTTGTACAGAGACCACGAGACCAAAGTTAGTGAGCCAACGAGGCACAGAAATAGATTGCAGGAGGACTAGATTCTGGCATACACATGTATACAGTATCTACACAGTTCTTGCTAGAGAGCCCTTCAGCTAAAACACGAATGTCAAAACCTGAAGAAATCACTGAACTGATCACTAGAACGCAATACTAAAGCTGGATTTGTCATTATAAACAAGTCATATTGAAAATGTAATTTTCAACATAATTATATATCAAGTATAGTTGATAGATCAAGGTCACTGACCTATGCAGGCAGACACACACACACACACACACACACACACACACACACACACACACACAGTTTTCCGACTTATAGACAGCATTGATAGTACAGAGATAAATGCAGTATCTTGCATTGTGTCTTTGGCTCTTGCAGCATGTGGGAAGCTGACAGGAATCAGCGATCCAATCACAATTAAGACGTCTGGATCAAGGTTTGGATCCTGGATGACTGACCCCCTGGCACCTGAGGATGACACTAGGGTAGGTCTGCTTCTGCAATACCTATCATATTTATTATACAGTATAAACATAAAACAGAGTCAGCGAAAACATGTTTTGTTAATTATGCAATTGTGAGGAACCTCAGGAAAGATAAAATATCAGATGTAAGATGTTAGCTAGCAATGTAGCATAAATCATGTTTGAATTACCCAATTACTCAAGTTTTCACCAAAATGGATCCCATTAGAACCTCAGTAATGTGTTTTCATGCCTCACTGTCTGGGATTAGCTCACCGGCACCACAACAATGGGAGGTATTTACATCTCCGGGTTGTCATTGCAGTAAGATAAGTAATTCTAGGGATAATTGGTGTCTGATATTATTTATACTATGTGGTGTCTGATATTATATATACCTTATGTCTGATAAGAGATGAATCCAAGGATTGGATGAGCGTTTTGTTTTACTAAAATACTAAAATATCACTCGTTATCATGCATAACTTTTATTCTTGTGTTCGTTAAGGAATACCACTGACATTCATTCTTTCCATGAATCCAGATGGAAGCTATGATCCCTTATTGATGTCACTTGTTAAAGCCACTTCAATCAGTGTAGGTGCAGGGGAGGAGACAGGTTAAAGGAGGATTTTCTTAAGCCTTGGGACAATTGAGACATGGATTGTGTGCCATTCAGAGTGTGAATGGGCAAGACAAAAGATTTAAGTGCCTTTGAATGGGGTATGATAGTAGGTGCCAGGCGCACCGGTTTGTGTCAAGAACGGCAACACTCCAAATCTGAGAGATCAGAGATAAATTGAGTCATCCGCACTGGCTCTCAATGATTGATGAGGGTCGAAGCCCTGGCTTTGTAGAGAAAGTCTGTCTGGGAAAACTTTGATATCCTTAATTTAATATCAGAGTTACAGCAGAAAGACCACAAGCGCTCCATGATTTGATATTACAGGAAGGTTTTAAAAGAACATTTGCAATAACACACTGTACCTGAGAATGACAAATCTTTAATGCTCTTGTATTCCTATCCAGGTGTGGTACATGGACGGCTACCACAACAACCGATTTGTGCGGGAGTACATGTCCATCTACGACTTTATGAATTCCGACAACTTCACGTCTCACCGCCTCCCCCACCCGTGGTCGGGCACGGGTCAGGTGGTCTACAACGGCTCCATCTACTTCAACAAGTTCCAGAGCCACACCATCATCAAGTTTGACTTCAAGACCTCCGTCATCAGCAAGTCACGCCAGCTGGACTATGCCGGCTACAACAACATGTACCACTACTCCTGGGGAGGCCACTCGGACATCGACCTCATGGTGGACGAGGGCGGGCTCTGGGCCGTCTATGCCACCAATCAGAACGCGGGGAACATTGTCATCAGCAAACTGAACCCCAACACCCTGCAGATCGTCAAGAGCTGGACCACCAATCACCCCAAGAGGAGCGCAGGAGAGGCCTTCATGATCTGTGGTACGCTATATGTCACCAATGGCTACTCCGGTGGGACCAAGGTGTACTATGCCTTCAGCACCAACTCGTCCACCTACGAGTACATTGACATACCGTTCCAGAATAAGTACTCTCACATCTCCATGCTGGACTATAACCCTAAAGACAGAGCGCTGTATGCGTGGAATAATGGTCACCAGGTGCTGTACAATGTTACCTTGTTCCACGTCATTCGCTCAGAGCAGGAGCAGTAGATAGCTAGCCATGCTGTGACCTTCTAATTCTACGGCAGACCTGGGTTCAAATACTATTTGATTACGTTCAAATATTTTTTAGCATTTGCTTTAGCCTGCTTGGAGTGTAAGATGGGCGGGGTTTGTAGTTTTGCAACAGTTACATTGGTTCCATTGCACCAGGCAAGCTCAATCAACCTTGGCTAGATCAACAGAATTTGAACACAGGTCTGGTCCACAGATTTTTCAAAGTAGGGGAGATATGTAACTCAAATCAAAGTTTATTGGAAATGTACGCAGATGTGCAGATGTAATCGCAGGCGCAGCGAAATACTAAGTGCTTCTAGCTCAGGGTTTCCCAAACTAGGTCCTCAGGACCCTAAGGGTTACACATTTTGGTTTTGCCCTAGCACTACAAAGCTGATTCGAATAATCAACTAATCATCCGATTTTATCATTTGAATCAGCTGTGTAGTGTTAGGGCAAAAAACAAAACCTGCACTTCTTGGGGTCCAGAGGACTTGAGTTTGGGAAACGCTGTGTAACGCCAACAGTGTAGTAATACTTAGCAATAAAATAAATAAATACACACATAATCCAGAAACATTTAAATACATTAAGAAATTAAGAAACATGAGAACGAGCAATGTCAGAGACCGGAATATAAATATATATACATATAATGGTGTCTAAAGACAGTACGGGCAGTATATGATTAGAAAAGGTGTGTACAGCAGTAGTTATATAGGATGAGCCATGACTAGAATATAGTATATACATATAAAGTGGGTAGAACAGTATGTAAACATTATTAAAGTGACCAGTGTTTAATGACTGTATGTACATAGGGGCTGTATTCTCTAAGGTGCAGGGTAGAGTACTGTGGAAGTAGAGAAGTATCCTGTATGTTACTCAGTAACAAGAAATAAAGTACATCATGATATATAATGTGTAGAAGGTATAGAAACAGAATGTAAGAACAGGTACCGAAAAGGTAATGCCTCTCTTGATTTAGATGACTTCAAAAGTCTTATATTGATTGTGTTTTTATGGAATTACCCACTCTTGACTTCTTTCATCACAGAGGAATAGTGCAGCCTAATGTATTGTAGTGTAGAATTGAATTACTCTAGAAGCTGAGAGGGATATGAAATCCTGGGCCTTGTTTATCAAACTATATTAAACCAAACTGTGGGACACAACACACAATCATGACCACTTTCCCCAGGTGGGTGCTACTCATTGGTGGTGGCTGAGGTCACGTTTCCCCTAAACATCTGGAAAAGCTCTATATAACAATACATTTCTGTATTCGAGTGAATTAATTCAGTAATTATAATTACTGGATCAGATAGTAAAGGTTGTCAAATGGAGCAGCCATTTTACCATGTAACTCAATACCTGCATCTTTAAAGGTGGAGAGAGACTACTGTAGTGATCATCGTAACGCAGAGCCAGGTTTCTTTTTTTGTTGAATTTTTACCCCTTTTTCTCCCCAATTTTTCGTGGTATCCAATTGTTTTAGTAGCTACTATCTTGTCTCATCGCTACAACTCCCGTAATGGCTCGGGAGAGACGAAGGTTGAAAGTCATGCGTCCTCCGATACACAACCCAACCAAGCCGCACTGCTTCTTAACACAGCGCGCATCCAACCCCCAGAAGCCAGCCGCACCAATGTGTCGGAGGAAACACTGTGCACCTGGCAACCTTGGATAGCGTGCACTGCACCCGGCCCGCCGCAGGAGTCGCTGGTGCGCGATGAGACAAGGATATCCCTACCGGCCAAGCCCTCCCTAACCCGGACGACGCTAGGCCAATTGTGCGTTGCCCCACGGACCTCCCGGTCGCAGCCGGTTACGACAGAGCCTGGGCGCGAATCCAGGGTCTCTGCTGGCGCTGCAGTACAGCGCCCTTAACCACTGCGCCACCCGGGAGGCGAGCCATGTTTCTTATTTATATTAACATTAACCCATAATGGTATCCCCATGCGTTGGTAGCAAAATATCTATTTGGAACAGGTGTAATGACACCTCATAACACACCTCAAAGTATTCTGTCTTTCCTGCGCAATACGTCCTCTCAGGAAACAACACAACACAACCACTCATTTGCATGGGATCACCTGTAGGTACATTGTAGGATCTGAGTATGATTGATAAATGAGGCCCAATGGACCACAGTGTAAATAATCTAGTCAATGACAATACCGTATATCTGGGAACACAGACTACAGACAGTTAAGGCAAAGACTGTTGGAAGCACCCTGTTTCATTAATGTTTCTTTGTGGTGTGTATTTTCTCTTTTCTGTCTTCTTTTTGCATGGGCATTTTTACCAACCAAAATGGTTCCCTTCTCTGGATGTATTTTGCAATATTATGACGCTGTTGTACAGGAGACTAGTCTAGCATTGCTAGGAGGCAGGCTTTTTACTTTCTTATTGTCATTGGGGTTGATATACAGAATGTTATTATTGTTGGTATTGATATTTACTGTGATAGCCTGTCTTTGTAGATTGTATTGTATTTGACGAGCTTGTATATTTCTGTCAGGCAAAAAAAAAAAAACGACACTGTAACGATCACGAGAATGTGCAAACAATGTACCTATGAGCCAGTGAAGTATCCATTGGCAATTTTTTTTATTTGACATCACAAATCTTCTGTCTGTTTCTTAGAGTGATAAATTGTGACATATTATTCTGTTGAGCTTGCATATGTATCTGCAACAACATTCATATTAATAAACATGAGCTTTGTTCTACAATTGAGTCTTTGTCCTAGAAAATAAACTTCTGAATAAGATGACTTTCCTCAATCAAACCCATTTCTGCAATGCATCCGTAAAATGCAGATTTTTTTTGGTCTCACAGATTTTGAAACAAGTGCTTCACATCTCATTGCATTATCCAAACGACTTATGCAACTGTTTGGTCAATGGAGCATAGGACACAAAAACGCAGTTACAACCCAGAACATGAAAGGAGAGGAAAGAAAGCACATTAAAGTAATTTCGCTATTGTTGCTCATCTGGATCCACCATTCCCTCTCCATGGCAACAGAGGTACATTGCAATAACCTCTTCCCTCTGGCAGCATGGAACAGCTGGTCTGGATACAACGCCGTACATCGCTGACTGAGCTTCAGCCACAAAACACAACACACTTAATTAGCTCTCCACACTTCTCCCAACGCTGAGAAAATGATTGGTTTCGCTCCGACAATAATGATGATGAACAATGCAGAAGCAACAAGGCCTGTAAAAGAAGACATCACATACCTGTCTCTAGCTCCAAGTTGTTGCACACCATATGGGAATGAAGAATCTGGAGGTAAGATGTTTATCTTGACGGCAGTAGCCCACTTTGGTTAGTACAGTATTATTCCTGATGCTCCATGAATTCAGTGCAATCATCTCTTTCTCTAGTAGGAATACTGTGATGCTATAATCCTTCTGAATATAATCATTGTACTCATTCTTTAGCTACTGCATGCTGATTGAACTCCAACGGGCTATTCTAAATTTGCTGTACTGTACAGTACTATACTATTCCACATCCTCATATTCTGGCTTGTGTCCACTACATATCCTATCTTGTGGTAGTAGTTATGTTTTAGTAACATAGTGCAGAGTGTGGTGTGGGATGCACTTGAATTTGACGCTTCCCCACAGAGAGAATCAATCCGATTCTCAGTCGAGTTTTGACTGATTGCTTTCTCAGGTATCTCTCATATCCCTTTTGTGCCTGTAAATGTGTTGTATGCACAGTTTAATGCAATAAACCAATATTTAAGATGGAAACAAATCATCAATCAATGTTTCCTCTACTGAACATTTCCCTGTTACACATGGATGTTAAAGGGATATCCTTACACCTTGTGAGTGTCCTATTGACAGTGTTCTAGTCATTTAGTTCTGAGTAATTACATCAGCACAGATGGTGCATTCACAATAACCACAGCAGGCCTACAAAGGTATTTCCCTTCAGAGACAGAAACGTTCAACATTGTATTTCTGTAGTCTAGTCACTTGTGATTATACAAATGAAAACCATTCATCCTTCTCTAGGCTTCAAATCAATCTCAATCCAATGTAAAATATTTGTCAACGGGATTAAGTCTTGCATCTGTGAAATTCTAGAATTCAATTTGAAATAGATTCTGCTATCGACATATCAGATTGTCAGATTGCCCACAGTGTAAATGAACACGTACATTAGGCGTTCATATAATCATTAAAGATGTTACATATGTAGGATCTTAATTCGAGCCGGTTTGCTACAGCAGGAAAATAACCCTGCAGCAACAGGAAATGTTCATTATTATGTGGATTACAATTAAAGGACATTTTTGTAGGGACTGATACATTTCTCGTAAGGGAAAATCAAGTCTGAAATTTCAAAGTGGAAATTACAAACTTCAGAAGCCTTTTTAACTTAAAATACACCACGTTTTAAATGTCCTCCATTGCAAGAACGTTCTCCAATAACACTACGTACAGTATGTATGAATAGAGATGACATACGATACAAAGATGTTATCAATGCCTGATGTACAGTATATCCCCTTCAAGTAAAGTGTTACTGTAGTTTGGAGATGACATATCATATTCTATTCTACAATATGGTGTATTTAAAAGACTTGCCCAGAGAAGGAGGTCAGCACAAACCATACATCTGTAAAACAGAGTGAATATCTACCCAGAATTTCAAAGCATAATATCCTAAATGTTAAATTACTAACAATTTACGTATAACTTATAAATGGATATATACCTTATGTGTAATCTGAAACATTCCATTTTAAGTTATGCACACCAGTTCAGTTGAAATGTTCTCCTGCTTTTATTTCTCAACTATATTCTGCCTCGTGTGTACTTTCTCCAACACTTCAGTCATCCTTCAGCTATCACCTTGCTCTTTGTCAATGTGGTAAAGTGTTAAAGCATATCTCTGTGCCAGTCTCCAGAGCCACACCTCAGATACTACTCATAATGGCTTCCAGAAAAAAAGAGCATCTGCTCTGTCTATTTTTACCTCATCCACAAATCCCCCTGTGCTGGCTTTGAGGGGGGAGGGGGGGGGGGGGGCACAAAGCCTTCTAGACGTGCGGAGAGGCTAAACCAGCTCCAAGAGACAAGAACAAAACAAGAAGTAAAGTCCTCTAGCCACGAACAAAGGAGCTCCATGCAAATTCACCCCGGAATTCACAGTCAATGTGGATTCCCTGAAAGACCGTAACATATTATTACAACTGCTTTGAGGGTGTGTGTGATGCAAAACAGGGGGGATTGTGTCTTATGCAGATTTTTGGGGGGTGTCACATTGCTGTTTTATTTCCGACACAGCGCGAGGAATGAAACGCCTAGGCAATCTTTTGTTCGGGCTTTTACTGTACTATGTCTGTGCTCGTATATGATATCTATAAGGGTTTGAGTGAAAATCTCAAGAAAGTTCCAATGGTGATATTTGTACAGTAAAGAGCTGATTGATGATGTCTTGTGAGTCAAAGTACTAAGACGAAAAAAGGCATTCCGACGCAGGCAAGGATGCTATGGAGTCTCATAGAAGGGGAAGTACTGTATGAGCTGCAGGCTTCCTGCGCTTAATCTTCGTAATAGCTGTGAAAGCTCCTGCACCAACATGTAACAAATGTCATGCGCGACAATAGAGAACATATACTTCTGTCTGCCACCACATCTCTCGTGATTCTAAACATGGAGTTGGCATCTAAAATAATGTTTCTCTTTTAAACTCTTTGCTCTTTGTATGTGTAAACATTATGCAATAAGTGACATGGGACATCAGACACTGAAGTAACACATCCTTACGAATTGCAAATGTTGGTATTTTGCTGCACTAAATGTTGGCTTACATCTTTAATTAGCAGTAACATACAAATCATTCATTTTCGAAAATAAGACAACCCAATGCATATTTTATGTTTGTTTCCTACAATATACAGCACGCGATCTTTTATCCCATTCCTCAAGTCCACACTAAGGGCAAAACTATGCCATGATGGCATCATTCACTGCCATTTATCAATACCACCGGCTTTTGGTAATGCAGGTCAACAACAAAAGCATGATAAATGTGAAATCTTTATGACAGTGGCCTTTACAGTGGCATTAGGAAGCTCAACAGAAGTGACAGCTGACGTTTTATACCTTAGGTGTACGTCCTGTTCGATCTTCAACATTATAGACCACATCAACGGGGAGTTGTGCAGTTTTTCTGACTACACAACATTTTGGCCAGGCCACGTCTGCACAGCGGCAGGAAACAAGGCAGCAGTAACTCATTAGACCTCCCCATTGCCTCTCCATTGACTAGGCTATTTGGAACCCCCCCAAGAGCGACAGAGAACAAAATATATCATAGCATGAATGGAAATGAACTGATTAAATAAACATGAATTAAACACTGAAACGTTGGATAAACATCTGTCCTGCATCTTTATCAGGAGTTTGGTGAAATACTTTATTAAAATGCATATAGGGATATTCTAATCAGGTAAATAGCCAGCTCAGTAATGATATTACAGTAGCTCAAGGACAATAATTGTGCTGCACCTTGCAAATATGTACATTGTGAGACAAATGAGGGAGAATAAAGAGTTTTCAGTGAAAGTGAGGTGTTTGATTAGCTTATCTTTCTCGAAGGGGGGGGGGGGTTTAATGTATCACAAACAACATCAAAATGGTAATGTGGTATGTACTTGGGGGAAATTAGAATGCTTAGATAATGCGAGAATGGGTTAGACCAAAGAGGATGGAATTTAGGACTCTACAATTGAGCTCAACTCATCTCATAATACACAATTACAGCTTGGACTGACCAAATGGACCCAGTTGGACTAGATGCAAAATGTGATCCCCTCCAAAATATACAAATATGATGAATACTGAGTATTACAAACAGGCAATACAAGCAGTATTTCTGTTTTGGCCAAAGTCTGCTCATACTATCTCATTTGGTGGGGCTTTTGGATGACATTCTGGTTGAGGCCCAGTATTTGCCTCGCTTAGGCGAGGAGCAGGGCAGTGTGCCATACAAAGGCTAAGGCCCAGATGGTCCCTGGACTTCAAATGCCATATGTCAGAGACTCAAGTCCTGTGGTATGTGCTGGTTGGCACTCTGTATCACTGGTGAGTAATAGGATGAAAAAGGAAAAATGTACAAAAGGAAGAAAAAAAAATGTACAGATGGTCATACTATTAACACATTATCTGTTGATGAGCAACTGCTTGCTAAGGCTATAGTTAGAATTAGGTTTACAATAAGGGTTAGGGTTAAGGTTAGAGTTAGGGCTAGGGTTAAAGTTAGGGCTAGGGCTAGGGTTAGGGTTAAGTTTAGGGTTAGGATAAGGGTTAAGGTTAGGGCTATGGTTAGTAGATAGTTCAAATGTTACTGATAGTCTGTATACTATCCAAATAAAGTGTTTTACCGTACAGTATGTCCTGCCGCCTAAGTAATATCAAACATGGTTATAAAAACTGCCAGTTGAGATTATTTTCACACCATTCCATTCAAGTGTGTTTTTACACCTTTTTATAAGGTAGGCCATTCCACCAGTATTTCCATTGAGCTAATGTGCCAGAAAAATAGCAACAAAGTTTCCAAGTTTCAAACAATGAAAAGGGTTAGGTACTACAATATAATCGTACAATCGTATCTGTCTTTTGCCACAATGTTCACTCAGAATACAGTGCAGTGAAAAAGGGGCAAATAACGATAGCTAATGCACTTTAGTACACCGCGCTGTTCCGTACATTTGACCTTATTTTAACGCCACAAAAACGTAATACTTCCAGGTCAACTGTAATATGAATACCATTGTAAAGCACAATTTCTCCACTTTCCAGCAAAATCTATTACGAGACCTTCATACTGCCCGTCTCTACATGATTTAGGAAGGTAATGGAGCTTTGCCTGGTCTTTAAAAAAATTGCGTAATCACTGCGAGCCATCATGGTTCTCAAAAACCCTGACAGCCGCAGTTTAATTGTGACGATAAATGTAGCACCACCCTAAAAACCCAATTTCAATTCAACACTAACCTTGAAATAGGTATGTCATGAGAAACTATATAAACTCTTCATAGTGTTTTATTTACATTTTAGAGGTGATAAGTTGGATATATTGGGTGAAAATGCCGTTTCCCCACACGACATAAAGTGCCTTGCAAATGTTTTCACCCATGTTGGCAATTTTCCTATTTTGTTGCATTACAAACTATAATTTAAATTGATTTTTTATTTGGATTTCATGTAATGGACATACACAAAATAGTCCAAATTGGTGAAGCGAAATGAAAAACAATACTTGTTTAAAAAAATTACCAAAAATTAAAAACAGAAAAGTGATGCATGCATATGTATTCACACCCTTTGCTATGAAGCACCTAAATAAGATCTGGTACAACCAATTACATTCAGAAGTCACATAATTAGTTAAATAAAATCCACCTGTGTGAAATCTAAGTGTCACCTGATCTGTCACATGATCTCAGCATATACATCTGTTCTGAAAGGCCCCAGCGTCTGCAACACCACTAAGCAAGGGGCACCATGAAGACCAAGGAGCTATCCAAACAGGTCAGGGACAAAGTTGTGGGAAGTACAGATCAGGGTTGGGTTATAAAAAAATATCAGAAGCTTTGAACATCCCATGGATCACCATTAAATACATTTTTAAAAAATGGAAAAAACATGGCACCACAACAAACCTGCCAAGAGAGGGCTGCCCACCAAAAGTCATGGACGACGCAAGGAGGGCATTAATCAGAGAGGCAACAAAGAGACCAAAGATAATCTTGAAGGAGCTACAAAGCTCCACAGAGGAGATTGGAGTATCTGTCCAAAGGACCACTTTAAGCTGTACACTCCACAAAGCTGGGCTTTACGGAAGAGTGGCCAGAAAAAAAGCCATTGCTTAATGAAAAAAATAAGCAAACATGTTTGGTGTTCGCCAAAAGGCATGTGGGAACATATGGAATAAGGTACTCTGGTTAGATGAGACTAAAATTGAGCTTTTTGGCCATCAGGGAAAACGCTATGTCTGGCACAAACCCAACCCATCTCATCACCCCGAGAACACCATCTCCACAGTGAAGCATGGTAGTGGCAGATCATGCTGTGTGGATGTTTTCATCGGCAGGGACTGGGAAACTGGTCAGAATTGAAGGAATGACGGGTGGCGCTAAATACAGGGAAATTCTTGAGGGAAACTTGTTTCAGTCTTCAAGAGATTTGAGACTGGGACGGAGGTTCAACTTCCAGCAGGACAATAACCCTATGCATACTGCTAAAGCAACACTTGAGTGGTTTAAGGGGAAACACTTAAATGTCTTGGAATGGCCTAGTCAAAGCCCAGACCTCGATCCAATTGAGAATCTGTGGTATGACTTAAATATTGCTGTACACCAGAGGAACCAATCCAACTTGAAGGAGCTGGAGCAGTTTTTCTTTGAAGAATGGGACAAAATCCCAGTGGCTAGATGTACCAAGCTTATAGAGACATGCCCCAAGACACTTGCACCTGTAATTGATGCAAAAGGTGGCTCTACAAAGTATTGACTTTGGGGGGGTGAATGGTTATGCACGCTCAAGTTTTCCATTTTTTTGTCTTATTTCTTGTTTGTTTCACAATAAAAAATATTTTGCATCTTCAAAGTGGTAGGTATGTTGTGTCAATCAAATGATACAAACCTCCCCAAAAAAATCTATTTTAATTGCAGGTTGTAAAGGCAACAAAATAGAAAACATACCAAAGGGGTGAATACTTTCACAGGCCACTGTATCTCCCCCTTTCATGAATACGCAGTAGCTTTTGCTTCCCCACCCTCCATTTTTTTAAAGACCCGGCAACACTCCATTGCCTTCTTCAATCATGCAGAGACGGGCAATATGAAAGTCTCGTCATTGATTTTGCTGGAAAGAGGAGAAATTATGCTTTACAATGGTATTCATATTACAGTTGATCTGGAAGTATTACGTCTTTTGGGCCTTAAAATAAGGTCAAATGTACGGAGCAGCGTGAGGTGTGTTAGCTATCGTTATATGCTCCCTTTCTGATTTTCTCTACTTTTATATATGTTTGATACTGAATGTTTTCAGATTTTCAACCAAAACCTAATATTTTGGGGCGGCAGCGTAGCCTAGTGGTTAGAGCGTTGGACTAGTAACCCGAAGGTTGCGAGTTCAATCCCCTGAGCTGACAAGGTACAAATCTGTCGTTCTGCCCCTGAACAGGCAGTTAACCCACTGTTCCCAGGCCGTCATTGAAAATAAGAATGTGTTCTTAACTGACTTGCCTGGTTAAATAAAGAAAAAAGAAAAAAAGAAATATACTTCACCATCACACTACACTACCACCACCATGCTTGACTGTTGATATGACTGTTGAAAGGTAGACTCAAGTTTGCCAAAAAAGCACCTGGAAACACCTGGATGATCGTCAAGACTCTTGGATGAATGTTCTATGGACAGATGAGTCAAAAGTATAACTCTTTGGGTGACCTGGGTCCCATTACGCCTGGCGAAAACCAAGCACTGCATTCCACAGTAAGAACTTCATACCAACGGTCAAGCATGGGGATAGTAGTGCGATGGTTTGGGGATGCTTTGCTGCCTCAGGAAATGGACGACTTGCCTTAATAGAAGGAACCATGAATTCTGCTCTGTATCAGAGAACTATACAGGAGAATGTCAGGCCATCCGTCTGTGAGCTGAAGCTGTAGCGCAGCTGGGTCAAGCAGCAAGACAATGATCCAAAACACACAGTCAAGTCTACATGAAAATGGCTAAAAAGCAACACATTTTAAGTTTTGAAATGGCCTTGTCAAAGTCCAGACCTAATCCCAACTGAGATGTTGTAGCAGGACTTGAAATGAGCCGTTCATGCTTGAAAACCCACAAATGTCACTGAGTTAATAAGACGGTTCTGCATGGAAGAGTGGGCCAAAATTCATCCACAGTGACGTGAGAGACTCTACTGGAGCATTTGGTTGGAGTCATTGCAACTAAAGGTGGCACAACCAGCTACTGAGTGTAAGTGGGCAATTACTTTTTCACACAGGGGCATCGCATAACCTTGTTTAAGAAATAAATGAAATAAGTATGTAATTGTTGTGTTATTTGTTCACTCAGATTTCCTTTATCTAATATTAGGTTTTGGTTGAAGATCTGATAAAATTCCGTATAACAAATATGCAAAAGTAGAGAAAATGAGAAAGGTGGCAAATACTTTTTCACAGCCCTGTACATTAACAGAGAGATGGCAAACAATGCCTTGAGGTAGGAAACACAGTCATTAGTGTTTTAAGGCTTTCAAGAGAAAGGAGACAAATACCACGGAGTGCGCTCTCATTTTTCTCGAGCTGAGGCCAAGAAAATCAGTGCTAAGAACACTTCAGGCACATAGAGACTACCCTGGCATGTGCTCTATGTGTATCCCCAGCCTCTATACTCGGGCGTCAAGAGACTTACCGAGTTCCCCTCAAACAACGTAGTAGACAAGCGCTGCACAGAGATGAGCAATACGGTTCTCAGTGGGGGCAATTTGCTGATAGAGACATTCTGTACTACGGCTTTGATGGGTTTTATTCAAAGCTATGTAGCCTTAGGGTTTGGCATGAGAACAAGGCATGCATTTCCCTTGTTAGTCTACTCCGTTGCATTCATGTTATGCTGTCCAACATTGTATAAATACTGAACCAGAACCAGTACCACTACAATCATGTTGTCAATATATAACTAGTGTCTCCACAAAGTTGGTTTATTTTTACAGGTTACATGTCATCCATTCTATAGATTCTGCCAAAAAATCTGATCAAAGGACAGAAAAACCTGCTTTGAAGAAACCCTTGCTCTTTAAATAATTAAAATATGAATACAAATGAATTGATCTGACTCCAATCCCATTTGCAGGTCATTAGCTTCAAGACAGATCTCATTATCTGACTGATGAAGTTCAGTACAATTCATACTCACAGAATGCCTTGACATTTCCCAGCCATATCCAAGAGGCATTCCATCCACATATTTGCACAATGTAGCTCGCAGTTCTGCTCTTCGCATTTCTGTATCTAAATGATAAATGTCATATCGTAATGGCTTTTTCAGTCACTCCAATTTTTTGGTTTCATCCCAGCGCAGATTTTGGATTCTGCATCTTCTATGTGCTAAATCCATATCAAAGGGTCAGAGGTCAATAAATTAGACCTTTATCTAAAAATAACAAGAATTAATATGAGCCTATTATAGTTATATATAATATTATAATAGTAGTGCACCGAAATATTAACCTATTGCTTGTATAATTTTCCTTTCTTTAAAGGAGCACTAAAGTTCTCTCATAGAGTGATCTAGTCTTGAGCAATTAATAGCAATAACTTAATTATAGCAACGGCTCCTTTTGCAGGTCAGGACAGTGCTCAACTGAGCTTAACTCTAAGGACTTTTCAGTGCTCAATTGAAAAGCCAAATGGTTAGCCATACTGTATCCTCATTTTCACAGAATCTGCTAGATGAGATCCAAACCCTAACTAAATCTATGAAAACTATGGTAAGCACTGGTGTAGTGAGCAGCTATGGTGGAATGTCAGGATTAGATTTTCAGGAGATTAACTGTGCATGGAGGAGAAGCTGACAGCTCCATCTGCTTCTTTATTGGAAAAGACACACATGCCCATGCACACACACACACGCACACACAAACACAAAGTAGGCCTACGCAAGATTGACTGACAAAATAAGTTTGTCTACCATAGAACAAAACAAATAAACACACTGAAAACATCAAATATACTTTGGCTGTAGAATGTTTTACTGACTTGTGAAAGTGCGGCGCTTTTCTTGGTCCATTTTGGTGGGAACGGTTGAAGGATGTCAGAGGAGTCTCTAGCAAAGCCATTCTGAGCGTATGGCTCAGTGAGTGGTGGGCACACAGACAGATTTCACAGGTCAGCCACAAAAGGTTAACGAGATGTCAAATGAGGATTAAACCTGAGGTGAGTAGATGCCTGGATGCATTCTTCCAGGGCACATTCCACCTCACTTCTTTAGTGCTACAGTATTTAACTCACCTGCTGCTTCTCTGGGAAATGAACCTTGCACCATTACTTTCACTGATGTGTTTATAAAATGGCATAATCTGTAGTCCAAATGGTACATCTTATCTGTAGTATAATCAAACTCCTGGAACCCGTATTGGGTTATTGTCAGCAACCACCGTCCATTGACGTTGTAGCGGGATACCAAAGAATCTAAGAGCAGTATATGCTGGAGAGGTGACATCTGTTTCCGCCTCCACTTCCATATCTACTTTTTCTAGTTTTGACTTCAAGTTAGCACTAATATGGCACTGTCCATGGTGCTGGATACATGTGCACCCGGTTTTAGGGCACGACAAGATATTCCTGTTAGCTTGTTAGATGTTATCATCGTAACCTGCAGCTTCTACAATGGAAGTTACAGCAGATGTGTTAACCAAGGATTGTCTTACATTGCTTTGCCTTGTTGTGACTGTCTTGGCAGCAGAATGTAACCAAGATGAATGTAACTCGGGCTATTTTGGCTGCCCAGACATCAATTGACCCACTTCACCAACTCTCCACAAGAGCCTCACAACTCATTAGATTACATGTAAATAATCACTCTTTCTGAGTGATAATTCGTTTTGGAGCCATACTATGTAATGGAGTACAATTACTTCACAACAGTCAGCAAAAACATGGTAAACCTAATGCACTCTATGGGAATATCGGCCTAGCCGTTAAGTTATTCATGGTGATTATGGGGGGTGAAAAATGAGAACACGCATGTTTTCCCCTTTATAATGGAGAAATAAGGCACAAGGGGATGTGGTATATGGCCAATGTACCACGGCTAAGGGCTGTTCTTAACGGAGTGCCTGGATACAGCCCTTAGGCGTACTATATTGGCCATATACCACAAACCCTCGAGATGCCTTATTGCTATTATAAATTGGTTACCAAAGTAATTAGAACAGTAAAAATAAATGTTTTGTCATACCCGTGAACCACGGCTTTCAGCCTATCAGCATTCTGGGCACGAACCACCCAGTTTATAATGTAAAATATATAATACTATTGTGTTTCAATGTTGACCTTAAAAGCTATAGTCTATGCTCTGTGAGCACCAAAACACGCTTTTTAAGGCCAATGAAATCCAGACAAGCTCTGAAAACCTGTCACGCACTTACAAGCCCCAATACAAAGAGACAAATTAAAGCAGTATTAGAGAAGACAGGTCTGACAATCTAGGGAACCTATCAGAGCTCTCATGCATGCCTCTCAATGCCTCACCAATACAGATAGGTCCTCAGATAAGGCATCAACAAACATGATCCGGTGTTGAACACTTACCCACTGTGTTCACATAGGGATCACACATACCAAGAACGGTCTATTTCAAAATGTTTCGATAATACATAGCTCGATATGATCAGGTAGTAGAAGATTTTGAAAACACTTCTTCACCCAGGAAGAGGTGTACATGCACAGTGCATTTGGAAAGTATTCAGACCCTTTGAATTTCTCATTTTGTTACATTAAAACCTTATTCTAAAATTCATGTAATTTCCCCCCCTAATCAATCTACACACAATACCAAAGCAAAACATTTTCACAAAAACTGAAATATCACATTTACATAAGTATTCAGACCCTTTACTCAGTACTTTGTTGAAGAACCTTTGGCAGTGACTACAGCATTGCGTCTTCTTGGGTATGACGCTACAGGCTTGGCACACCTGTATTTGGGGAGTTTCTGCCATTTTTCTCTGCGGATCCTCTCAAGATCTGTCAGGTTGGATGGAGAGCATCGCTGCACGGCTATTTTCAGGTCTCTCCAGACATGTTAGAATGGGTTTCTGGCTGGGCCATTCAAGGACATTCAGAGACATGTCCCGAAGCCACTCCTGCGTTGTCTTGGCTGTGTGCTTCCTGTTGGAAGGTGAACCTTTGCTCCAGTCCTGAGCACTGTGGAGTAGGTTCATCAAGGATCTCTGTACTCTGCTCTGTTCATCTTTCCCTTGATCCTGACTGTCTCACAGTCTATGCTACTGAAAAACTCCACAGCATGATGCTGCCACCACCATGCTTCGCCGTAGGGATGGTACCTGGTTTCTTCCAGACATGACGCTTGGCATTCAGGCCGAAGAGTTCAATCTTGGTTTCATCAGACCAGAGAATCTTGTTTCTCATGGTCTGAGAGTCCTATAGGTGCCTTTTGGTAAACTCGGCTGTCACGTGCCTTTCACTGAGGAGTGGCTTCCGTCTGGCCACTCTACCATAAAGGCCTGATTTGTTGGAGTGCTTCAGACATAGCTGAACTCTGGAGCTCTGTCAGAGTGACCATAGGACTCTTAGTCACCTCCCTGACCAAGGCCATTCTCCTTCGATTGCTGTTTGGCTGGGCGGCCAGCTCTAGGAAGAGTCTTGGTGGTTCCAAACTTCTTTAATTTAAAAATGATGGAGGCCACTGTGTTCTTGGGGACCTTCAATGCTGCAGAAATGTTTTGGTACCCTTCCCAAGATCTGTGCCTCGACACAATCCTGTCTCGGAGCTCTGAAGACAATTCCTTTGACATCATGGCTTGGTTTTTGATCTTACATTCACTGTCAACTGTGGGACATTATATAGACAGTTGTGTGCCTTTCCTAATCATGTCCAATCAATTGCATTTACCACAGGTGGACTCCAATCAAGTTGTAGAAACATCCCAAGGATGATCAATGGAAACAGGATGCATCTGAGGTCAATTTCAAGTCTAATAGCAAACGGTCTGACTATTTATGTAAATAAGTTCTTTCTGTTTTTATTTTTAATACATTTGCAAATATTTCTAAAAACCTTTTTTCATTTTGTCATTATAGGGTATTGTGTGTAGATTGATGAGGAATTGTTTTTACTTAATCCATTTTAGAAAAGGGCTGTAACGTAAGAAAATGTGGATTAAGTCAAGGGGACTGAATACTTTCCAAATGCACCTTACATAGAGTAACTGACTTTAAATACAATCAAATCTAAATGCTTGCCTGACAATCAGTTTTTAAGCAATCCGAAGCATCTGTTAACCACAATTCCTAGCATCACCTTTTGTCCCTACAAAAGTTACAAAGACAGAACAAAGGAGGAGACGGAGAAAGAACAGACCGCGCACGGCCGTGTAATTCACATCTGATAGCACTAACAGAGCCTGCCAGATGTAATGTGGATTCCATTCAGTGCCAGGGTGTTGCAGGATATCAGCCCCATTGCCAACCCCAGCCTGTCAGATTCCTGAGAGTCATTACTGAGTTGAAAATGGGTCTAGTCTCCCTGGAGAATGTGAGAGCTCTATACTCTAAAACAGAGGGAAATGTGTCTGTGACTGTGCTAGGGCTTTTTGGACACCTAATTATAATCCATAGCTGACAGGGTGAGTGTTTGATTTGAGATGGTCAAATATGCCCAGAAATAAGCATTTAATGGATACACATGCAGTAGTTATACCTCTGACTGTTTCTGTGTATTGGGGAACAGGTGGTTATGTGTGAGGTTTAAGGAGGAATGACAATTGGAAACTTGATCTTACACTGCAAGGGATAATGACTATTGCAGACATAAAAACATGCACTCTGGTTACGCAATGTGATATACAGTGTTGGGGAAGCTACTCTGAAAATATAGTTTACCAATCTACCAATTACTTCACACTAGAAGTAGTTCAGCTACACTTAAGCTACATTTAAAAAAAAACTATAGTTTACTTCACTAAAGTTACTTTGAAAAAGCAGTTCACTACATCCAAACTACTTAATGATAAATTATCATATCTAAATCGGAAATGTCATATATTACAAATTGCAACAACAGATCTCTCTGGAGTCAGATGTTAAGAGAATGTGAAATTAGGAAGGTCGAATTCCAAAAAATAAATTATTGTCTACCTCACCCATATTGTATTTTTTTAATTTTTTTAAGTAGTGTGTATTTTAAGTCGTTAGCTACAGCGCTAACCAAAGTATTTAACTGCTTAAAACACTACCAATATTTGAATTTAGTTTAACTACCACCAAGCTACTGCAAAATGTAGTTAAATTACTAGTGTAACTACACCCCTCCCCAACACTGGTGATATGCTGTATTGTATAGTAAGTATATTGATATATTGTGTAGACATTAAATATTGAGCACACTTTTTCCTCTTACTTATGTGATGTAGGGGGTCCCCGGATTTTTTCAGTGGTCCTCAGAAGGAAAAGGGTTGACCCACTTTTAAGTAATGCAAAAAAAAATAGAGGGCTATGGCTTCACACATAGAGGCTGTCTGCATTGATTCAAAGTATAGGGTGTACAAGCATTACTCAAAGGAGCTAACGCACAGATATACCTACTGTATTCTGCTGTACACATCACTCAACATAACCCTGTGAGGAGGGCATTTCACTACTATTCTCTTATTTTAACACTTACACCATCTATATTAGTTCATTCATGTCCATCAAAGAAAATATCTAAATATCGACGAATCACCACAGATTTCTTTCTTCTAATACTTGTCTTGGGGTCACTAGTTTCCTAGCAACCACCATAAGACAATATTTTAATAGTTGCATTACCATGACCCATTTTTCTGGAGCAATCCAAGGCGGTTAAATATCATTTGCAGGATCAATTTAAAAGTAAATGGAATATCTAAAACTCATATAAACCTTCTGTTTAAAAGGGACTGGGAGTTGGATAAATGTTTATCCTTTTCAAAATAAAGCATGAACTATATGGCCAAAAGTATGTGGACAGCTGCATGGCGGACATCTCATTCCAAAATCATGGGCATTAATGTGGAGTTGGCCCACCCTTTGCTGCTATAACAGCCTCCACTCTTCTGGGAAGGCTTTCCACTAGATGTTGGAAAACTTCTGCGGGGACTTGCTTCCATTCAGCCACAAGAGCATTTGTGAGGTCGGGCACTGATTTGGCCGATTAGGCCTGGCTCGCAGTAGGCGTTCCAATTCATCCCATAGGTGTTCAATGGGGTTGAGGTCAGGGCTCTGTACAGGCCAGTCAAATTCTTCCACACCGATCTCGACAAACCATACCTGTATGGACCTCACTTTGTGCAAGGGGGCATTGTCATACTGAAACCTTTCCCAAACTGTTGCCACAAAGTTGGAAACACAGAATCGTCTAGAATGTCATTGTTTGCTGTAGCGTTAATATTTCCCTTCACTGGAACTAAGGAGCATAGCCCAAACCATGAAAAACAGCCCCAGACCATTATTCCTCCTCCACCAAACTTTACAGTTGGCACTATGCATTCGGGCATTTCCACTGCTCCAGAGTCCAATGAAGGCAAGCTTTACAACACTCCAGCCAACGCTTGGCATTGCGCATGGTGATCTTAGGCTTGTGTGTGGCTGCTTGGCCGTAGGAACCCATTTCATTAAGCTTCCGACTAACAGTTCTTGTGCTGATGTTGCTTCCAGTGGCAGTTTAGAACTCAGTGGTGAGTGTTGCAACCGAGGACAGACAATTCTTTACTTGCTACACACTTTAGCACTAGGTGGTCCCATTCGGTGAGCTTGTGTGGTTTACCACTTCGCGGTTGAGATGTTGTTGCTCCTAGACGTTTCCACTTCACAATAACAGCACTTACAGTTGACAGGGGCAGCTTTAGCAGGGCAGACATTTAACAAACTGACTTGTTGGAAAGGTGGCATCCCGTTGAATGTCACTGAGCTCTTCAGTAAGGTAATTCTAATTACAATGTTTGTCTATGGAGATTGCAAGGCTGTGCGCTTGATTTTATACACCTGTCAGCAACGGGTGTGGCTAAAATAGCCGATTCCACTAATTTGAAGGTGTGTTCACATACTTTTGTATATATAATGTCTCTCCCGTATCCTCAATGCATGAGCCAGCAACATGCGCTGCAATTTGTTGTTAGATCACCACCTTGTGGTCAAGATTGATCTTGAGGCAAGGCTTTTATTGAACCAATCATCCATGGTAAGGTCTAATAAATATGATGTATGATGTTTTAATACTAATGAAAGGAATTGGACTTACTGTGTAACAGGCAAAGAAAATGGATGGCATACAAATGTAACAATGAAGAACAATTAGCCTAGGTTGAGTAATGGTTTCAATTATTCTGACCATTCCCATTGTCGTTTGCATAATGAAAGTTGATCCTGTCTTGGAACATGGGGATGGTTTCAGGTCTTTTGCTCTTCTCAATGGATGTGTTGAAACTGTTATCTCTGAACATCCCACTTTTCAGATTGGGTTCTGAAAACTTCTGATAACTGCCATTAAAAGTTACCTAATGGGATAGGGAAAATTGAACAGAATCAGGTTCAGACAGATCCGTCTATATAAATCATGTTGTTTTCCACATTGTGCGTTTTTTAGATTGTCATGCTGTTTATGGCACCTTTATTTCATGAACGGTTGGGTCTCTTGCCTCCATATTTTGTTTGATGTCTATTAGAATGGGTGGTTTGTCTTTGTACTGAAATAGACAACTATTGGGTCAGTGCTTTGATAATCAAAAACAAAATGCAAACCTATTTTTGGGGTGTATAACATTTATTTGCAATATGGTTCAAAGAAAGGTACATTCGTTGGAAACACTAAGGCTATCTTATTGAAATATTAGGTTACTTATTATGAATGTCTAGTTTCAGGCTGCTGAATTGTTGCTGTGAAATTACAAATTGCTGCAATTCAATCAAACCTACCATGGCAATGTTGCACACACACATACACCTTCCCTGAAAACTGAAAGCATAGAGGCTACCGCTACCCTGTGAGTAGTGACCATGGGAAAAAAGCCACCATGCATAACCACATTGCAGGTTCAATTTAAATGATCCCCCATAACAACATGAGGAAGACTCACCCAGAGACGTTATACCCACAGAGGGCACAAGGGCATGTGCCCCCTCAAAATTATAATAATTTATTACATCTTTCAGATGATTACTAAATTATTTATGATCATAATTATTTATAAAAAAATATCTGTTAACGGTATTTTGCAGAGGGGGCACATTGACTGGAGAAGACAAAGCATACCCCATATTCTCCCAAGTAAGTGTTCCTTCCTTGTTCCTTCCAAAGTGCAGCACAGAGGCAGGACGCTAGATACTCTAATGCAGTGGTTCCCAAACTGTGGGTAGTGCATCATCAGTTCATCTTGTCATGTTAGTCATTGCATAACTTAGAGCAATGGTTCCTAACTTTCTTCGGTTACTGTACCACCAAATGAATTTAGCTCTGTCCAGAGTACCCCTGAAGTACCCCCTCATGTACATTTGACCAGTAAGCCTATGATCTCATTAGTCTTCTCAAGTACTCCCAGTGGATAGGCCAGGGACCACCAGAGGTCCTAGTACCCCTGGTTGGGAACCACTGCCTTAGAGAGCTATTTGTAACTTGTCAGAAATGTCCGGATCAACTAGCCTATGTCAGCTAACTATTTGTTATTTAGGTTTTTTAGCACATACAGTGGGGAGAACAAGTATTTGATACACTGCCGATTTTGCAGGTTTTTCTACTTACAAAGCATGTAGAGGTCTGTAATTTTTAACATAGGTACACTTCAACTGTAAGTGACGGAATCTAAAACAAAAATCCCGAAAATCACATTGTATGATTTTTAAGTAATTAATTTGCATTTTATACATAAGTATTTGATACATCAGAAAAGCAGAATTTAATATTTTGTACAGAAACATTTCTTTGCAATTACAGAGATCATACGTTTCATGTAGTTCTTGACCAGGTTTGCACACACTGCAGCAGGGATTTTGGCCCACTCCTCCATACAGACCTTCTCCAGATCCTTCAGGTTTCGGGGTTGTCACTGGGCAATAGGAACTTTCAGCTCCCTCCAAAGATTTTCTATTGGGTTCAGTTCTGGAGACTGGCTAGGCCACTCCAGGACCTTGAGATGCTTCTTACGGAGCCACTCCTTAGTTGCCCTGGCTGTGTGTTTCGGGTCGTTGTCATGCTGGAAGACCCAGCCACGACCCATCTTCAATGCTCTTACTGAGGGAAGGAGGTTGTTGGCCAAGATCTCGCGATACATGGCCCCATCCATCCTCCCCTCAATATGGTGCAGTCATCCTGTCCCATCCTGTAGCCCATCCCAGCCTTGTGCAGGTCTACAATTTTAGCACTGATGTCCTTACACGGCTCTCTGGTCTTGGTCATTGTGTAGAGGTTGGAGTCTGTTTGATTGAGTGTGTGGACAGGTGTATTTTAAACAGGTAAAGAGTTCAAACAGCTGCAGTTAATACAGGTAATGAGTGGAAAACAGGAGGACTTAAAGAAAAACTAACAGGTCTGTGAGAGCCGGAATTCTTACTGGTTGGTAGGTGATCAAATACTTATGTCATGCAATAAAATGCAAATGAATTACTTAAAAATCATACGTGATTTTCTGGATTGATTCCGTCTCTCACAGTTGAAGTGTACCAATGACAAAAAATATAGAGGGGGTAGTTTTTTTTCTGTAATACTAGCCACCTAGCAATATTATGAAGTTCGCTTTAGCTAGCCAACTAGATAGGTTGCCAATCTCCCAACTCCATAACTAGCTACTACCAAGCCATTTCAGGCTATCAATCAAGTTAGAGTAGCTTGTCTAACTCACTTAGCTGGCATGCCTGATGGCAAGGTTGATAGACTTTAGAAAAGCAAGTAATTACTAAATGTACAGAATAAGACATTCCTTTCAATCGTTTACCGATATGTTAGTAGAGATGCAGAGAAGCATATTCAGAACCACTGGTCAGGATACAGACAGCTCTAGATATGCAGAAAAATACTTCGTTTAAATGTAATCTGACACCTTATATCATTATATTTCTGTATTAATTATGCCATAATAAGTGACTATCGATAAGTGTTATAGAATTAGGCATAATGATCACTACAGACCTGGGTTTGATCCCAGGCTGTGTCACAGTCAGCTGTGACCAGGAGACCCATGAGGCAGTGCACAATCGGCCCAGCGTCGTCCGGGTTAGGAGAGGGTTTGGCTGTCCGGGATTTCCTTGTCTCATCGCGCTCTAGCGACGCCTTGTGGCTGGCCGGGCGTCTGCAAACTGACTTTGGTCGCCAGCTGGACAGTGTTTCCTCCGACACATTGGTACGGCTGGTTTCCGGGTTAAGCGAGCAGTATGTCAAGAAGCAGTGCAATTTGGCAGGGTCGTGTTTCGAAGGATGCATGGCTCTCGACCTTCGCCTCTCCCGTGTCTGTAGGGAAGTTGCAGCGATGGGCCAAGACTAACTACCAATTGGATATCATGAAAAAGGGGTAAAACGTTTTTTTTTTTTAACACTGGTTTTCATAGCTTCATTGTCATTTAGTGGATGAGTTTCCTCATTATTTGCAGGATCCATGATTATGAGATGAAGGATTCCCATCCCGATGCACACGAGTACTGTTTTGGCTAGTAGCTACCAACACATATGTAAGTGATAAAAAGGTGTGTGTATTGGGGGGGGGGGTCAACTTGTCATGGTTATTATAGGTAGACATGGAGAAGTGGCTATAATATTTCTGAACATTATTCAATTAGGCTATTTTCACAAAATGAAAAAGTTTATGAAAAACGATAGACATACGCAAACAAAAACAGTCACAAGGCTCAGGGAATTTATTCTGCAGCTCTGTATAACATTTTAGTCATTTAACAGATGCTCTGATCCTCCAGAGTGACTTAATGCAGTCATCTTAAAGGAACTGACAAATGTTTTCAGATTTCTATGGAAAATGACCTATAATTACTTACGATAAGAGTAAAATATTTTTCCTTCAAAATAGTTTTTATTAAGTAGGTTAAAAAGCAGCTTTTCTGCATTGGAAAAGTGTTGGCATACCCCAACTACAGAATGGTGTGGGTGTACACTGGTCATTCAAATAGACCATTGACTGGCCATCTCATCCTCCTCTGGAATGCTGATTGGCCATCATCCTCTATGAGGAAGTAACAAGCATTTTTTAAACAGTCCATTCGAGATACAAGATTGAGGTGTTTTTTTTTTTTAAGTGCTAGTACTCCAATTTATGCTTTGGCCAAAAATACAAGCATAGGATGAAACATTATTTGGATACGAGTTACCAGAATGTACTTTTTAAAGTGACATTTTCACAGGCCAGTTACTTTAAGATTGGGGTGGTATGCTTAGAATTCACCAATCAGTGTAAAGGCAAAGCAAGTATTGTGGTGCTCAGATCACAAACAAAGCTCAATGATGGGGTATTTCAACTGAAGCCTTGGTAGATGCACAAGGCCTACAATGCTATTGGCTAAGCTAAATTCAAGTATTTGTATTATTATTCATTCGCATATAGATTACAATCACACGGTACAGAAAATTCAACATATTTCATGTAAACAACTCAACAATAATATTTAAGTAAAATTAATAGTCTGTTTATGAAAGTAGACAAAGGATTATATTAAAATGCTGTCTTTCCCCACACAAGGCCTTAAGAGTTTCAAACATTGTTTTCATGAATATTTCACATTTCTTGCTTTACAACAACGAGATGCATAGGAATATGGAGAACAGTGAAAGTAAGATATGGTGGTGTGGTCTGTCCCTCGTTGGCAGTGACAGCCACAGTGCATTATTACTCACGGTACGAGTTTGAGACTGGCCTAGCGCGTACCAAAAGTAATAATGGACCGTAAAGCAGGCAGATACTCTTGATCTTGTTTTTCTGTGGGACGAAATCCAAGGTTTGGTCTGGTTTAGAGGAGTCAACAATCCCATCCCACTTTGAAATTACTGCAGGCCTCCAGGTTCATTGGCTGTTGAGGTTAGAGGTAAGGGTAGCTTCCATCTATGTGAAACAATGGGATATTAGCCTACACAACTTGATGTCAAAGGTAGGCCACGTGATATCAAGGGCTCATTTTGAATAGCAGAACTATAAATAGGCCTAGAGGGCAGCTTGCAATGCGTAAAATAATAAACCAAGGCATTTGTTAGAGCATAGATCAGCACAAGACATGCCTAATTGAACATTTCTTTACTCAAAAGTAGAAACGAATTCAGGTTTCATAGGCTATAGTTAGAAAATGAACATAATTTGGCCTGTTTTGAATTGAATAATTGAAACTAGTGCTGTCAATTACACAATTTGAAGTCGACTTCTGATCCTGGGTGCGTCAACACTAGCCTTGCCAGCCGCTTAATCCTGCGAGTTTAAAGTGAACTATTCATTTAACCTCAAAGGATCAGGTGGTTTGCGAGGCTAAATCAACACACCGTGATGCAAAAAAAAAAAAGGTTTGCGATTTTAGGCTTCATGGGGAAACATTTAGGTGTTTCAACTAATCAATTGACAAATAATAAATAGCATCTGATAAATTAAACTACCGATAACTAATAGTTTGATTATAAACGTTTTACCCTTGGTTACTTTTGCGTATCATACGACTTCATCATGATTAGCATATTATCAAACAACTGCATACTGAAGTTTCTCCTGGAAAAAAAGAAGTTATTTTCTAAATAATAAGTTGTTCTCACAACTTACCATAGAATAGAGAACACAATGCCAAGCGTCTTGAGATTCCGTGGTTGCAGCTGCCACATCACCTCTACTCAATTGACTGACTTCAGGCCTATCATCTAGGCCATCTCCCAATTTTGGTTTCATCAATATATACAAATGTGTACTTCCCTTGTGTTCCCTCGCTGAATGGAGAGGACTAGTAGAGGCTGCCCGCTTTGGAAGTGCTTTTTATGCACACCTTCCTGTAGTGGCCAGGAACTTGATGGTCATTCCCAAGCCGGAATTCCTGTGTGTGTTTCCAACTGATAAAATAGTTGTGAAGTGCTAACACACTCCATCCTGCAGAAAATGCTCCATGAATGACATCTTCAAAGAACTACGTGCTGTCTAGCGTCCAGGTATAAAGCAGCATCAATGGACGTTTTTGTAGGGCCTGATACATTTTTCGTAAGGGAAAATCAAGTTCAACATTTCTAAAGGGAAATTACAAAGGTCAGAAGCCTTTTTAACTAGATACATAAAGTGCTTCCATTTCTAAATGGTAAAATAGATATGTATAAAAAATACCCTCAAATAAAAGGTGACATTCTGTATTGTCACATCATATCAAACATTTGATCTCAAATCCAAAATCCTGGAGTATAGAGCCAAATATATTTTTTAATGACTTCACTATCCAAATACATATGGAAGGGAGTAAATAGTTAGCTGCCTAAGTCATTGTTTCGAAGGGATATTTTTAATTCAAGACTGGGGTATAAGTCAGTGTGTGGATTGAAAACAGTGATTTATCCTGCCTCGTTAGGGTCTTTGCCGTTGGCCTTTATAAAACTCTGTTAGGTCCACTTTGACGCAGATCCGTTTCCTGTGTGAGGGAGACTTTGTATTGTTCTGAGGGCCCAGAGTGCAGTATCACCATCCTCCAGTCACTTCCCGCTTCCTCTCAAACAGGAAATGCTGCCCTGCTACTTTCCACCAATATTACAGATTTAAATTCAAGTATGCTAGTTGTACAATTTTGTATTTTGAGGAGAGGACTTATTGGAACCTATTGACAGTTAGATGAGTTTCACATTGTAAGCATTCCACTGGGCACAGACATCAATTCAACGTCTATTCCAACAACGCTGATTAAACCAGTTTTTTCCCAGTGGCATTGGTCTGTTGATACAGGTGTAGGATCATAATTTTACCACTCTGTTGTTGTTAAGAATTTTCCTGCACCGCAGGATTTACATAAATTCACTATATTGCATTTTTCACGTAGCCTAATTATGGCTAGCTAATAGCCTAACCACTGAATAAGCAACATTGCAGTGGCGAGAAAAGTGTGAATGGACTAAACATTCAAGTCCTGTTTCAGCAGGATTATTTTGCTGCTACAATACTGGTCAAATCAAGATCCTACACCTGTACACCTGGGACGAGAATTACTAAGTATTCCACCAGGTGAAAAGTTTATCCCTTGCTGAAAAAACTGGTGCAAACACCTAATTAAAAGTGGAAACATCCCACTGGGCACAGACATCATTTCAACATATAGTTTTGATTTACATTTATACTGAACAAAAATATAAACGCAACATGCAACAATTTCAACGATTTGATGGAGTTACAGTTCAAAAAGGAAATCTGTCAAATAAAATAAATAAATTAGTCCCTGATCTATGGATTTCACATGAATGGGAATACAGATGTGCATATGTTGGTCTCAGACACCTCCCCCCAAAAAAGTTAGGGGCGTGGATCAGAAAACCAGTCCGTATCTGATGTGACCATCATTTGCCTCATGCAGTGCGACACATCTATTTCACATAGAGTTGATCTGGCTTGTGTTCGTTGTGGCCTGTGGAATGTTGTCCCACTGCTCTTCAATGGCTGTGCGAAGATGCTGGATATTGGCGGGAACCAGAACATGCTTTAATAATACACGTCAATCCAGAACATCCCACACATGCTCAATGGGTGACATGTCTGGTGAGTATGCAGACTATGGAAGAACTGGGACATGTTCAGCTTCCAGGTGTTGTGTAGAGATGCTTGCGACATGGGGCTGTGCATTATCATGCTGAAACATGAGGGGATGGGGGGCAGATGAATCGCACGACAATGGGCCTCAGGATTTCGTCACGGTATCTCTGTGCATTCAAATTGTCGTTGATAAAATGAAATTGTGTTCGTTGTCTGTAGCTTATACCCATTCCATAACCCCACCGCCACCATGGGGCACTCTGTTCACAACGTTGACATCGGCAAACTGCTCTTCCACACAACGCCATACAGGTGGTCTGCGGATGTGAGGCCAGTTGGACGCACTGCCAAATTCTCTAAAACAACGTTGGAGGCAGCTTATGGTAGAGAAATTAACATTCAATTCTCTGCCAACAGCTCTGATAGATATTCCTGAAGTCAGCATACCAATTGCATGCTCACTCAAAACTTGAGACATCTGTGGCATTGTGTTGAGTGACAAAAATTCACATTTTAGACTGGCCTTTTATTGTCCCCAGCACAAGGTGTACCTGTGAATTCGATGTGAAATCAGCATAAAAAGCTAGCATGTCATTGGATTTAGGTTAAACGTTGGATAATAAGACGAAATTCCTTTATGTTGATGACTTTGTGCAAATCCAATCAGTTTAACACTTTGATTCAACGTCATCACATTAAAAAATGTCTCATTGGTCCTATATGGTTCAAACTAGGCTGTTCATATAATTTCTTGATGAAAACAAAATGATTCATATGATATTCAAAAAGTAAATAGGATATTTGCCTGAATAATGAGCTAAGAGGTTTTATAGTCTGTGCAAATGTGTTCGATACATTGTTTTTGCAAGGTCTTTTCAGTCTGTGACCTTAGTAACATGACAACTTGTCTGTGGGAGTGGTCTTGGTCATTTTTACTAACTCCAGAGACACGTCTCCAATGCATAAATCCATTGGAGTCTAAATAAGTCTGCACTGGCTATAACTGTATAACCATCAATGACCAAAGTCCAACATAAATGGTTCCCACATATTTCAAGGATCAAGAACTACTGAATGTTTTAACACATTGTCTTGTATGGCTTTTATTTTCCAATGTTTTTCATTCTAGACAGTGTTAAAGATGTGTATGAGGAGGTGTAAATGATCCCTTTCAAATAAAGAGGGGTGGGGTCTCAATCCAGAGCAGTGACATGATTTCCAGCACTGGGAGCCAAACAGGAATTCCTGGCTCCCAAGGGCAAGGCTCCTGTTACTCTTCAGAGAACTAGGAACAACCGTTTATGGGGTTATGATGCCTAAATTACTGTCAACACACACACACACACACACACACACACACACACACACACACACACACACACACACACACACACACACACACACACACACACACACACACACACACACACACAGCAGTGTTCCAGAGGGGGATTCTTGCCCTAGGGCTGAATCTGCTTGAGAAATACAGCTCAAATAGCACAGCTTGTGTTATAATGGCTCATTCCTGCTTGGCGTCTTTATGATCGTACATCAGTAGAACAAGCAGGCATTCTAGAAGGGTCTGCTGTCTAGTGTATTAATGATCCATGTCATTTAGGACCAAAAAATACAAAAAAAGTTAATAATGGACAAGATGGAGGGGTAGCACAGGATGTATAAGGGGTGGGGTGCAGAAACAACCCAATTCTCACACACAAACAGAACGCCAGGGCTGCTGGCTAAAGCATGAGTTACTAAACTTGTTTTGAATTACTCTGCTCCCATTCCTGAAGCCCATTGCATTCCCAAACATTCAAATCTAATCGAGAACAAATGAAGGAAGTGATGTAAGAAGTTCCTAACTTTATCGTGGCCTAGCAGTTGTCACCTGCTGAACTAATTACTGACCAATGTGATAACATACACACACACACATGGATTTTGTGTTGTAGATATGTGGTAGTAGAGTAGTGGCCTGAGGGCACACACTTCATCTCTTGTGAAATGTAATGTCATGTTTTTAATTGTATACTTGTATAACTGCCTTAATTTGGCTGGACCCAAGGAAGAGTAGCTGCTGCCTTGGCAGCAGTTAATGGGGACCCATGATAAAACAAATACAAATGTGAAAACTAAATATCCAAGCCAGCACAGTATGGTTCAGCCATAATAGTGTGAAGAGTATCCAACGAGAGAATTGACACATGAGAACTATCCGCGTATCAGTCACAAGATACTGTACTAACTGTACAGTATGTGATGTGCATGTTGAGCAAATTCATTTTTTTGGGGTGGCGAAATAATTAAGCAAGAACGTAAGCATGCAATTGAGCACACACACTCTCTCGCAAGGAAAGCACCAGCAACTCAGAAGAATTTGCTGTGACAAATATGCCATCTAGTGGGCTGAAGTGTTAGAACGAGTTGTAATGACAGAAAGATGTGATGGTAATGTATGTATCTGTAACATTCATCATTTAGTCTGCAGAACCTCACAGTGCACTTACTGTATGTCAGCAAAACATCACTACCGCAGCCGTTGTATGCTTTTCCACAGTAACACGTCCCTTTTTCCCCCACTTCATATTTCAATTTATTTCCAAACTCCAACATGGTATATTAGACTTCAGATAACATTTCCAGGAGAAACAAAGCCCAACAATAACAAAGAGGTATTGTTCTTCTCAAAAGAAATAAACAGGCATTATTTTACTATAAAATAAATGAAAAATGAAGACACGATTCCAAGCTTTAGCATATAGTTATCACATATCACACACACCAGAGTATAATTACATCATTACTGTCAACGGTCAAGAAACAAACTTTGCTTTCACACCAGTTATATACAGTATACAGGTACGTTTTCAAAGGAACAGTACACAGTGAATTCAAAAGCACAAAATACTTACAGAATACACTGAGACTTCAGTTCGCTAATATGTACTGCATCTCTTTATCAATGGACGTACGAATACCTCAATTTGTCAGTTTGAGTTGGTAACCAGCTAATGTAAAGAGAAGCCGCTCCTAGATTAACCTCGGTTAAAAGAAGCTTTAAAACGTTTTTTTTTTTTTTAAACAGAAGAGAGATATGAAACTGTCGGTGTCTCTCCGGAAGAGAAACGGCATGGACATATCAAGAATTCGAGGGGAAAGCAAAGTGGACATGCATTGACAAAAGAATAATACCCCCCAAAATATAAAATCACAAAACCACAGGCACAAACACAGGGTAAGAAGGAAAGAAGATAACACACCACAAATGATGAGTTAACGTAATAGAGACCCCCCCCCCCTCCCCCCCTGCAGGACTGGCACAGGCAAGAAGACAGGGCAAGCATGCATGCGTAGAGAAACACAGCGCCAACCGAAGAGTAGCTACCTCCACCACAAGTAGCCAGAAAAAGAGAGAAAAAGAACAGAGAGAAGGGTGAGAGACGGAGAAAGAGAGTTGTGCGACAATCACCATGGCTACTGCCTGTGTGGGGGTGTAGCCAGAGAGAGGAGCTGACACTCATGTGCGTATTGCAAGACAATAGGAGAGAGCAAAGGAGTGAGATCTTCGTTCAGATTGTATGCCAACCTGTAAACCTGCACTGAGTGCTCCAGTCAGACACAATGCACTTCAACTAAAAGTCAAAAGTCAAATTGGTGCTCAACAAATTTCTGCAGATGTGTTTCAACCCAGCAATCAGTGTAATTTATGTGTGATCAGTATATAATCTATATACCCCAAAATACGTACATGGGTGTGTACAGTAATTGTGAGGCGTTTACTGTGTTGAATCCAACTGGAGAAGCAGCAACATCGTTCCAGTGCCAAGAAAAATGTATCCTTATAATGAGCTTTGTTTTCTTCCGTTTTGTCTGATTGACATTACTGTGAACATGCTTTTTCGTGACGCAGACACAATGGCTTTTTTTTCCTTCACCATGGGAATTAACCAATGGAATTTCAGCCAAAGTGTAGCGGTATTTTCCATAAGTATTTTCCTACGGTGTAGAGTTTGTTGTGACGATAGATTGAAATGCAGGTTTAGAATAGCCACCAATGTGTAACAAGGCTGTCTCAGACTCCTCTCCCCTGAAACAAGTACCGCCCCTGGGGGCCAAGGTACAGTAGAACAGCAAGCAGCCCACAACATGATACTTATCTCCAGTTAGAAAAACAAGAAGCAAGCTTGCAGAAACAATCAAGAGGAAAATGACTAGAAATGGTGGTTGCCCCGCAATGTGTGTTGTTTTTGATCCATTCAATAGAAACCCGCAATGGATTTCTGTACTGGGTCGCAAATTGGACTGCCTTGCAACTTTGTCCCTTTAGTCTGTCGTCTCTCTGACTACAGTTTTAAGAGGAGGGCGCTTTTTCGCAAGGACCTGTGCCCTGCCATCCCTGTGCGAGCCAAAGACTTTTAGGAATCTGCAATAAGAAAAAAGCAAACAAAAAAGCAAACAAACAAACAAACAAAAATCACACAAGACATGTTAGTGGTGATGCATTAAGAGAAGCGAAAGTAAATCCATGACATTCCTTCACATTCTGACAATCATCCTGGCAGATTACGTGTGCATACAGTCGAGTCTATGCTGCTCGAGAGCGTGATTCTGAACGTCAACGGCAAATTAAAGACAGAAAACTCGAGGTTACATGTGTTAATCATTTTCAAAACAGAAATACTACCTGGTTACAATACTATGCTCCTCTGATTTGACTTAATTTGTCTTATCAATTGGTTCAAGCATGCAGAACAACTCAGTATCAAATAAAGCAGGGATAGATTGATCATTATAAAACAATAAATCAATATCATGCCAATTATGGAATGGCGGGTGCATCACCTTGCGTCTCAGAATGAAATGAGTGTCTATCTGTCGAGAACACCACTGTAAACTTAGCGCGACATTCAGTAGTTTAGGCGCTTTAATGAAGCCCCTTTGTCAGATTTTGGAGGAGGTCCAACAGCTTGTAGAAGGGAATACACTCGTATGTCGTACTATTGCTAATCAAGACAACGTGCAAGCAGTGTCCTTTTCTAACTATCACATTGTTTTTTTGCTTTACTCTGTAAAAAAGGCATGTCCTCTCTTTGATACTTTGAAACATGTCCACATGCAACAGCTGATTTAGTTTGCCTCTCTGCTTCGCAAGCTTACAGCAATGATGGTCGCTGCTCAAGGGCAGATATACTATGTACTGTGCATGCAACGCAGTGGAGGCTGGAAGAGCATAACCTGCATACCATGAGTCTGTCTTTAGGCATGCAATAATAGCTATTCCAAAGAGGAATTGATATGTTTAGATGCAATGCTTTCTAATATGAGAAACCTTACTGTACATATCTAAATTTGTTGGTCAAATAAATCAAGAAATTGACATCTGGTTATTACTATTAGTGCTAGAAGCAAGGTGTAGCTGATATCGACAGCGGTGTCGAGTTGGTTCTGACAACTTATCACATCCACACCTGTTCATACACACAAACAAAGACTTCTCCAAAATGAGTTTGAACGGGTGCCAGATGGTAGAAGGTAAAAAGCACAAGTACAAATGTAAATACAGTCCGTTGTTCTGCGAGTTCCGTCTCCAAAATGATTCTTGGATATTTCGGAAACTTCAGGGGGGTTGAAATGTCAAAGAGATTTTTGTATATGTTTGTCCACCCATTGCCCATCTCATAAAATGACAATTATATGTATGTCATAGCACCTTTGGCATTTGTGTCGAAAAAGACCTTGATGTAAGATGTGGGAACGTATCCCTCTTCATCCTCGTTCCTGCGCACCCGCGTCCACCCGTCACCCTTATCCTCCTCGATGACATACAGCAGCTCCCCCTCGGCCATGGAAATGGTGCCTTCATTCTGACCTGAGAAGGAGAGACAAGAAAGTAAAACGCCAAGTTATTGTTATTTTACAGAAGAGTGTGTTAAAATATTACGTTCACAAAAAGCCTATGCTGCACCAAGTTTGTTTGTAATCATCTAGCAATAACCTACAGTTGAAGTCTGAAGTTTACATACACCGTAGCCAAATACATTTTAACTTTTTCATAATTCATGACATTTAATACTAGTAAAAATTCCCTGTTTTAGGTCAGTTAGGATCACCACTTTATTTTAAGAATGTGAAATATCAGAATAATAGTAGAGAATGATTTATGTCAGCTTTTATTTCTTTCATCACATTCCCAGTGGGTCAGAAGTTTACATACACTCAATTAGTATTTGGTAGCATTGCCTTTAAATTGTGTAACTTGGGTCAAATGTTGCGGCTAGCCTTCCACAAGCTTCCCACAATAAGTTGGGTGAATATTGGCCCATTCCTCCTGACAGAGCTGGTGTAACTGAGTCAGGTTGGTAGGCCTCCTTGCTTGCACACACTTTTTCAGTTCTGCCCTCAAAATGTACATAGGATTCAGGTCAGGGCTTTGTGATGGCCACTCCAATACCTTGATTTTGTTGTCCTTAAGCCATTTTGCCATAACTTTGGAAGTATGCTTGGGGTCATTGTCCATTTGGAAGACCCATTTGCAACCAAGCTTTAACTTCCTGACTGATGTCTTGAGATGTTGCTTCAATATATCCACATAATGGATATATAATATATATATATATATCTCCCTCATGATGCCATCTATTTTGTGAAGTACACCAGTCCCTCCTGCAGCAAAGCACCCCCACAACATGATGCTGCTACCCCCGTGCTTCAAGGTTGGGATGGTGTTCTTCGGCTTGCAAGCCTTCCCCTTTTTCCTCCAAACATAACGATGGTCATTATGGCCAAACAGTTCTATTTTTGTTTCATCAGACCAGAGGACATTTCTCCAAAAAGTACAATCTTTGTCCCCATGTGCAGTTGCAAACCGTAGTCTGGCTTTTTTATGGCGGTTTTGGATCAGTGGCTTCTTCCTTTCTAAGTGGACTTTCAGGTTATGTCGATATAGGACTCATTTTACTGTGGATATAGATACTTTTGTACCTGTCTCCTCCAGCATCTTCACAAGGCCCTCTGCTGTTGTTCTGGGATTGAGTTGCCCTTTTTGCACCTAAGTACGTTCATCTCTAGGAGACAGAACCCATCTTCTTCCTGAGTGGTATGACGGCTGTGTGGTCCTATGGTGAAGATGAACGTGGTACCTTCAGGCATTTGGAAATTGCTCCCAAGGCTGAATTATTTTGATTTTCCCATGATGTCAAGAAAAGAGGCACTGAGTTTGAAGGTAGGCCTTGAAATACATCCACAGGTACACCTCCAATTGACTCAAATTATGTCTATCAGAAGCTTCTAAAGCCATGACATAATTTTCTGTAATTTTTCAACTTGTTGGAAAGGCACAGTCAACTTAGTGTATGTGCACTTCTGACCCACTGGACTTGTGATGCAGTGCATTATAAGTGAAATAATCTGTCTGTAAACAATTGTTGGAAAATTTACTTGTGTCATGCACAAAGTAGATGTCCTAACCGACTTGCCAAAATTATAGTTTGTTAACAAGACATTTGTGTAGTGGTTGAAAAACCAGTTTTAATGACTCCAACCTAAATGTATGTAAACTTCCGACTTCAACTGTATGTAAATGGCATACATAGGTGAAATTTCAGAATACGCCTCAATGAGTCATCCTCTTTACAGCACTTTATTTTTTACCTGCAGGGAAATGTTTTAACCCAACTGTACATGAACTGTACATGACGGAAGAAGCCCCTTCCCTGTTATTTGAACCAGGTGAGACATATGTTCTGAACAGTACAACAAACCCCAATCTAACAACAACACGTATTTTCAGAGGGGGCATTGGCGTACCTTCGAAAGGGTAGAGCGATTTACAAGTTCCGATAGTGGGGAGTGGGTCCTCGTCATCAAAGTCATCATCAAAGTCGGTGCTCCGAGATTTGAGGTGATGCTCTGTGCTATGATCCTCTGTATAGCTGCCGTCCGGGCTAACCGCATAAAGACGACAAACAGTTAAAGACCAACAACATGGATATTGTATGTGCAAACCCAAATATCATATCGTAAAAGGTTGCCTATATGGCCCTGGTGAGAAGTGTGTCAAATCCATAAACCAATCCATTTAGAGCTGTGTTAAAAAGCATACATTGAGTCAATAGACAGTCCTCGTTAGTTTTATTTAGAGCATAATAAATCATGTGCAACAAGCCCCCAAAGAAGTTTCAGTCAAATCGTTTAGTTCTCTGTTGTGACACACATTGTTAGCTAGCTAGTGCGAGGTTTGGTTGTGGTTTTTCAGTTTGCTGGTCCACTGATTCTGAGCTATAGTAATGAGCACATTTGTTCTACCTCTCTCGGTTGACAGGTGCACAGTTGTTGTTGACAGGTGTAGTAGCGTTGGACTCGTACAATCCACTTTGTCGTCTGTGTGGGTCACTCTTTTCTGCTAACCTTGTCTCCACCTCCAGCAGCCAGGCCTGTGGACAGACATCAAAAGGTTTCGACTCAACAATACATGATTTGCACATAAACTAGTGGAATATTTTTGATAGAGATCGGGAATGAGAAAGAGAGACAGATCAGGGGAAAGACAGTGGTGAAAGTGTCAGACAAGGGATTCAAACCCAGATTTTAGTCTGGAGCCTGCAGTTGGCAGCACTACCCCTAGACAAACACGAAATATCTAACCGGCATTGACATAAACCTTGTGTAACAGTTCAACTTACTTCATATTTCCTTGATTCCAGTTCTAACTTGTCAATATCTTGTCCGATCTCCTCTAATCGTGGGTCCACGCTGTTGGGGTCCCCCATGTGTGGGTTCTTCACGTACACGTCCTTCATTTTAGTCAGAGCATCCCTACAACACAAAATGGAACAGCTCTGTCACATTCAGAATGAACAGGCATTCATACTGAAGAGTTGATCCGAGACACAATTGGACTTTCACACATTTACTCTACCTCTGATCCACCTCTTTTTGTAGCTCCTTGTTGATGTCATTGATTTTGGCCTGGAGCTTCTTCCTCCTCTGTTCAGGAGGCAGGTGACTACAATCTTCAGGGCCAGAACCCTATGGGAAAACAAACAAACAAACCACCAAACAAACAAATCAACACCCATACATACATAACCCTATTAAAGAAGCCTAACACCATGGAGAAGTGACTTTATATTGTTTTATATATGTTTTTTTCAATGTCTTTATATTGACTTCATTTTGTTATCATCAACAATGAGATCTGAGCGTATTTGAGCAATTTTTCTCTATAGTGATCTAGATTGTACCTGTAATGTGTGCACTACAAAACAATATAGTCATCAACCATCTGAAGAGTTAGGAAACCAGTCATGCTTACCAGCTTGAGAGAAAGCTTTCCAAGTGAGGGGAGACAATGGGACGAAAAAGACACAATGTCAACATATGTTTGAAACTTTGAGACGGAAGTATGAAACTGTACAAGCACAAGCAGCAATGAAGGGTTGTGGATATTAAGATAGACGCCATGTCAGTCTGAACAGTTCATTCACCATTGGCAGCATTATATTTTATCCACCTACAGTATGAACAAATGTTAAACAATGAACAAAATGAATACACACCATTCGTAGATTGGAAAAGAACACAGTGCCAGAATACACACAATTTTCTAATTATTGTCTGCAGGTAGTAGGCTCGGACGGATCCCATTCAAAGGGAATGAGCAATAGCAGGAGCCACTATCAGTAGCCCTTAGTCACCACATCAATGTCTTAAGAGTCAATCTGCCCGTACAAAATCAACTTACCCCGCGTGTCAGACTCCTTAAACATTGCATTTTATGTTTGGAGGTCATGAACTCATTGAGGCGGTGGGAGAGGGGCTCCTTGGGCTGCTGGGGAGACTGGGGGCCGTTGGGCACGGCACCGGGTGATGGGGAGGTAGGGGGGGGAGGAGGTGGTTGGCGTGGGGAAGCTAACAAAGACATGAGCTATGGGTAAGGGTCATGGAGCGGTATGGAACAAAACAATAAATAAAATTAGGAAAATGAACACACAAACATTATTTTAAATAATAATAATAATGAAACGAAGGACAACAGAAAGAATCTGGTTACTAACACTTAAGACAGCAGTGATTAAAAGAGCATGTACAGAGTATGAGCATGTCATTGTGCGACGACGAGAGAACACTGCTCGAGCACGAGTTGAACGTTTAGATAAATTGTGCTTCCAAACAAGCATTTATTTCATATTACAAAGATGTACACTCTCCAGTTTAGGCAGACGTCTGTGCCCCGTTCAGTCCACATTATGGAACATTTCAGGTAGAAATGTCATGAAGAGAGCCAACAGGATTCCTTTTTTTCATGTCAGAGAGACGTGTGCTCTATCTACAACATGTATTTCTGTCTGAACCTTCCACAACGCGGTGCCCTGCCGAACTTGGCCCTGGCTATTACAGTACAGTAGGTAGAGGGCAGTATTGTGGACTGAAGGTGTTATTCTTACCTTGTTTCTCTTGAAAGGCCATAGTTTGCCCCTGCTGTTGCTGCGGCTGGGCTTGCCCTCCCCCCGCGAATTCAGATAGCTGGACTCTGACACGGTCCGCCTCATAGACAGACTATAGTCCTCAACTTCTACATCGCCAGGTGGCTCGAAGCCAGACTTGAAGGATTCCACCACCTGCTTGGTATCCTGTTGGGGGAAGTGATTTCATTCATCTATAATAGATGGAATATTATGAATATTCACCAAATGTATTTCAGCTTGAAGGCACCAAACTGAACCAAACAGAAGGAAATAATTAGCACTTTAAAGTGGAAGTATTCCTCTCGAAAGCCCATGTCAAAACTGCGACATGCAAAAGGGCGATTCCACCCCAGCAGGAGCAGGAAATATTTTTGGTATCTCAGATTGTTCTGGATATACTCACATAGAAACTTCATGGGACTTGAAATACTTTTGACATTTGCATCACAAACCAACATTATGATGGAATTGGCCATTTTAGGCCTAAACATGCCTTCTGTAAGACTGTGAAGTGTACATGATACAGGCAACACCTTGGTGTCATTATACTCCTTTTAGTGTGCTCTTAAAGGAGTATGTCTAGGTTCTTTTATTCAACAGGAACTCCTTCTGCTGGTGATTTGTCCAATCCCAAAAGAGGGCTATGATCTGTTTTGAAGAGTATATTGTTGCAAACAATATGTCTAAAAATAAGAAAAATAAAAAATGGTAGTTTTGAGATATTCCTATTAATATTTTTATGTTTAATAAATTAATGTTAAAATGTGTATTATCAGAATCTAGACATACATGCCCTCGCCATATGTTAGAGCATGTATCAAGTTGTGTTTAGGTCTAAAAAAGGCCTAAAACTCCCACTCATCATGATTTACAAAAAAAATGGTTTGTGATACATACAAATCTTTTCTGCTCCCGCTGAAGTGGAATCGACCTAAACTCCCCTTTGAAGCGCAGGAAGACACAATTATAGCAAAGGCATGGCTCTTGAAACCCACCACAGAAAGCGTCTCAGAGTATGAGTGCTGATCTAGGATCAGCTTTACCTTAGTTATAATCAATAGACAGGGGGACCTGATTGTACATCAACACTCTTAGTCTGAGACACTTTATACAGTCCAGACTAAAGCATTTATTTTTAACACCAGTAAGGCATATGTCAATGAATGCCCAACATCTTGATTCCTTTGCGGTATAGGATAAAACTATCATTATCGGTGACTCCGCTGTCACTATCGGCGAAAACACCCAATGACACCTGTATGCGACTTTGCATAGCAACAATTCTCATTAATGTGAAAGTGGAGACCATTAATAAAACTGCCAAAGTAAGCGTTTTGAAGGTGTGAATAATTTATGTCCTCCTATGGTCTGCTAACCCTTTACTGCTTCTGCGAATAGAACAATGGATGACGGCAATCACATTCTCTCTACACTTTGGTATAGAAATAATGTCACAAAAATGTACAACAGATTTGTCTGTGCACGTTCCACACAGTTTGTCACTATGTAAAATGACTGTACATAACAAGAACCATGTTATGCACAGGCACTAGGCTACTCACCATTGTTGGCTCGATGGATGCTGCTGCATTGGTCATGCCATCTAAACATTTGCTAACAATAGGTAACACTTTCCGATTGACCTCTGCGTAAGTCTTCATAGACTCGCCCACTTTCTCGATCCTTTTCTCCTCCATCTCCTGTATTTTCTGCAACAAAGAAAACATTGTTTGATTACTGTACCTTCAAATAGAATTATGAGTTGCTAATCACATACACATCAGTTATATTGTAAATAGTGTGGATGTGAATACTGGTAAATAATGTTTTCTCCCTGAAGCACTTTGAGTGCCTGCAAGTGCTACTGTATAACTACAGTGCCTTCAGAAAGCATCCATACCCATGGACGTATCACACATTTTGTTGTGTTAATGCCTGAATTCAAAATGGATTAAATATATATTTTTCACTAATCTACACACAGTACCCCATAACGACAAAGTTTTTCCCAAATTGATTTAAAATGAAAAACAGAAATATGTCATTTAGATATTCACACCCCTGAGTCGTTACATGATAGAATCACATTTGACTGCGATTACAGCTGTGAGTCATTCTGGGTACGTCTCTAAGAGCTTTGCACACCTGGATTATACTAAACTGAACAAAAATATAAATGCAACATGCAACCATTTCAAAGATTTGACTGAGTTACAGTTCATAAAAGGAAATCAGTTAGCAAAAGCCAACATCATCCAGGACAGAGAATAGTTGATTGAATTCCATTATCTTGGCGTTAAATGGATTTCGCCTTTGAGTTGTCTCGCTGATATGTTCTTACTCTTTCAAATGACTGCTCGACTTGAACTTGTTAGGTTGTTGGCATGCTTAGTATTATTCGGCTTTTGTTCTGTGTTGTGCTATATTTCATTTACCTTCATTTTCGGTTTTGCACATCGGCGTTAAACTAGACATGGGTCGATACCAATGTTGGCATTTTTAGCTAATATCGTCCGATTCCGATATGCTTACTGATGTATCGTGCATCCCTGATTTACATGTTGCGTTTATATTTTTGTTCAGTGTATATTTGCCAATATTCTTTTAAAATGTCTTCAAGCTTGTGAAGTTGGTTGTCAATCATTGCTAGACAGCCATCTTCAAGTCTTGCCATAAATGTTCAAGTCAATTTATGTTGAAACTGTAACTAGGCCACTCACGAAGATTAAATGTTGTTTTGGTATGCAACTTCAGTATAGATTTGGCCTTGTATATTACATTATTGTCCTGCTGAAAAGTGAATTTGTCTCCCAGTGTCTGGACCAGGTTTTCCACAAGGATTTTGCCTGTGCTTATAGATGTATTCAGTTTATTTATATCCTAAAAACTCTATAGTCCTTTCTGATGACAAGTATACCAATAACATGATGCAGCCCCACCATGATTGAAAATATGAAGAGTGGTAGGCAATGTTGGGTTGTGTCGGATTTGCCCAAACATAATACTTTGTATTCAGCACATTTTTTGCAGTATTACATAAGTGCATTGTTGCAAACAGGATGCACTTTTAGGAATACTTTTATTCTGTACAGGTTTCCTTCTTTCCACTCTATCATGTAAGTTAATATTGCGGAGTAACTACACTGTTGTTTATTTATCCTCAGTTCTCATATCACAACCATTAAACTCTGTAACTGTTTTAAAATCACAATTGTCCTCGTGGTGAAATCCATGAGCGGGTTCCTTGCTCTCTGACAACTGAGTTAGGATCTACCAATCGCTACACTTTTTCTGTGATACATAAAAAAAACTCCTGGTCTTTGTGGTTGAATCTGTGCTTGAATTTGACTACTCGATTCAGGGACCTTACAGATAATTGTAAATGTAGGGTACAGAGATGGGGTAGTCATTCAAAAATAATGTTAACCACTATTTTTGAAAACGGAATGAGTCCATGCAACTTATGATGTGATTTGTTAAGCAAATGTTTTACTCCTGAAATTATTTAGGCTTGCCATAACAAAGCGGTTGAATACTTATTGACTCAAGACATTTCAGCTTTTAATTTCTTTATGAATTTCAGAAATTCTACTTTGACATTATGGGGTATTGTGTGTAGATCAGTGAATTTTACATTCAGGCTGTAACACAACAAAATGTGGAAAAAGTCAAGGGGTGTGAATACTTTCTGAAGGCACTGTATATAAAACCAATCAATTAGTACTGTGAGGTTAAATACCTGAAAGATGTGAGGTATAAGGTTATAATAATGTTCATTCTGCTCCTTGTTAAACTTCTGCAGGTAGGTGAGGTATTCATTCTTGCTGTCCTCTGCCACTTGGTGTTTCAACTGGGCCTGCTGTCTGGCCTGTATACAGAGAAGAGGTTCAGAGATGGATTAACGATTCACACACCACCAAGTGGGACTGTAAACCCTGCAAAGATCAACAGAACTCTAACAAAGCACATTTTGTGTTAACACGCATAACAACAACAGGATGATTCCTCACAAAACTATAAAAAAGACATTTTTTGGGGGGTGGGGGAAGTCAAAAGTATTGGTTAGTGTCAAGTAGTGCGACACCTCAATCCATATTGAATGTTTACAATGACAAAATGATGGAAACATCGACCATAACAAACAACAACAAGAACAAAAGAAAAACACAAAAGGGCTCATTTTGCATGCACATAACCCACAAACATACAGTATGAGCACTGAGACACACTGTACACTGACAGGACAAGATCTATGTGCTGCTTCAGCAGACAGTTGAAGACTGTCTTCATAACACAAGACTCAAAGTAAACAAACAAAACTGAAGGGTAACATTTTGTATGCCTAACAGTATTCTTAATAATCTTGGGTAACCCTGAACTAAAATCTCATGTAATTGGTCAGCTGCTCGAATAAATTCTGGTTCCATACATGTTAAGAGAAGAGATGAAGAGATGCTAGAACGAGGAAGGGAACCATAATGAAGAGCTCCATTTGCTCTCTATACGGGGCCCGAATGTGCCCTCCTCTTCCAAAATTCCAAAGATGATAACACCGTTGAAATCGCGATGTGTGCAAATAACCTGTGATGAAAAACACAAACACTGGAACTACTGCTGCTCGTTATCTCACCAATCCCACTCCTTCCAGACAGATTCTAGGGTATCAGTTATATTTATGTATATCTGTCCACGAGAGATTACAATCTCAGCGATTATGCATTTTATTTGTGTCTATACAGTATTTGTTATTTGTGCGCAGCGCCATGAAAAAGTATTTGCCTCCTTTCTGATTTTCTCTATTTTTGCCCCCTTACACTCAATAACCACCTTTAGCTGCAACGACTGCAACCAAATGCTTCCTGTATTTCATGATCGGTTTCTTACGTCACTTTGGAGGAATTTTGGAGGTTTTCAAGCATGAACTGCTTGTTTGAGGTCCTGCTACAATGCCATTCTAAAAATTAGAATGTATTGCTTTCAAGCCATTCTGACGAGGACTTGCTTGTGTGTTTTGGATCATTGTCTTGCTGCATGACCCAGCTGCGCTTCAAGCTCACAGACGGATGGCCTGTCGTTCTCCTTTAGAATTCTCTGATACGGAGCAGAATGCATGGCTCCTTCAATGATGGCAAGTCATCCTGGTCCTGAGGCAGGAAAGCATCCCCAAAGCATCATACTACCACCACCATGCTTGGCTGTCGGTATGAGATTCTTTCCGTGGAGTGCAGTGTTTGGTTTTCCTCACTGATCCAAAACACACAAGCAAGTCTACATCAGAATGGCTGAAAAGCAACACATTTAATGTTTTGGAAAGGCCTACTCAAAGTCCAGACCTAAACCTTACTAAGAAGTTGTGACAGGGCCTGAAACGAGTGGTTCAGGCTCGAAATCCCACAAATGTCGCTGAGTTAAAGCAGAACTGCATGGAAGAAAATTAATCCGCAGCCACGTGAGAGACTCTTTAACAACTACAAAAAAGTGTTTGGTTGCAGTCATTATAGCTAAAAGGTGTTAAAACCAGTTATTGAGTGTAAGGGTGCAATTACTTTATCACACAGGGGCATTGTTTATTAAATAAATGAAATAAGTATCCAAATGTTGTGGTATTTATTCACTCAGGTTCCCTTTATCTATCTAATATTAGGATTTGGTTAAAAATCTAATAACATTCAGTGTAAAAAAAGATGCAAAATTCGACAAAAATCTGAAAGTGGGCAGATACTTTTTCATGGCACTGTATACAATACGAGTCAAAAGTTGGGACACACCTAATCATTCAAGGGTTTTTCTTTATTTTGACTATTTTCTACATTGTAAAATAAGAGTGAAGACATCAAAACTATGAAATAACACATATGGCATCAAGTAGTAACCAAAAAGTGTTAAACAAATAAATATAGATTTTTTATTCTTCAAAGTAGCCCCCTCTGCCTTGATGACAGCTTGGCACACTCTTGGCATTCTCTCAACCAGCTTCACCTGGAATGCTTTTCCAACAGTCTTGAAGGAGTTCCCACATATGCTGAGCACTTGTTGGCTGTTTTCCATCACTCTGCGGTCCGACTCATCCCAAACCATCTCAATTGGGTTGACGTCGGTTGATTGTGGAGGCCAAGTCATCTAATGCAGCACTCCATCACTCTCCCTCTTGTTTGAATATCTCTTAAACAGCATGGAGGTGTGTTGTGTCATTGTCCTGTTGAAAAACAAATGATAGTCCCACTAAGCGCAAACCAGATGGGATGGCATATCGCTGCAGAATGCTGTTGTAGCCATGCTGGTTAAATGTGCCTTGAAATCTAAATAAATCACAGACAGTGTCACCAGCAAAGCATCCGCACACCATCACACCTCCTCCTCCATGCTTCACAGTCGGAACCACACATCCGGAGATCATCCATTAACCTACTTTGCGTCTCACAAAGACACGGCGGTTGGAACCAAAAATCTCTAATTTGGACAGATTTCCACTGGTCTAATGTCCATTGCTCGTGTTGCTTGGCCCAAGCAATTTTCTTCTTCTTACTAGTGAATCGACCATGAAGGCCTGATTCACGTAGTCTCCTCTGAAGAGTTGATGTTGAGATGTGGCTGTTACTTGAACTCTGGGTCTTCCATTCCTGTGGCGGTCCTCATGAGAGCCAGTTTCATCATAGCTCTTTATGGTTTTTGCGACTGCACTTGAAGAAGCTTTAAAAGTTCTTGAAATTTTCCAGATTGACTGACCTTCATGTCTTAAAGTAATGATGGACTGTCATTTCTCTTTGCTTATTTGAGCTGTTCTTGCCATAATATGGACTTGGTCTTTTACCAAATAGGGCTATCTTCTATATACCACCGCTACCTTGTCACAACCCAACTGATTGGCTCAAACTCATTACGAAGGAAAGAAATTCCTCAAATTAACTTTTAACAAGGTACACCTGTTAATAAAAATGCATTCCAGGTGACTACCTCATGAAGTTGCTTGAGAAAATGCCAAGATTGTGCAAAGCTGTCATCAAGGCTAAGGGTGGCTACTTTGCAAAATCTCAAATATAAAATATATATTTGGATTATTTTCCCAATGTTTTGGTTACTACATGATTCCATATGTGTTATTATATAGTTTATGTCTTCACTATTATTATACAATGTAGACAATGATTTATTTATCCATTATTTTACAAGGTAAGTTGACTGAGAACACGTTCTCATTTGCAGCAACGACCTGGGGAATAGTTACAGGGGAGAGGAGGGGTTTAATTTAAACTGGGGATTAAATTAAAAATAAAAATAAAGAAAAACCATTGTGTCCAAACTTTTGACTGGTACTGCATATGAATATGTTTAGATGTGTCTTCACTCAATTATCATTTGGAAATCCTGTACACACTAACCGACCCCAGCAGTTTCTTACTATAAATACCCATTCCAAACCATAACAAGCCTTAGAAGATCTTTGGAGATCTTAATTTGAAATGATGCTCCGAGTGAAACAGACAATGTTATATCTATGGGTATACATTGAACACAGAGACAGATCCTCACAGACCTCGTAAACCTACCTTGAGAGAGCACCGCTTTAAGACATGTTAGAAAACAAAAACACTGAGTTAGTTTCAGAGCACTACAGACAGGTTTTAGACGTTCTAATTATGTGAAAGTATTTTTTTTAAATTATGATTTATGTACTGAATAAATTACTAGACTGCAAAAAGGCTTGAACTGTAAGGAACATAGTGGTTACAGTGCATTCGGAAAGAATTTACAGATTTTTACAGATTTTGTTACTTTACAGCCTTATTCTAAAATTGATTAAATACAATTTTTACCTCATTAATCTACACATAATACCCCATAATGACAAAGCAAAAACAGGTTTAGAAATGTGTGCAAATGTATTCAAAATGTAAAACTGAAATACGACATTTACATAAGTATTCAGACCCTTTGCTATGAGACTCGAAATTGAGCTCAGGTGCATCCTGTTTCCATTGATTATCCTTGAGATGTTTCTATAACTTGATTGGAGTCCACCTGTGGTATATTCAATTGATTGGACATGACTTGGAAAGGCACACACCTGTCTATACAAGGTCCCATAGATGACAGTGCATGTCAGAGCAAAAAAACAAGCCATGAGGTCGAAGGAATTGTCCTTAGAATTCCGAGACAGGATTGTGTCGAAGCACAGATCTGGGGAAGGGTGACAGCATGTCCCTAAGGACACAGTGGCATCCATCATTCTTAAATGGAAGAAGTCTGTAACCACCAAGACCCTTCCTAGAGCTGGCCGCTCGGCCAAACTGAGCAATCGGGGGAAAAGTTCCTTGGACAGGGAGGTGACCAAGAACCCGATGGTCACTCTGATAGAGCTCCTCCCATCTCCTCTGTGGAGATGGGAGAACCTTCCAGAAGGACAACCATCTCTGCAGCACTCCACCAATCATGCCTTTATGGTAGAGTGGCCAGACAGAAGCCCCTCCTCAGTAAAAGGCACATGACAGCCCGCTTGGAGTTTGCCAAAAGGAACCTAAAGGACTCTCAGACCATGAGAAACAAGATTATCTGGTCTGATGAAACCAAGATTGAACTCTTTGGCCTGAATGCTAAGTGTCAAGTCTGGAGGAAACCTGGCACCACCCCTGTGCTACGGTGAAGCATGGTGGTGGCAGCATTATGCTGCGGGGATGTTTTTCAGTGCTGCGGGGATGTTTTTCAGAATCGAGGTAAAGATGAGCGGCGCAAAGTACAGAGAGATTCTTGATGAAAACCTGATCCGGAGCGCTCAGGACCTCAGACTGGGGCAAAAGTTCACCTTCCAACAGGACAACAACCCTAAGCACACAGCCAAGACAACGCAGGAGTGGCTTTGGGACAAGTCTCTGGATGTCCTTGAGTGGCCCAGCCAGAGCTCGGACTTGAACCCCATCGAACATCTCTGGAGAGACCTGAAAATAGCTGTGCAGCGAAGCTCCCCATCCAACCTGACAGAGCTTGAGAGGATATGCAGAGAAGAATGGGAGAAACTCCCCAAATACAGGTGTGCCAGGCTTGTAGCGTCATACCCAAGAACACTCAAGGCTGTAATCGCTGCCAAAGGTGCTTAAACAAAGTACTGAGTACAGGGTCTGAATACTTATGTAAATGTGATATTTTTTTGTTTGTTTTGTTTTTATAAATGTGCATTTTTTTAAATAAAAACGTGTTTTTCTTTGTCATCATGGGGTATTGTGTGGAGATTGATGAGGGGAAAAAACAATTGAATCCATTTTAGAATAAGACTCTACCGTAACAAAATGTGGAAAACGTCAAGGGATCTGAATACTTTTCTAATGCACTGTCATGAGGAGAAAGTTGAAGTCTCTACCTATCCACTGGTGTAAATCCCCTTTCTGATTGCCAGTTCATCTACTAGATAGCATTAGGAGATCACAAGACGTCGCTTGGTCTGTTTTGGGGTAGAATCGCTGAACGGATTTAAAAATTCTTAAATTCTTAAAATTACCCTCGCAATCATGGCTTTCAAGTTACTGAGATTTTTTAAACAAGACACAGACAGTTGAGGACATTTCCAACTTCTTTTCCCATTCACTTTTCCTATTGTAAACGAGTAGATCCACGGCCCATGTGGAGGATGCGTACAAGGTAAAGTGGCTCGACAAGGAAATTCATTGCTGTACAATGACCATCAGGGTGTATTCTTTCCAGGCATATTACATGTTTGCATTTTTGGTGACTTGATCCACATTGCATACTCTATGAATATGACCATAGCGCATTGTTTATGCCCTTTATGGAGGGGTGGGGGGGGGGTCTTATGACATTGTCAGCAGTAAGATTTGAGTTTTATCTACAAACAGACAAAGGCTGTAGCTTTCAAATGATATGTCACTTTCTATTTACTGACACGTTTTTTAGTTGGGGGGGTCCAAAGCAACCAGCGTTTGGTTATTTGATTTGGTTTATTTTAGTTCATATTAGCTTCTTGAGATTCTTGACTTGTGTACAGTAGGTGGTGCATTTCACAGCGCAAAGTCAATTGCGCCTGAAGAGGTTTGCTAACTTTTTGTATCTTTATACAGATACAGGCAACCGTGCAATATCATGGCCAAATGAACTGAAATCAACTCAATGACCTGGTTTGAAGTTACTTAAATGTGATTTGGCCAAATATTTGTAACATTGCACATTTGCCCCCCCCCCCCCATCTGTCCCATATATTTTTGGTTAGTGTTGTGTTAAATTAGCTGGATTAGTAGTGGTTGTTTAATAAACTCTAAACAGTGGATTACAGTCTCTAGACTACTGTCTGGGTAAGAAATTATCAAACTCTTAAGGTCTAGAATACCAAACTTATCAAAGTAACAACAGTAACAACATTCTAGGGAAGTTCTTTCACGACTGGCAGAAAGCTAGGGCAATGTTGATATCAATCTTCCTGAGCTCAGGGATGTTGCATGTTGACACCACTGTACATTGAGTTACCTTTGTTTCTACAGTACATTGGACAGATCGGATACCTGATAAACATGTCAAAGTACTATCACTGTTTTCTGCAATCATTACTGAAATAATAGTAGTTTTTGGAATCAGCAGTACACTAGCACAGGAACACAGCTTGGTTACCATCTGAGGCATTACATTTAGAGGGAACAATGAGAAAAGCCCATAGCTGGAGCTCCATGAAGCACTGTACCACTGTCTACCAGCAGTGATTCATATTTGGCTCCAACCCAACTTCCAACAGGGCCACAGCACTCTCTTGTCAGTGAAGCTGTTGCCACGCAAACCATGCTTACAGCTTAATGAGTGGGTGAGTGGTGACTAAGAGTAGCTGCACTTTTACACACACACGCACAGACACACAGAGACAGGCGAGGCATTCGCAGTCACCCACGCACACACACACACACACGCACCCACACACACTGCTACCCATTGTCAGTCAATAACTTACTTTTTCGACGTCTGCTTTGGTCACATTGATGTCAGCATCAATCTTGTCAAAGTACTGCTGGGCTCGGTCCGCCTCCTTGCAGTCTCTCTCAAATCTCCGTTTACTCTGAGGAGAGGCAATTCACAAGTCAAGTTGGAATGGTTCAGTCGCATATCATTCATCTCTTCAATTACTCAAACCTACTCATCAGGAGGACACTTACAGATTCCAGTTGTTTCCAAGAATTCTCAATGTGTTGCTGAGCTCTGCGGCCATCATGGAAATGCTGGGTAAAAAAAAACACATAATAAAATAAGTTAAAACACTTAAAAACAGTAGTAGAATCATTTCTGGTTTAACCTCTGAGCAATTTAGTATCTATAACTAGACAGTCAAGAGACTTGTAAATCTCTTACGGCAGCTCTTACGATACTCCTTATGATGAATAATAAAGCTAGACAAAACACACAACATCCACAACAAAAAGGCATAAAATCCACTACTTAGCCTTTGCATTGAAGTGAAACTACTGAGCCAAAACTAAACTCTGATGTGCATATTCTTGACTGATTCAATGCTGCTCACAGTGTATAATACGACTTTCAAAGGGATTCAAAGATGAAGACTCAAAGGCACTTCTGCTTTTGTTTTAAGTTCAATTCAAAATATAGGAGCAGTAAATATGAATGCGATGTACAAAGCTTATGTTCAATGCCTGGTAGCATGACCTCATTTAACTTACACCATGTTCTGCTTGGGAATTGAATGAATGAAAAAGCATACATTGGAGTGAGCTATCGATGAAAGCTACCTTCACTACACGTTAGAAAATAAAAACAATCCGACACGAACGGCAGTCCAGATTTTTTAATTTTTTATTAACTCTTCTCGCACTGAGCTGAGCCATCGTCAAAGACATGTTGTCAGACAAAAGGCCACAACCAACGCCTTACAAAACTATGTGTGGGGGGGGGGAGAGAAAAGAGCTGTTTGTACATTCCACCCCCCCCCCCCATCATATTAGTTCCAGCCACCAGCTCCAGACAGAGACCTGGTTGAGGCTACTATGGATTGGTGGGGGGAGTAGGGTCAACATGTTCCCAATCCATTGACCTGGATACTTGACCCAGTTCCATCCCTGGGATGTATTGGATGTGGCGGCATACAATTGTGAGCAACATCATAACAGATTCTCAGCTTGATCCCTGGCTGTGTGGTACAGAGCAATGACAATCACCAATGACATATTTGCATCTGTTCCAGCAATTGCATTTGCTGATTTGATTTTTGGGAGTGGGGATAAAAAAAAAATGTTCAAACATTTTTTTGGAAGCATCGAGCCGCCACTGGTTGACCAGGGATTGGCTGGTTTGGCTCAGATCATGTGATATCAATAATCTCTGCGTATTCTAGCCTCAAAATAGTTTTGAGCCGCCAATGAGCATGATCCGGGAGAGTACAATTCATGACTAAGTGAGCGATGAGCAGGAAAGGGGATTTTTCTTTTACCGATTTCCTCTCTGCTTTCAGCTCCTGGATATAGCGTGTCAGCTCACAGATGATATGAGTGGTGAGATTTTCAGCGATGACCTCGTGTTGTCCGGCATAGTCGTTCAGCTCATTCAGGGTCATCAGGAAGGCCCGACAGGACGTATACCTGGTAACAAGACGAGAGGTGACCACAAAACGTGTTTAAAAACACTCACTTATTTCACATTTAATTACTTTAATCACAACTGCAGGTAGCCTAGTGGTTAAAGCATTCGGCCAGTAACCGAAAGGTTGCTGGATCGAATCCCTGAGCTGACGAGGTAAAAATCTGTCGTTCTGCCCCAGAACTAGGCAGTTAACCCACTGTTCCCCGGTATTATGAAGGATAACATCTTGATGAAAAGACAATCCTTGTGGAAAAACTCTTGGCATTAGCTACACAGTGTTCTCCGAGCAGAAATGGAGTGTTTCGCTGCAAGCCATGAAAATGCAGCCTTGTTAATCTAAAACAGCTATTTTTACCCACTAACAGCCGGTAATGAGTGGAGATGGTATATGAATTACATGACTGTACAATCATCACAAAAATAATAGCCAAATTAATGTGCACGGTCAACCTGATACTGTGAACATTAATCCTTGATGCATTTCACTCACTTGTATTCGTCTTCCTCTCTTGAGTTTTTCTTGGGCTGATATTTTTTAGAGAGGTTTCTGTTAGGGAATGGGAACAAATTTCAGTACAGGCGTGGAAAACATACAGTACACTGTAAATCAGGGACTGTGGAGAAATACAGAGGGAGATGTGTAAACACAAATATTGTATGTTTGGGTACTCATGGGAAAGGGACGCCCAGTGACAGGATATCAAAAGTACAAGCTAATTGACGGATAATCTTCTGTGTACCTCTGCATCTGGGCCTCATATGTACACATCTCTAAAAACAACAGAGTGATTTGACAAGAAAGAGCAGCATTAGAGGGGCAGTATCAGGAAGTCATCCCTTAGCTGTACAGTAAATCTCAGGATGATTCAGCCAACTAGAGATAGAGCCTACACTTACTATGAAAGCATAACGGCAAGATTCCCCTTTGAAATATCATCATACTATCTGTACAATGACGCTTATGAAAGAAAAAACGATAAATATTACATTTGTAATTATACAGCCTCTCAGCGGACTATCGTGAGCAGAAACTGAGGTTAGAATAATGACACAGCGGTAAAAACAATCTCCCCCTCTGACTGGTAGCCTCCACTGGTAGCCTCCACCCCCTGTGCTCTGATCCACACCATCTATTCTGATGTGTTGCTAGGCAGATTGCCAGGCGCGCCAGCCGCCTCTTTTTGTCTGCTTGCAGCCACATGACAAATCTGGATCCTGACACCACAGCACATGGCACAAATCCCATACGCCCAGATTCATGTTAACACTTTGAAAATAAAATGACTAACAAGTCCCTAACTGTCTGTTTGCTCTAGTCTTTTTTAAGCACCTGCTTGTCTTTTGGGGCTTTTTGCATCATTTGGAAGGCTTAATTCCTCCATTCAGTGTCCAATCTGTGCGTTCCATAGTCTGGTTTGTTTAGTCTACAGTTGCCTTAATCAATATACTACATCAACTGTACTATCAACTAACATATGTAGAGAAATTAAATCTATTATGGTTGGTGATGAAAAAAAAACACAATTTAACAAAACACTTCATATGCAACTTAAAATGGTGCCATTATCAATGATACTGGCTGGAGAACAAAACACACCCAATGAATAATCCAGTCGAGCTGATCGCTGCACTATTGCTGAGGCAGAAAACCTCTTGATATGATCTCCAGAAACAAGGTTGATGATTATGCATGCAGGGATTTGCTGCTGTGTATTCCTTGGTGAGTGCACGGCAGACAGTGATCCAACTCAACCACTGTCCCCGGGGACTGCTCTGTCAGAGACCATCACTGTCTGGCAATACCCCCATATTATACAGTGGGAAGCTCCCAAGACCATTGGAAGAAAACGAATGTGGGTCATTGCTGTGGATAACCTAGTAACCATGGTAATGCGTTGCCTACCCGGCTTACACTTCCGGTTGCACGTAGTTGAAGGCCTGTATGTATCTGTATTAATCTACTTCACTTTGTTGCTACTTGCTACATAAACTCCCACCTTTGGGTAGGCCTGGTTACATTCACCTCCGAATGTAGAAGTTTGCTTGAAGTGGGCTGAAATTCATACATTACATTTATTTTATTTTTTTACCATTGTTTAACCCAGGGGTTATTGAGAAGGCATTCTCTTTAATTATGACAACCACCTGAACAAGACGGTGCAGTGATACACTAGAGAGACAGCTGACACATGTACCACTGGACCCTCTTGCTCTGGTGTATGCATGTCTGAAATGTATATGAAAATGTGGATACCAGAGATCATTTTGTCACCTTATGACATGCGTTGCACTTGAGTGTGGCATGACTTGGATGACATTGGTGATGCAGGCTCTGTAGTCTTTTATCAAAGTTACTGAAATCGACAAAACATACCGAAACATATGTTTTAGTCGTACTGTAGGCTTCTCCTACTGCAACGCCTCAGCCATGAGAGACATGACAATATCAAAATGGGAAGTGAAGAGGATAATGTTTTCCCAGCCTTACCTGATTTGTTTTGCATAGCTGATTTCAATTTCAGATCTCTCTTTAACAAACTTTGTATACCTCTCCACAAACTCAATGCCCCAGTGGGTGTGCTTTTCCAAGTTGTCAAACTGGTCCTATAAGAAAAGAGATTAAGAATACATGATCAAAACAAAGCCATATCCTCAATTTAATTCCCAAACTCACATCCAGTAACTAGACCAGGTTACACCACCTCTGATGTGTATTTTCTTCCTAATTTATTTTGCAGCCAAGAGGCAATGTTTATGAAAAAATGTATAGAAATTAGCTATTATGGTTCAATTAGAGAGGGATATAGTCTAGAAGTCTTTGTTGAAACAGTATGTCTGTTGCTACAGTGGGCTAACACTTCTGCACATTGTATGTAGGCCTACAACCTAAACTACAGGAGGCAAATTGGGAATATAATAAGTCTATTGGCATTCAGTTGGTGAGGTGTAATAGTATATGTTGTGAACTCAAAGTAACATATGTAGTGGCGGGTTACGTTTGCATCTCTGCAATGCATAGCCTATTTGTGCACACCTGTAGGCATAAAAACAATTTTTTAAACAGCCCTCTTCAACTAAAGGTATTGTTTCCATTTCCAAATAAAAACAAATTCCATGACGTTACACATATTTAATGTATTATTTTAGACGTCACTCTCTCTGATATTTGCAATAGGCCCTTCTATGTGCGGGAAAAAACCGTAGTGTATGAGGATCCGTTCAACCTGCTGGCCCTGTTCGTCATTGTTCTTGTTTTAATAGCTATTTCAGCTATAATGTCAATTAAGGGAGACAACGGAGGAAACCCATTCCCAAATGCGTAGCCTAAAACACCGCTCTGGGGGGCAATGTTTCAAATTAAACGTTACTAGAGTCGCTGTGTAGCTGTACGTGCACAGTATGGACCCCATTTGCAATGGCTTAGTGATTGTAATAGGCTAATGGGGTAGGATATTGAAAACAACTAGCCTATTGCTTCTAACGTAGCCTGTATGGCGGGATAGATCTTGAGGTTAAAAACAAAAGTAGGCTATATTAATTAGTGACTGTAAAATCAGATGGGGTAGCCGACCGTGTCGTCTAACAGGCGACCCAGTATAGAATCGGCCACTATGCCTCCGATAATAAAGGCTGCATGCACGCGCAGAGAAGCATCATGGCAGCAGGAGCTTTAAGCTCGCTACCTTGTTGCAAGACAATGCCATCCACATGTCGTTTGTATCGGAACAGATCAAAGGTTGTCCATCAAATTAAAGCAATAGTTAAAACATGTTTCATATACTAATATATTTGCGCCGCTATCACTCGGTCGTGCTTCCGCGGTTCTACTTACCCACAGCTCTGTCCCCCATCTGCAACTCATCGTTTCAGTGCAAATTCTTCCAAATGATCCACGATTTCTATGCATGCGTCCAATGATATTATTCAGGCCTGTATCTGAGTACCAGCGTATGTCATAAGATCCCACAATGTTTGTGTAGCTTTTCACCGACGCATTCACTCATAACAAACGGTGTTTTGTCCTCAGATATTGGGTTGATTGCTGCTCCTACATGTGGGGCATCCACCCGCCTAGCCCGATGACAGCGTGCTTCACATAGAAATCTCTGCTAGAGCCTCTGCTCACGGGTAGAGTCTGGAGCGCTTGTTGTGATGGACAACGAAATGATAGGCTTTGTGATACTCAAAACGGTGGATATGTTTTTGAACAGTACGTGTATACGTGGAACTATTACGGGTTCAATTCCAGTAAGGCACGCCAAAAGTTGCAGCTTTGTAAATTGTAGGCGACTAAATACAGTAGAACATAATTATAAATAACAAACATATGATAAGGCCAACATATCTATGCAGTAGCCCTTCAACTGGTAGGCTATAACAACGTAATAACAATGGATACTGTAATAACTTACTACTGTGATGGTTTTATTTGATAGGGTAATGTAATAAAACTGGATAATGTGATGAATCACTTGGATAATGTAATACAACTGTTGAATGGATAAGGTAATCATTTTCTCTGATTAAGGTTGATAACAGCTTTTTGTTGCCCTGTGGAGTGCATGTTTGGCCAGTTGAACTATCTCCTGTGGGATCAGAGAGGTCATTCAGAGGTTGAGCTGATCAATTACCTTGAGTTGAACTATACAATAAAGCAATCATAATAATCAGACATGTGTAGTAGGCCTACATCTGAACCCCCCAAAAACGGATGTTTGTTTTGTATTTACCTGCTAATCAGTCTTAGCCTACATGAATTGCATTTTTAGGCACTATCAATGACTTATTTTATTTAATTCAAAGGGACTCTCAATCTGCTTCAAGACATCTGGTATCTTCTCAGAAACTAACTCAGGTATGACATCACCTGGGAAAACTGTCACACACACAGTAGCGGTGTGTAAACAAAATCAACATTTTAAAAAATTGCATTGTTTGCTCTGTAACCCATTAATTCATACGCCACCGTGATATACAATAAGGCCGTGACAACAAAAAGGCAATTCACTCAGTGGCAGAATAAAATCAACAACACAAAACCGGAGAGTAACATCTGTCCGGTGAAGTTCACAATGCAAATATTATATATAACAATAACAGTTATATCACCTGCAGCATGGGCAAGCAAGTGAAATATTTTCAACTGATTTAGAACCATGGATTTACAGCAAGTTAGCACAAAGACAACAGGAGCACTGCCTCCGCTATTGCACTATTTAAACTTTAACATTTAAACATCAAAGCAACAAGGCTATACTGTATATGCTTAGTTTAATACACTGAAAACAAACGTAAAGGTACCAAAAAACATTTAGTCCAATCAATGTTGCTAAATTTCATCTGGCTACCCCTAGAACTGATTTCTGTGTGTGTGTGTGTGTGTGTGCGCGCATGCATGTGTGTGCGCGTGCGTGTGTGTGAGTGTGCAAGTAAAACAAACAATGTTGACTCAACCTACTTGTTGACTAGTTGAATGCCTATGCCATCTTCCCCTATTTCATGTTTGTAAAACGATCTATGGCTCTGTCACACAGTACACTTTTAGTTTTTGTTGTCATAGCCTATAGCTAAAATAATTGCTAGCCTAAATTCCTTGCATGGGCAACGACGAACCAGTGAAGTTACCTAGCTAGTTAAACAACCTCTTAAGGACCGTGTTTTAACATTTTCGCCTAAAATGACATACCCAAATCTAACTGTCTGTAACTCAGGACCTGAAGCAAGGATATGCATATTCTTGATACCATTTGAAAGGAAACACTTTGAAGCTAGGTGAAATGTGAAATTAATGTAGGAGAATATAACACATTAGATCTGGTAAAAGATAATACAAAGAAAAAAACATGCGTTTTTATTTTTGAAATGCAAGAGAAAGATCACAATGTATTATTCCAGGTTAGGCGGAATTTCGGCCACTAGATGGCAGCAGTGTATGTGCAAAGGTTTAGGCTGATTCAATGAACCATTGCATTTCTGTTCAAAATGTTTTATCAGGACTGCCCAAATGTGCCTAATTGGTTTATTAATACATTTTCATGTTCATAGCTGTGCACTGTTGGGGAATAATCAGAATTGGTTGGTAACATAGGTAAGATGTTGTATATTCATCATATGTTTGTAAGTTACTTCTCATCAAGAATGTTATTTTTGTATAATACTGTGGCAGGGTTGCAGTATCTGTTCTATGTCAAGACTAAGTTACATGGGCCGCAGAGAGGGGAGAGGTCAATGTGTCATCATGTGTAAACTTATCTTTTGCTTCACTGTGTCTGTGTGCCAGTCACTCCCTTCTTTTCCCATCGGGGAAAGTTAGGATGGCAGTGTCTGGAATCATTCTATCCTCTCCGTGAGCTTGTCCAGGATTGGTTGTATTTATAGTTAGTTGTATCTAAATGACAATTTGATATATGCCTGTTGATATGGAGGATTGGTTTATGGTTCTAGGGTTTGAGTAAGGAGACAAAGCTGAACGATTTATTATGTCTATGCTGTCTGACTATGTGTGTTCTTTGCTATTAAAGGATCTCAGTTGCAATGTAGGGGAGCTCTCAGAGAATTCATTGATAGACACTGAATTGCCTGAGAGTCACAGGGTTGTGATAGAGCTCATATAATTAAAGATGGACTTTGATAACTAACTCTGACTTGTGTTGTGGTTTGCTCCCATGATTTGGTTAATAGAGGAAATTTCCACGACAGCACTCTCCTCAAACAAAAGCATGGTATTTATTTCACTTTAATGATGGGGATAGGGCTGATTGCTGCCCCCTTTGGGGTGATTGCGTGCCCATAGTAAACAGAAAAAAAATCTGTCAAAAATTGCTAATATATGCAATAAAAAAATATTATTGAATAGAAAACACTCTAAAGCTTCTAAAACCGTTTAAATTATGTCTGTAAGTAAAGCAGAACTCTCAGGGCACTCATTCTCCCAAACTCTCTCTTGTCATCATAAAAGTTGGCCCAACTTTGACGTCATCGCCCCCACCCTTCCCAAGCACCTACAGTCCTGGGAACAGTTTATGTGCCTTCAGCGCGGTGTCCGCTTTCAATGGGGCTTCTCATTGTGTGAATCGCGCGCTCACGAGACTTTCGGCGGGCCGAAACCTTTCGGTCACGCGGGAAAACAGGTTACTCTCATGCGCTTTCTGTTCAGTTGATTGTCTTTCTTCCAAGATTGATTAAACGATGCGTGTGTTTCTCTTCGTCCTGAGAATTGCTGTGAAGCTATATAACATGTTAACGCTGTGTTCTGAACATAGTTTGACAAGTTTAGTCGACATATAATATGTAATTTCGACGTTTTGGTGCGACACCCACTTTACTTTTTGGCTGCATTTCAACCGAAATATGTCTTGTTTGATAACCGAAGTATAAACCCTTCCAGGTCTTCTGATGGAAGAACAGCAAAGGTAAGGGAATATTTATGTGTTAAATTTGGGTTTCTGTGGACTCCGAGATAGAGGAGCCAAAATGCTAATTCCTGAGCGCCGACTCATATTATAGCTTAGTGAACGAAATCTGTAACGTTAAAAATAAATGTAACACAGCGATTGCATTTAGAAGAAGTGTATCTTTCTATATATATGTAGAACATGCATATTTAGTCAAAGTTTATGTTGTGTATTCCATGTTAGCTGACGGCATCTGCAGAAGCCATCGTCATTTCTCCGGACATTTGAGTAGCATTTTTTTAACATGGCGTCATTGTAAACAGAGATTTATGGATATTTATAGCATATTATTGAAAAAAACATAAATGTACTGTGTAACATGTTATATTACTGTCATCTGATGAAGATTTCAAAAGGTTAGTGAAATTATTTTTCTTTTAATCCTGCGTTTGGTGATTGCATATTTTGTTCAATTTGGCTATGGAAATAAGCTGTGTCTTCGGTGGTGGTTTGACATAAATATGTGCTATGTTTTCTCCGTAAAACATTTTAGAAATCTGACTTGCTGGCTAGATAAACAAGTTGTTTATCTTTCATTTGAGCTATTGGACTTGTTAATGTGTGGAGGTTAAATATTTCTAAGAATATTTTTGCATTCCGTGCGCCACCGTTCCAGCTGAAGGTGGGGGGGCTGAAACCCAATTGGGGACCAACATCTTTGTCAGGATAATAGCTACTGTAAATTGGACAGTGCAGTTAGATTAACAATAATTTAAGCTTTCTGCCCTTATCAGATATGTCTATGTCCTGGGAAATGTTCTTGTTACTTACAACCTCATGCTAATCACACCAGCCTACGTTAGCTCAACCATCCCGTAGGTGGGACTAATGTGAGCCTACTAGGTTACATCTAGGCTACATATTGAACTTCAATTGTCTCAGGCCAGTGGCACAACATTAATTTATGGTTAGATCAGAATCGCCATCATAATCATTGCCCTTTATGCAAAACCACAAGTCTAAATCCCCATGTCCATCCATGGCTTAGGAAATGGCCAATTTAGCAATCTAGCTAATGCAGGACATCAACACAAGCAGACCTGAAGCAGACACGTTTTCTGAAAATTATGTTTTGCTTAGGAAGTGATTGGATTGGTTTGAAGACAATTCCAAGCTGGCCTTCCTTGGAGGGCGTTTTTCTGCACCAGGTCAACCCACAGGTGAGCTCAGTGACACGCTGATTGGCTAATAATTTTATATATTTTTTTATCAAGGGAGGCCAAATGCTTGCTGGCGTCAATCAAACAAATGCTATGGCGCAAGGCAACATGTTATACTCTTTTGGTCCAGACAGCATCAGATGCATGGGCTGCACATACTGAGACAGAGGGGCGCTGTTTCCCTCGCTAGTTTGATTTCTCCAGTGAGATTCAGCCACATGCGAATTTACAGAAAATTGTGATAACAAAGTAAGACGAAAAATGTATTATTTAATCATTTTTATTGGTCAAATATTTGGGGAAGCCTGGCTTCCTTTGGCATCCATGAATACACGACCACTGCATATACAGTGCCAGAATTGTTTTTCTGAGGGGCAAATTATGGAAATACATTCAAGGTAAGGGGGTGTATGGAGTGACTTCAGTGCCAACAGAAATTGCATTTGAATTCCATCATTTTGAACGGAATTATTGCATTCAGTTTTAAACGTTTTATTTAGGCAGCACAAGTGCGCAACTACACAACCACTTACAGCAACACTGCTGACAAAACAGGCCGACTGTCCGTTTACAACGCGTCCAGGAAGACTTCCTGGACCCATATGCATTGGGTGCGAAACCCATTAGGGCTTCTACCCATGTCAGGACTCCCGCTCCTCTCCTTGTTCGGGCGGCGCTCGGTGCTCGATGTTGCCGGTCTTCTAGCCATCGCCGCTCCACCTTTCATTTTCCATTTGTTTTGTCTGGTTTTTCTGCACACCTGTTTTACATCCCCTCATCACTCTACGTGTATATTATCCTCTGTTCCCCACATGTCTGTGTGTGTAACTGTTTGTTAAGTGTCATGTGTGACGCGTCATGCTGTTTTTTCACCGGGTCTTGTTTGGAACCGTGGTATTGTATGCTGTACATTATTTGTGTGACGAGTGCGCTATTCACTTTTGCCTTTGGCGGGAGTGTCGTTACGCAGTTGCGTCCGACTGTTTTCCTTCTGCCAAATAAAGTGTGCCTGTTCACTCATCTCTGCTCTTCTGCACCTGACTTCAGTTAACCAGTTACGCACACTGTTGACAGAATTACACACCTACCATGGAGTCAGCAGGAGCAGCTACCCCGGTTGTAGGGGTCGAGGAGCACGTCAGAGAGCATGCAGCGATGCTGCAACATCTCGGCTCTCGTCTTGGCTCTCGTCTTCTCCAAAAAGAAGGCGACTCAATTACCACCCCATCGACGGGGGGATTGTGCGATAAATTTCCGGGTAGACGCCACACTTCCCAGGAGTCACGTGTATCCTCTGTCACAGGCGGAGACAGCGGCTATGGAAACATATGTCTCCGAATCCCTGCGTCAGGGATACATTCAGTCCTTCTTCACCCGCCTCCTCGAGTTTCTTTTTTGTGAAGAAGAAGGAGGGAGGTCTGCGCCCATGTATTGACTATCGAGGTCTAAACCAGATCACTGTGAGGTACAGTTATCCGCTACCTCTCATAGCCACCACGATTGCCAGGACCGGCCTGGGGAGTAGGCGACATTCGTGCTCTGGGCCGAGATGGCTCAGAACTCGCTCCGCCACTCCTCCACTAACCTCTCCCCCTTCCAGTGCGTACTGGGGTACCAGCCGGTTCTGGCGCCTTGGCATCAGAGTCAGACTGAGGCTCCTGCGGTGGACGACTGGTTCAGGCCGTGCTGCGCCAGAAAACCAGCGCAGACCATCACCCTAGTGAGGCCCCAACCGAGTCTGGCTCTCGACCCGAAACCTGCCCCTCCGCCTGCCCTGCCGGGAGCTCGGTCCGCGGTTTGTGGGGCCATTTAAAGTCCTGAGGAGAGTGAACGAGGTTAGTTACAGGTTCCAGCTTCCCTCCCAATTACCGTATTAACCCCTCGTTCCATGTGTCTCTCCTCAGGCCGGTGGGGGCTGGCCCGCTCCAGGAGTCTCAGGTGCGTCAGGGAGGGGGTACTGTCACGACTCCCGCCGAAGTCGGCTCCTCTCCTTGTTCGGGCGACATCGCCGGTCTTCTAGCCATCGCCACTCCACCTTTCATTTTCCATTTGTTTTGTCTTGTTTTTCCGCACACCTGTTTTAATCCCCCCATCACTCTACGTGTATATTATCCCCTTGCTCCCCCCATATCTGTGTGTGTAATTGTTCGTTACGTGTCATGTGTGACTATTCATACTGGTTTTTCACTGGGTCTTGTTTGGAACCCGTGGTTTTGTATGCTGTACATTATTTGTGTGACGAGTGCGCTATTCGCTTTTGCCTTTGGCGGGAGTGTCGTTGCGTCCGACTGTTTTCCTTCGTCCAAATAAAGTGTGTGTCACGACTTCCGTGGAAGTCGGTCCCTCTCCTTGTTCGGGCGGTGTTCGGCGGTCGATGTCACCGGCCTTCTAGCCATCGCTGATCCACTTTTCATTTTCCATTTGTTTTGTCTTTGTCTTACACACCTGGTTTCAATCCCCCAATTACTTGTTCATTATTTAACCCTCTGTTCCGCTATGTTTGTTTGTGAGTAATTGTATTGCAGTCTATATTTGTGGCCTTGTATTTATAAGACGTGTATTGTGATATATTTTGAGTAAAATTGCTTTCATTCCTCATATCTGCTGTCCGGCGCCTGACTCATCTCACCGGCTACACACAGACACTCACATCTGCGCCCACTACGCCCTCTGGTGTTCATCCGGAGGCGTCCTAACCTTCCTCTCTCGCTCTCTCTCTCGCTCTCTCTCTCTCATATATATCCCGGCTTCCTCTTCTGAGTCCGCTCTTGGGTCCCCCCCCCCCTTTCGCTCATCGTAACAGTGTGCTTGTTAACAACACCACTGAAAATGTAAAAAAGAAGGTCCAAGCATCTTCGAAAGAGGGGATCAAGCTGACTCTATACCAATTTAAAGAGGCCAGGTCATGAAGGAAGGCTTGCTCATTGAAGTTTTTCGCATACGTCTATGACAAATCAGGACAGGTCAATTAGCTGAGCAACCATTACAAACACAGGCTATAAAACAGTGATAATTAAGGTAATTACAGAAAACCCCAGACTGACACATAACCGGATTGTTTGTGAGGATAACATCAAGGAGAGTAGCCTTTTCTGTGTGTTTGGACTCATACCTTGTGGGATTGTTAATCATCTAAGAGAAATTGAAGGAGTCCCATTGTTTTAAGACTTGGTCAGGTGGTTTAAACATGTCCCAGTTTAGGTCACTTAGTAGGACACATTCAGACTTAGTCTAAGTGGCCAGGAGAGAGTTTAGGGCAAGTAGGGTATAGGCTGGTGCTGATGGAGGATGATAACACCCAGCAACAGTAAACAAAGAGCTATCTGAAAGCAGAATGCTTAAAACCAGCAAATCAAATTGTTTGGGGAAAGACTTGGTGGAGACAAATGAGCACTGAATGTGTTCTTTGATAAAGATTTCCGCTCCATCACCTTTGGAAGATCAGAAAGGTTAACATCAGTACTCAGAACACGTTCTTAACCACGTCTCAGTAATGACCAACACATCTGGATTGAAGCTGTGATCCCACTTTTTCAATTGATACATTTTAGGGAATAAGCTTCTAGTGTTAACGTGCAGAAAAACCTGGCTTTTACAAGACCGGAAATCTGTTAAGCAGAAATCAGAGCACAAGTTAGAATTGGGGTTAGCGACAGTAGATGGGCCAGGGTGTACATGCACATTTCCAGATATCATCAGTAGTAATACAATCAGAGGACAGGGAGAGCTCTGCAGTGTTGATATTTTATTACATTTGAATGTGCATCAGTCAACAAGATCATATTGTACAGCAATATCATCAGGTAACATGGATACAAAAGATGGCGAGAGGTGGTTAGATTATAATAGGCGAGAGGTGGTTAGATTATAATAGGATGGGAGCCAAGATTCTGTGTAAGCAACAGAGTCAGAATCTAGAGTGTGGGAACAAACATCATCTGTCCCATGGTCGGGTAAACAAGCAAGTTCATAGTCAACAAAGCGCGCAGGAGTCATGGAGCAAATAGCATATAAAGCACAAGAAAACATTTTTAACAGCCATTGTAAGTTCAAGAGTCATTTAACACAACAAAATTACTTGAAACAGTAGCTCTCTAGTAGGCTATAAAAGTCCAGTAGTCTATAAAAGTCTAAAAATAAATAAATGGTAGGCCTATCCTAGTTAATTCTGACTAAAGCTCACAGAATGAACGTAAAAGTTAATTAGCCTACAAAACATTCAGATCTGTCCAAAGTCTGTAGTGTGTGTGTGTGTGTGTGTGCATGTGTGCTGGAGGTGAGTGAAAGCACTGGAGAGAGGGGGGGAGTGTGGCTGGAGTACCTGTACCAGACACAGGGAGAAAGGGCAGACGGGGAGCAGATTATAATTAAACCGTACCACCGTGTGGCTGTCGCCTACCATTGAACGTCTGACTGACATGACATGATACCAACGCCTTACTAACGTCTACATTACACCTGCGTGTAACATGTCATCATACCAACGCCTTACTAACGTCTGTGTGACGCCTGTGTGTTAAGGAAAGTTATAAGGTGCATAGTTTATATTTATATGAATTACATTTCAACCATAAATGTTAGAAATGGACAGTTTTTCCTGTGCAAGCCGACATTCCGAAGTAGCCACCGTGAGCTATAGTGTAACCTACGGCTTGTGTATTTCCTGTTATCGCTAATTGCCTAGAGAATATTATGTCCAATCTATAGGTAATCAGTCTTTCCCTCAACACCTCATGGCATGGTATGTTATCTTATCTCGCTGTATACATATCTAAATATTTCTAGCCAATCACTCACATACTGTGTTGTTACCAGTTCCCAGTAGCCTACATCGGACAACCAATACGAGTTGTGTCCATGGCTTTCGGTTGAATAGAGGAGTTCATAGGCTTTCCCTGAGGGTCCGTGCTATTCGGAATCCTTGGGATGTCCCTTCCTCAATCAAGTATAAATGTAACATGGTTAAGTTTAGTGTTAGTTAAGGGTTATAGTTTAGGGTTCAGGGTACCTTGCTATCTCTGGGAGTATATTAATGAAGGCTTTTCAGCTGGTCGAACTAATTTCTAAATCTTTCTTTCAGTCAAGAAGTGATGAGCCAGAGCAACCAATCAGCGACACTGTAGAGGCTCTACCCCTTTACCCACACAGCTCTCCCTCCACAAGCAACCATGTCCTCTTCTCCTGTTCAATTAATTTGCCACCACGCTGAAAGGACTGTACATACATACATACCTCTGTGCCCATCTAATTGCAACATGTTCCATCCAATGCCAAAGCTGGACACCTAATATGTGAGAAATGTAAACAAGATGCTACAGCAGTGTGTGTGTTTCTGTGTGTGTGTGTGTGTGTGTGTGGATGGAGTTTCAAGAAAAAACATGAGAAGATGGAGATAGTGAGATAGTGATGAAAATGAATGCATACAGTTTCGAAATAAAGACCCCTTGGGATCTAAAATGAGTGTGGGGTGCCCTCTTGTCTCCTTTTTGTCCGTTTGAGGATACTACAGTCACCCCTGGTGGAGGTTCTTGGAACACTGCTATTTAAGTCCGAGCAGATGTTGACGAAAACCTTCTAAGGTGGTTGTGCTATGTTGTGTGTTTTCTTGAGTACCAGGCAGATGTTTGGGTACAGAATGAATTGGTGTAAACGTAACAAGCTTAACGGTTGAGTAATTAAAAAAAAAATAGGGGTTCCAACATGGTTCGTTGGCTGTCACCAAAGGAGAACCCTTTTAAGTTCCATGTAGAACCCTCTGTGGAATGGAGGTGTAGGACTATATTGCAGTGGAGGTGGGAATTAATATAATCAGAAATACTATGAAATATCCCCACTTTTAGCACACATTTGCAAGCAGGCAAAGTGACCTTCTATGTGTGCTGAGGTATGTGTGATCACTCAACATTGACAGGACCAACAAAAAAAGACATGCTAACATGCAAACAAATGATAACATGTGTCTAACCTGCACCATTATGCAATTATTAGGAGACTAGATACACATAGCTAATCCTGGCTACCAATGTTCTAGCATGTATTTATTGAGGCAAGCAGATCAGAGATGTCAAGGTGGTACCCAAGCATATGCCATATGTATGGTCATATTTTTATGTTTTATTTTGTTATTTTATGGAGCCATTTTCTAGGCCTCCCAGGTATTTACATTTAACTAATGTATGTACAGTATATGATTACTGCCTCTAAGGGGAGCTGTGACGTCAATTGAGAGCTTGGAGATTTCTTCTATATTGGAGAATGACCACTTCTGAAAACGAATGTTTCTCAGTCTCATCATTTTACCTTATTAATTCAGGTATGTAATGTGCAAAAGTGCCATATGACTCAAAATATTGAGGTAACATGTTTAATTTATGTAATTAAGTTTGGTGATGTTTGAAGTCAATTGAAGGGAGTTTTAATAGAGTGAACTGGTTGGTATTTCCCCATTATAAGTAATGGAGATAGGCTAGATTGAAAATGGTTTACATGTAAGAGAAGAGATTAAGATGGTGTCCGAACTTTCTGTACTTTTTTTCAACAATGTTCTAGATCCAATTTGTTTTATTTTCTAAGAACAAATGCTCAGTTTACTTTAGGTAATGTACATCTATGATATCACAACAAAATGTGTTAGTGTTAATATTTGTACGAAAATAGTGTTTAATAGTTTTCTAGCTTGATGCTAACCAAATTTAGCTTTGCTAAGCGTTCAAGGTTCAATTCCTGGACCGACTCTCTTCTCTGTATACATCAATGATGTCGCTCTTGCTGCTGGTGAGTCTCTGATCCACCTCTACGCAGACGACACCATTCTGTATACTTCTGGCCCTTCTTTGGACACTGTGTTAACAACCCTCCAGGCAAGCTTCAATGCCATACAACTCTCCTTCCGTGGCCTCCAATTGCTCTTAAATAGAAGTAAAACTAAATGCATGCTCTTCAACCGATCGCTGCCTGCACCTGCCCACCTACCTAGATGTCTGGTTAGACTGTAAACTCTCCTTCCAGACCCACATCAAACATCTCCAATCCAAAGTTAAATCTAGAATTGGCTTCCTATTTCGCAACAAAGCATCCTTCACTCATGCTGCCAAACATACCCTTGTAAAACTGACCATCCTACCAATCCTCGACTGTCATTTACAAAATAGCCTACAATACCCTACTCAACCAATTGGATGCAGTCTATCATAGTGCAATCCGTTTTGTCACCAAAGCCCCATATACTACCCACCATTGCGACCTGTACGCTCTCGTTGGCTGGCCCTCGCTTCATACTCGTCGCCAAACCCACTGGCTCCATGTCATCTACAAGACCCTGCTAGGTAAAGTCCCCCCTTATCTCAGCTCGCTGGTCACCATAGCATCACCCACCTGTAGCACGCGCTCCAGAAGGTATATCTCTCTGGTCACCCCCAAAACCAATTCTTTCTTTGGCCGCCTCTCCTTCCAGTTCTCTGCTGCCAATGACTGGAACGAACTACAAAAATCTCTGAAACTGGAAACACTTATCTCCCTCACTAGCTTTAAGCACCAACTGTCAGAGCAGCTCACAGATTACTGCACCTGTACATAGCCCACCTATAATTTAGCCCAAACAACTACCTCTTTCCCTACTGTATTTATTTTATTTATTTTGCTCCTTTGCACCCCATTATTTTTATTTTTACTTTGCACATTCTTCCACTGCAAATCTACCATTCCAGTGTTTTACTTGCTATATTGTATTTACTTTGCCACCATGGCCTTTTTTTGCCTTTACCTCCATTATCTCACCTCATTTGCTCACATCGTATATAGACTTGTTTATACTGTATTATTGACTGTATGTTTGTTTTACTCCATGTGTAACTCTGTGTCGTTGAATGTGCCGAACTGCTTTGCTTTATCTTGGCCAGGTCGTAATTGTAAATGAGAACTTGTTCTCAACTTGCCTACCTGGTTAAATAAAGGTGAAATAAAAAATAAATGTAAAAGAAGTGCTAGTTAGCTCTAGGCGGTTAATAATGTAATGGTTGTAGCATTGTTTTGCATAGGCCTCCAGTAATTTTTTCGCCGAATGGACACTGATAGTACAGTGAGATATATATATATATATAATGTGAATGTGTATGTTGACTCCAGGTTTGGATGAACGGACCAACGGGACTTGATGGGTACCAGGAATGGTGGGAGGACAATCTTAAGGTAATTATCTTTGCACACAACAGCAGCGTCCAGGCCTCCAGAGTACTCACCCTATCGTCTGCTGTACGGACGGGAGCCGCAGCTGTTTACTGAGGTGCAATTGTATAAAAAAATGATTGCATATACTGTAGTATAAAACGTTTGTGATTGACTTAGTGTTTTTCTATTGCTATTTTTGTATAACATACTTTGAGAGCACTGATACTCCATCTGATGTGGTGGAAGTTGTCGAACCAGATCTGAACACCTTCAAGGACCACCTTCAGGCACGGACTGAGAAGGATGTGGAGTTTTTTGACCAGGTAAAAATTATTGTCCGGTGTTAATTTATTTTATGGCCTTCCAAGAGATATATAAGAGATGTACTTGTAATAATATGAAATATAATTGCATTTATTTCTATTATTAATCAAGGTGAGACTGAACAAGGACAGGACGCAGGAGGAACAGAAGGAGAGCCACCGGAGGAGAATCAAGGGGACCAAGTTCTTCGACATCCGGGCGAATGACTTGTCCTTGGAAGAAGGACGAAAGGAAGGCGACATCTGGCAAACCTTGGTGCTCTTTTGCTCCTAGCTGGGGTCACCATCTGTTAAGGTGAATATAAAAATCTCTGATTATAACTATTTGCCTCCTTGTGGTGGGCGGTATCACCATGCTGTCAGCAGTACCAACACTGGCCCAGGGGCTTCTCCAAATAGTCAATCTCAAGCGTAACCACTGGGTCACGTTAAATAACCACTGCTTCCAGGTAGATACTGTATGACTCCAGTGGTCATGACAGCACCCTGGAGTTTCTCTCACAACTAATTGATCTATCTTTTCCAGGGACCATCCCTTTTACCTCCCTCATCAATCCCAGTGTCATAAAAAATTACAGACAGGTATATCTTTTCTTTTCGGTCTGCCATTAACATTATTACATATCTAATCAAACGTTTAAATTAAATCATTCAATAACAGTATTTTTACATACCTGATAATCCTGTGACCAGTTGGTTTGCTTGTTTACGTCTCCTACTCTCTTCCCTTTACTCTGCTCCTGTTCTCCAGAACCTAAGGGTTCTGCCTAACACCAAGACATGGATCCAACTGATGTCCTCCATTACCCACCACCCTCCAACTTTTAATTACTTCAGCTACTGTTATTGTCATGTTGTCATTATCTGCTAAGAAACAGCAAGAAAACTATCATACTGGGCACAGTCTTTTTCCAGTTTCCCAGTTGTCTTGAATGCACTGAAGTCGGAAGTCAGAGATTGCCGACTTCTGAGTTGTTTTGAATGCGCCACTAGAGACCTAGGATACCTCTTATTTCTGAATAGAGGCTACCTCCAACAAAGAAGCCCTTGTTTCTGTATTGATGTGAGAAATAGGCATATCTACACAGTAATGGTCATGGCTGCGATATCAACTAGCCTGATCATTTTTGTATGACTATTTTAGCTAAATCGATCAATTAAATTGATTAGATTGCTCTGGCAATTAAACATATTTTTTACTAAGTCATGTACACGTTTGTAAGGCGTTCATGATATGACCCTTTAAAAACAACAATGGCCTAAAATGACATACCCAAATTTAACTGCCTGTAGCTGAGGACCTGAAGCAAGGATATGCATGTTCTTGATACCATTTGAAAGGAAAGTTTACCATTGCATTTCTGTTCAAAATGTTGTATCAAGACTGCCCAAATGTGCCTAATTGGTTTATTAATACATTTTCAAGTTCATAACTGTGCACTCTCCTCAAACAATAGCATGGTATTCTTTCACTATAATCATTAGCCTATGTTAGCTCAACCATCCCGCGGAGGGACACCGATCCGGTACAGGTTAATAATAAACTAAACAGTCACTTAAACTAACACATGACGCATAACACATGTAGATGTTTTTAAGGCGTTCATGGACAGATCGTTCATAATAAACTGACAAGCATACTGACACGTAACGTGAAACATTACCGTGAAGTGAACACTATGTGAACACTACGTCTACATGGGGTGTACTGTATGACAAACTGATTTGTTTCATCAATATGAAAAGAGGAGGGTGGCATGAGCCAGGACCTTCACAGTTAGCTCAATGCTGATTGGCAAATTTCTTATACTTTTTTGTCAAGGGACACCAGATGCTCGCTGGCTTCCCTTGCCTTCAATGCTAAGGGCGGCCACAATGTCATACTCGTTTGGACTAGACAGCATCAGATAGATTGCCTACACGTAGATAGACAGGGGGGTGCTGTTTCGCTCGCTCAGTTGCTTTGTCCTGTGAGATACATTCAGCCTCTTGCGATTTGAAGTGAAATTAAGAAACACAGAGACAAAATATAAATTAGTGTATTTTTTTTTTAATGGGGAAACCTGGCTTGCCTTGGCATCCATGAATACACACCACTGAGTACCATGTAGTAGCAGTAGTACACGCAGTAGTAGCATTAGTAGTAGCAGTAGTACTAGCAGTATTAGCATTAGTAGTAGCAGTAGTAGAAGCAGTAGAAGCAGTAGCAGTAGTAGCAGTAGTAGCTAGCAGCTAGCCTAAACCTATTGATGTTACATTGAGCTGGGTGAATGTAATATTTTATGACAGTCATCCAATGTTTAGTAGAAATAAGGCCAGGCTCATAAAACAATATATAATCCTCCCTCATCATAAACAGCACACAATAATACAAACAAATCTAAAAAGTTAAAGAATGGAATTAGAAATATATAAATATTAGGATGAGCAATTTCGGAGTCCGGAGTATAAAATATATATATAAATAAACATGTCACCAGTAGTAAATGTACCGTTAAATTCAATCATTTGGTTACATTAGTTTCTGTTAATGCATAGTGTTACTAATTAAGCCTACAGTCATTTAACATTCTCGGAATGGAAACATTGTTTGCAGAGTTTACAACCTGCTACACTTGTGAGAAACAAGCTTTGGTTTATTTCATAAACATTATTTAGGAGTTTTGTAAAATGTTTCATTCTCTTGTTTGGAGTGCTTCATGTGAGCAATGAGCATGGGTCTGGTTTCTCTGTCTTGTTAATTTTGAGGGAGCATGCACTCATAGAAGTAGCCTGCCTACCTGGCCTGCTGCGTGCAAATGTAGTTCTGTTCCCAGTTGGGGATGTTTGAGTTCTGATTGTCTTAACTCACCACGTATACCACTAATAAGCTGAGCTTCTCAGTCATCATTTTCTTCACTTCACACAGTAAGTCAACAAAGTCATAGTTTTTTTTCTTTACATCCATTGCAAATGATAGTCTCATAGTCCCTCACAGTAGGCCTAATTTAAAAATCTTTCCAACAATCTCCCTCTCGATAATCACCAAGCCTCGGTGTCAAAGAGCAAAATATCCTGATCTGATGATTCAATATCCAGTGGAAAAGTTATAAAATACCTTTACCTTGCACAAAAAAACAGTTGTGTGAACAGAGCTCACTGGGGTGGGAAACTGTGAGGCCCGGGCTAGGCTAGTTGATGCAATGTTGCAAGTTCGCTAGAGACAGCTTTGGGATGGATCCAGTTGATTGATTTGATACAATGTAACTCTTCACGAGTCAAGACATATAGAAAGGGAGGCAAACAGGCTGAATAGAGAGATGAATGTGATTGAAAGAACTGGAATTTTTATCACTATATTTTCTACTGTTTTTATTTGTCTGCTTTATGTATTTTTACTGTTGGCAATGGAAGTTATATGCCAAAGGCTGCGTTAGCTCCATCTGCTCATTTAGGCTATTTAGCCACAATGATCAAGGTGTAGGTCTATCAATGTGGCAGAGGCTGGTGCTCACCTATGATTTGAATTTGAACGTTTATACTTTTATCATTTAAATTAAGATTTTCATGATTAACCACCTGACAATGACTTTGAGAAACGAAAATGTTATTTAAATGAAACTGTTCCATGAAAATCATAACTGCCACACAGATCGGTATAAATGGTAGGATAAATTGTATGCCTCCCCAAACTTGATAAAAGAATTTCCTCTGCGTTATGGTCAGATTTTCAGGCAGGTAAGACATGCCTCATAATATTAATTAAAACATTCAGGGTTCAAACAATTAAGTATGTTTAAATAATGCATCCTGCCTCCAGCTCATATTTTAAAGTGGTTGGTAAAGCTCTGAAAGCCTGGCTCCCATTTTTTCTCCTGGTCAATTTGATTTGCAACAATTTAATTTATTCGCTTAAAAAAAAAAATATTGGCCAAAAGCTAGCAACATTCAATTGCTGCATGTTTTCGCAGCTAGCCTAGCTAGCTAGTTAACGTTTGCTAGCTAGCTAGCTCAAGTTGACACAAGCCATTTCGGTTTGCTCTAAATTGCTCGTAAATGTATTGCTATGCGACCAAGAAAAAAATCACCCAGATAATAATTATTGTGATGATATGCTGTATTGCGGCCTGTAGTGCCATAGATAAAACACTGAGCGCAGATTCGTGACGTTATGTTTTCACCATTACTAGAGAGAAAATAGCTTGTTTCCAGCAGTTACCGGCACAAATTTGTTTTTAGACAAATCACGTTGTGGGCCGTACTCGCGAGCCACTAAAGCCGATGTGAATGACCAGTGCACGGTGTTGTATTGAGGTGCCTGCCGACCTAAGGTGCAGTAGGGACTGGGCAGCTGTAGCCTATCAAACTCAGTGTCGCCAGCTGTACTGTAGCTAGCAGTGTAGTCAATTATTTTACCCCAGGATTATATTTCAAGTAGGATAGCAGCCTACACAATAAATAACTCATATTTGGAAGCCATTTAGATGTCACTGTGATATAGTCTATTCAATGGAGAGAGCATGAATGGCAACAACACCTCCTTATCTGTCACAACAGTGTGATTTGGTTCACTCAGCTCTCAGCTGCATAAATCATAGTTTTGTAGGCCAGGAGTGTCTGTATAGCCGCTAACCATTTAATTTAAACAACCTTGTTACAGTATTTTCTAAACCTGTTCACTTTACCAGTAGTATGCAAACATGGTGGTACAGAAATACAGGAAAATGTTGTGAGTGGTAAAATAATCTGTGGTATTGTGTTGGCTATAACAATGTCTTATTAGTTAGCTAGGGTTTGAAGTAGGTCTATCTAGCTCTATTATTTGAATTTGTTCCTCAATTGATTTAATAAATTACACTGAATAGAAATATAAACGCAACATGTAAAGTGTTAGTCCCTTGTTTCATGAGCTGAAATAAAAGATCCCAGGAATTTTTACTGTTTAAAGAATTGTCTCTTGCTTTATGCTAGTGTTTTTTCCTAACCTGATACAAACTTGTCTTTGTGGGACTTAGTCATAAGACTGTGCGTATAGCTACGGCCCATTTGGGTGCAACAGCAGCATGTGACATCCCGTGGATTTGCTATCTACAGAAAGTCACATGTATGGAAACTTGCAGAAAGGAACACATTATAGTATTTGTTGTTGTGAATGCCGTTAGATGGGTGAGCCCTCGGGCTATCAACCAATCTGCACAGACAACTAATTGCATTTTACACACTATCTGCTGATTGCCACGTATACAAAAATTATGTGCTTCTCTATAAAAGCTGAAATCCTACACTGTTCATTGAGCTTTTCAACTATGCACTGTTGAGCGGATAGCTGATTCTCCATTTTTGCAAACCTTTGCAAACTGTAACACAGTAAAGTATTTGAAATAGTTTCATGTTGCATTTAGATTTTTGTTCAGTATATTTTGGATATACACTGAGTGTATAAAACATTATGGATACCAGGTATGTCCATGAAATAGACTGACCTGTTGAATCCAGGTAAAAGCTATGATCCTTTATTGATGTCACTTGTTAAATCCATTTCAATCAGTGTAGATGAAAGGGAGGAGACAGGTTAAGTGATTTTTAAGCCTTGAGACATGAGACATGAGACATAATTATTCAGACCCTTTGCTATGAGATTCCGAAATTGAGCTCAGGTGCATCCTGTTTCTATTGGTCATCCTTGAGATGTTTCTACAACTTCATTGAAGTCCACCTGTGGTAAATTCAATTGGTTGGACGTGATTTGGAAGGGCACTCACCTGTCTATATAAGGTCCCACAGTTGATGGTGCATGTCAGAGCAAAAACCAAGCCATGAGGTTGAAGGAATTGTCCATAGAGCGCCGAGACAGGATTGTACCGAGGCACAGATCTGGGGAGGGTACCAAAAAATGTCTGCAGCATTGAAGGTCCCCAAGAACACAGTGGCCTCCTTTATTAAATGGAAGAAGTTTGGAAACACCAACATTCTTCCTACATCTGGCCGTCTGGCAAACTGAACAATTTGGTGGAGAAGGGCCTTCATCAAGGAGGTGACCAAGAACCCAATGGTCACTCTGACAGAGCTCCGGAGTTCATCTGTGAGGATGGGAGAACCGTCCAGAAAGACAACCATCTCTGCAGCACTCCAGCAATCAGGCCTTTATGGTGGGGTGGCCAGATGGAAGCCACTCTCCAGTTAAAGGCACAAGACAGCCCGCTTGGAGTTTGCCAAAAGGCACCTAATGGAAACAAGATTCTCTGGTCTAATGAAACCAATATTGTCCTGAATGCTAAGCGTCTGAATGACCTGAATAGCCTGAATGCCAAGTGTCACATCTGGAGGAAACCTGGCACCATCCCCATGGTGAAGCATGGTGGTGGTGGCATCATTCTGTGGGGATGTTGTTGTTTTTTTTGTTTTTTAAAAACATTTTAATACATTTTAGAGTAAGGCTGTAGCGTAAAAAATGTGGGAAAAGTCAAGGGGTCTGAATACTTTCGGAATGCACTGTATGCATGCCATTCAGAGGGGTGCCCCATTCTTCCAAGAGCTCACTAAGTTTGAATGAAGACCTGTTGTGAGGTAAGGACACACACATACGAAATTATATGTACCTTGTCACCTTTCGTTTTACCCACAGAGTTCAGGCCTGCTGCTCTCTCTCTTATTATATTCTTTCTTTTTCTATGCTTGCCCTATAGGTTTGAAGAGCTTACAAATCATTAACACCACTGAAACCCCTTCCCAATCCCAATTTTAACTCCATCTCCCTCTCTCTCTTTGTCTCTTTCTCTCCTACACCAGACACACACGCAGGCACACGATAGTTTTTAAATTAGTGTTGAAATTATGCTCTTATTTGGTTACATGTGTTAACTTCTTATTACTTCTATTGTCAATTCTGTTACTAATTTGAATAAATGTATTAGGTACAAATGTATTGTTTTTCTTACATTTAGATTTCAGGGAGAATTTCAGTGTAAATTTACAGCATTATCCTGGCACCAGAGTTGCAAGCTCAATCCTGTAATTTTGCTTGACTGCAGAGATGCTGTAATAGAGTATTTCACTTTACAATTTTTCTTACTGTTAAACATTACACCATCCCTGTAAATGTACAGCAGGGATGCTGTAATATGTTCTACAGCAAGGAAATAAATATTGTAAAATATATTACAGCATCTTTGCTGTAAAGCAAAATTACATTATTTAAGCTGGCAACTGTGGGTAAGCGCATCGGCCGGACACCAGCTCAGTACTGGATTGGAAGTACATAGCCTAATATCACAGTGGGTATAAATATAGTAGCTCACTTTAAATCAATCACATATAGGCCTGGCCTACTTAGGCAAGCATGAAAACATTAGGCTAAATCATAAATAAACAGTATTCATACATAACTTTCTAGTGTCATAGTCCAAAGAATCATTGAGTTTCCTTTCAGAGTCCAACAAGGCTAGATTGTTGAGATGTGCAGACAGCATGCAAGACCTAATGGTTGTTTTGATACTTGCTCTTGTGACTGTCTGGGTTCGAACTGGGTCTCCTGCGTCTCCTAAGACTATGTTAGCCCACTTAGCTAAAGCCCATATGGATGAGTTCAGGAAGATAACACAAGTCTTAAAGTCTACAGCAAGGTTACTCATCAAAAGAGCATGATTCATCGAACCACCATGGTTACATTTAACCCCCCTTTGACCTCCTACTCAGAGATCAAGGCACCAATATTACTGGCTGGGTTCAAAATCAGGCCTACTGCACAACAATGCAAATTTGTGTGGCAAACGGAAGCATCTGTGTGGCCTGTGATCGTCATGGAGGGGAATAGAAGGAACGTCCATGTTCCTTCTAGTCCTAGCTTTCAGGAACGGGGCCATATAAGTTATAGCATAAACGGTTCAAACGCTATTTCCAAAGTCATAGGAATACAATTAATTAAACATGCCAGATGGGCTTCAGAAACCGCCAGAAGCTTCTGTTTACCACAGAGAGCATTTTGATTCTAGCTGTTCTCCTCTACCTTTCTTGGCTGAAAAGTACCAGGATGTTGTCTCTGGTTTTGAATTTGGAGATTTGAATTTGGAGACCTACATTTTAAGAGAAGTTGAATATTTGAAACTTTTATAAACTTGAAAGTTTGTAAACTTGATTCAGACAATTAAGGCAATACCTACCATAGTGAAACTGAATATATCAAATATTGAATTTGAATGTGCAAATACATTTAAATAAAAATGTCATTCAATTCAGTTGTTTCAAACCAGGAAATACAAGATTAATTTATGAATTTCAATGATTCAATGTGTGCATTACAAATGCAAAAATATTACACTTAAATTCATTATTCTTATACAAATTCAAAATGATGAAATTCAAATACAATTTTGTTGGCACTGAAATTCACTCCATAGGGTGTACACCAGGGCTCGCCTATCCTGTTCCTGGAGAGCTACGGCCCTGTAGGTTTTCACTCCAACCCCAATCTAGCACACCTGATTCTAATAATTAGCTAGTTGATCAGCTGCATCAGGTGAGTTACAACGGGGGTTGGAGTGAAAACCTACAGGAGGGTAACTCTCCAAGAACAGGGTTGGAGAACCCTGGTGCACACTAACTATGATGGGCCATTGCACCAAGGAGGCTACTAAAGTTCACTACGGTCTCTGAGTTGTCATGGTGTTGAAGTTTTGCTTCCTTGAAAATAACGAATCCACTTCCTCCATTGGGGGTGAGGAGAAGCTTGAAAGCGGCCAAATCTAAAAGAAATGTTGGAACAGGGCTTTAAACAATGCACGAGTGGCTTTCACCCATATCTCAGACATTTCCTTGTTTAAAAAATGCTGTTCTCATATACAAAGTCTCAATGTTCATGTCGACTCACCTGAGCTTTTGATAAGACTGGCCAAAGCAAGGAAGGCATACTTCACCACAAGCCTCGAATGTGATCGGAGGTGAAATCCTCCGTGACCATTCAGAGGGTGTATGGGCAAGACAAAGTATGTAAGTGCCTCTAAGCGTGGTGTGGCAGTAGGTGCCAGGTGCACTGGTTTGTGTCTAGAACTGCAATGCTGCTGGGTTTTTCCTGCTCAAAAGTTTCCCGTCTGTATCAAGAAGGGCCTACCACCCAAAGGACATCCAGCCAACTTGACAACTGTGGGAAGCATTGGAGTTAACATGGGCCAGCGCCTCTGTGGAATGCTTTCGACACCTTGTAGAGTCCATGCCCTGGCAAACTGAGGCTGTTCTGAGTAGAAGGGGGGGTGCAATTCAATATTAGGAAGGTGTTCTTAATGTTTGTACACTCAGTGTATATTTAGTCTCCAAATGTATATTAATACATTTGCACAATGAGCACTTGTCTTTACACTACATAGTTACAGTTATTGGTTAGCTAGATAGTGAGTTTTAGCCATATTAGCATTAACCACTAGGCAGGGTAGCCTAGTGGTTAGAGCGTTGGACTAGTAACCGGAAGGTTGCAAGTTCAAATCCCCGAGCTGACATGGTACAAATCTGTCGTTCTGCCCCTGAACAGGCAGTTAACTCACTGTTCCTAGGCCGTCATTGAAAATAAGAATTTGTTCTTAACTGACTTGCCTAGTTAAATAAAGGTCAAATAAAAATCTGCCAAAACACCACAGAAAGTGAATTCACTCCTCCCTTGCTCCCTGGTTTTAGCTTGCAGCTATCAGTCTAGCTGGCTAGGTTTAGGATATTTACTAACTCATACAGTACCAATGACAAACTTAGCTAGCTATGTTATCAACATATGGCAGTACACAAACAAAATCTAGGTCACTTATTTTGACAGCTAAAAAGAAACAGCATCGGACACCCCCTAAATTTGGACTCTCTCTAGCGGTTGGAGGATTAAATCACCTCGAACTCAACATTTAAATGGACTGCAAAATAATGGTACATTTTGCGACTAATAATGGTACATTTTGAGAGTTTTTAATATGTACACATTTTGTGGGACACGCTGTATATTGTAAAATTCGACTGCGCGACAGACCACACCATTTAATATCCAACATTTAACCTAAATTATTAATCAAATCAAACTTTGTCACATGTGCTGAATATAACAAGTGTAGACCTTACTGTGAAATGCTTACTTACAAGCCCTTACCCAATAGTCCAGTTCAAGAAGAGTTAAGAAAATATTTACCAAATAAAGTAAAGTAAAAAATCTATTTAAAAAATAACACAATAACATAACAACAACGAGGCTATATACAGGGGGTACCGGTACCGAGTCAGTGTGTGGGGGTACAGGTTAGAGGTAATTTGTACATGTAGGTATGGGTGAAGTGACTATGCATAGTAATTAACAGCGAGTAGCAGCATTCTACAATGTAATAGTCCGGTGGCCATATGATTAATTGTTCAGCAGTCTTATGATTCAATCTTAATCCTGTATTGACGCTTTGCTTGGTTGATGGTTCGTCTGAAGGCATAGCGGGATTTCTTATAGGCGTCCGGATTAGTGTCCTGCTCCTTGAAAGCGGCAGCTCTAGCCTTTAGATAGATGCAGATGTTGCTTGTAATCCATGGCTTCTGGTTGGGATATGTACACACGGTTACTGTGGGGACGAGGTCATCGATGCACTTATTGATGAAGCCAATGACTGAAGTGATATACTCCTCAATGCCATTGGATGAATCGCAGAACATATTACAGTCTGTGCTAGCAAAACATTCCTGTAGCTAATTTATGTTAGTATTAGACTTTTATCTGCTTTCTCAAAACATAAGTCTACAGGAGTGCACACCGGGCTATGCAATGAAAAGTTGACAGGCAAGTAAAAAATGTTTTACCGGAACGTTAGCCAACTAGTTAACTATCTAGTAAACACTTTGGATACGAGGTTGGTATCTCTTTTTTGAATGGAATTAAACAGATATATCTTGTAATTCAACAAAATAGTAAATTGGCCAATAATTCTGGACCGTATGCCGATATACGGGACATATTATTTTTGCTAAACCTCTTATCAAAAAGCTGATAGTAGTAGTATTTCCACTGAAATGTCAACCATGCTAATTCCTAACCCGTTAGATAACATTTTAACCACACCAATAATCACACAACATTGATAGCTTGATCACAAGTGCCATAACATTGCATTGTGTGCCCCTCCCGCACATTGACTCTCTGTACCCTTTGCACCATTCATCTTTCCCTCGATCCTCACTAGTTTCCCAGTCCCTGCCACTGAAAAACATCCCCACAGCATGATGTTGCCACCACCATGCTTCACCATAGGGATGGTGCCAGGTTTCCTCCAGACATGACACTTGGCATTCAGGCCAAAGTGCTCAACCTTGGTTTCATCAGACCAAACAATCTTATTTCTCATGGTCCTTGAGTCCTTTAGGCGCCTTTTGGCAAACTCCAAGCGGGCTGTTATGTGCCTTTTACTTAGTTGCTTTCGTCTGGCCACTCTTCTGTCTAGACTGTTCACGAGAATACAAATAGGTCAGATCAGGTGTGCAATGAATAACTTCAATCAGACCCCCTCTCACCCACAGGGAGAGGGGAGGGGGGGGGACTAGCGGGGATTAAAAACTGATGTCCTGTTGTAATCTAGGGGAGAAAATCCCCCTCCAATATTCACCAAAGGAATGTACTCTGTTTCAATAGACTTTTCCCAACGAAACTCTAACATGTTCAAAAGCAAGTATTGGAACAATATTTCTAACAGAACGTGGGGAATGGTCAGAGGTGTTCTATAGAACACTAATGTAATTGTGTTTGTTATTTTGTGATGTTATAAAGAAAATACTGTATCTTGGAAAGTATACCCACTACATGTATGAAGTTAACATACTATGTGTTGTGCATGTAATATGAAACATTTGGAGTGTTTAAGATAAGAGGGATGAATTTTGGGAAGTTATAAGAGATAGTTGTTTTACATAACTTTGCACAGTGACAAGTCACGCCCACGAGTGAAGTCAGAGAGCATGTTAGTCTGATGGAACCGCCCCTTTCGAACAAACTATACAAATTATGGGATAATAAATGAACGTACCAGACCAGAAAGACGTGAAGATGCAGCTGCACATTTTAAAGTGGTTTGAGCTTTGAATCTCAACACGAGGTAGAGACGATAAACTCACCTCCCGGACAATCACTGGAACGGCTGATTAGCTTTAGCTATCCTAAGTAAAGTATCTTTGAAAGCGTATTTAGGTAGGACCATTCTGCTACTCTGCTCAAACCATCGTATTACGCTACTTTCATCACACCACTGGGAACCATCGATCCAGAAGAAGCATCTTCAAAAGCGAATGGAAGGAGAACAAACTGTAGTTCTGTTCAGGACTACACTACAAGTCACTGGATACCGGACAACTACAAAGAAGGACAACAGAATAACACTTGTTGGAACCATTTTGGACAATCAAAGCCTTACAAGCGTGCCTTACAAGCTTAAAAGGCACAAACCCCTTTCCAAGACGGCACTGTTCAGCGAGAGATCCTCGGCGAACCCAGGCATTTTACATAAATACATTCATGATTTCTTACTCAAAGTGGGTGGCGGTTCATGTGCAAAGTATATGTTTACTGTAAATGAGAGTAGTTTCTGAAAGTACCAATGTTAAGTGTATCTGACCCCCTCTCCATCTCTTTTGTAACAAGCAGCCATGTTGTTGTCATTACGCTAGGGACCTGTTTTTAAGATATTACTTATCCAGTCAATAACTGGTGTATGTTTATCCTGTGTTCCCATTTAACTTCTTATGGCTGGGGGCAGTATTGAGTAGCTTGGATGAATAAGGTTCCCAGAGTAAACTGCCTACTACTCAGTCCCAGAAGCTAAGATATGCATATCATTAGTGTATTTGGATAGAAAACACTCTGAAGTTTCTAAAACTGTTTGAATGATGTCAGTGAGTATAACAGAACTCATATGGCAAGCAAAAACCAGAGAAAAAAAATCCAACCAGGAAGTGAGAAATCTGAGGTTTGTAGTTTTTCAACTCATCGCCTATTGAATATACAATGGGATATTGGTCATGTTGCACTTCTTAAGGCTTCCACTAGATGTCAACAGTCTTTAGAACCTTGTTTGATGCTTCTACTGTGAAGGAGGCGGGAATGAGGGCTCTTTGAGTCAGGGGCTGAGCTGACCACGCGCATTCACGTGAGAGTTAGCTTGCGTTCCATTGCATTTCTGAAGACAAAGAAATTCTCCAGTTGAAACATTATTGAAGATTTATGATAAAAACATCCTAAAGATTGATTTCTATACATCGTTTGACATGTTTCTACGGACTGTAACAGAACTTTTGGACTTTTCTTCTGCTCGCACCTCATGAATTTGGATTACTGGGCTAAATGCTCGAACAAAAAGGAGGTATTTGGACATAAATTAGGTACTTTATCGAACATATCAAACATTTATTGTGGAACTGGGATTCATGGGAGTGCATGCTGATGAAGATCATCAAATTTAAGTGAATATTTATAACGCTATTTCTGACTTCTGTTGACGCCAACATGGTGGATGGCTGGTTTTGTTGTCTGAGGGTTGTACTCAGATTATTGCATGGTTTGCTTTTTCCGTAAAGTTTTTTTGAAATCTGACACAGCGGTTGCATTAAGGAGAAGTATATCTCTACTTCTGTGCATAACACTTGTATCTTATATTAAAGATTATGATGACTATTTCTGTAAATTGATGTGGCTCTCTGCAAAATCACTGGAAGTTTTGGAAGCAAAACATTACTGAACGTAACGCGCCAATGTAAACTGAGATTTTTGGATATAAATATGCACTTTATGGAACAAAACATATATGTATTGTGTAACATGAAGTCCTATGAGTGTCATCTGATGAAGATCAAAGGTTAGTGATTAATTTGATCTATATTTCTGCTTTTTGTGACTCCTCTCTTTGGCTGGAAAAATGGCTGTGTTTTTCTGTGAGTAGGTGCAGACCTAACATAATCGTTTGGTGTGCTTTTGCCGTAAAGCCTTTTTGAAATCGCACACTGTGGTGGGATTAACAACAACAAAAATATTTCAATTTTAATTAGACATTGTTGAAGGAAATTAATATATTAAAGTTATTTTGACATTGATAGAGAGAGTTCAGATTATCTCCGCACCAGTTACAGTATTACTCTTCAAACATTGTCAAAATAGAAAGCATGTGAAAGAGCATTTCCCTGAAACCAATATTATACCAAAGCAACATTATTTGATTCATGTTCCATCTCAGATTCCATTTTTGGGTTTAATGGTCAGACATACAGTGCCTTGCAAAAGGAGTCATCCCCCTTGGCAATTGTCCTAATTTGTTGCATTACATCCTGTAATTTAAATAGATTTTTATTTTGATTTCATGTAATGGACATACACAAAATAGTCCAAATTGGTGAAGTGACATGAAAAAAATAACTTGTTTCAGAAAAATAAAAAACTGAAAAGTGGTGCGTGCATATGTATTCACCCCCTTTGCTATGAAGCCCTTAAATAAGATCTGGTGCAGCCAATTACCTTCAGAAGTCATATAATTAGTTAAATAATGTCCACCTGTTTGCAATCTAAGTGTCACATGATCTGTCACATGATCGCAGAATATATACACCTGTTCTGAAAGGCCCCAGAGCCTGCAACACCACTAAGCAACGGGCACCACTAAGCAACGGGCACCACCAAGCAAGCGGCACCATGAAGACCAAGGAGCTCTCCAAACAGGTCAGGGATAAAGTTGTGGAGAAGTACAGATCAGGGTTGAGTTATAAAAAAATATCAGAAACTTTTAACATCCCACGGAGCACCATTTAAATCCATTATTTAAAAAATGGATAGAATATGGTACCACAACAAACCTGCCAAGAGCGGGCCGCCCACCAAAACTCACGGACCAGGTAAGGAGGGCATTAATAATCAGAGGCAACAAAGAGACCAAAGATAACCCTGAAGGAGCTGCAAAGCTCCACAGCGAAGAATGGAGTATCTGTCCATGGGACCAGTTTAAGCCATACACTCCACAGAGCTGGGCTTTACGGAAGAGTGGCCAGAATAAAAGCCATTGCTTAAAGAAAAAAATAAGCAAACACATTTTGTGTTTGCCAAAAGGCATGTGGGAGACTCCCCAAACATATGGAGGAAGGTACTCTGGTCAGATGAGACTAAAATGGAGCTTTTTGGCCATCAATGAAAACGCTATGTCTGGCACAAACCCAACACCTCTCATAACCCCAAGAACCCCATCCTCATAGTGAAGCATGGTGGTGGCAGCATTATGCTGTGGGGATGTTTTTCCATTGGCAGGGACTGGGGTACTGGTCAGAATTGAAGGAATGATGGATGGCGCAAAATACAGCGAAATTCTTGAGGGAAACTTGTTTCAGTCTTCAAGAGATTTGAGACCGGGACGGAGGTTCACCTTCCAGCAGGACAATGACCCTAAGCATACTGCTAAAGCAACACAAGTGGTTTAATGGGAAACACTTAAATGTCTTGTAATGGCCTAGTCAAATCCCAGTCCTCAATCCAATTGAGAATCTGTGGTATGACTTAACGATTGCTGTACACCAGCTGAACCCATCCAACTTGACGGAGCCGGCGCAGTTTTTCCCTTGCGGAATGGGCAAAATTCCCAGTGGCTAGATGTGTTAAGTTTATAGAGACATACCGCAAGACACTTGCAGCTGTAATTGCTGCAAGTGTCTTATTTCTTGTGTCTTATTTCTCTTATTTCTTGTTTGTTTCACAAGAAAAACATTTTTGCATCTTCAAAGTGGTAGGCCTGTTGTGTAAATCAAATGTTACATTTTAATTCCAGGTTGTAAAGCAACAAAATAGGAAAAATGCCAAAGGTGTGAATACATTCGCAAGCCACTGTATAACCTTTGACAATTGAAAAAAAATGCATCCACTTCTGTCTACGAACCTAAATATGATGCTGCACTGGTGGGAGCTATTCGACCGCTGTCTATGGTGATTCTGCCTGTTTGATGGGCAAGAATGGAAGGAAGGCTCTCCTCTCTACCTCAGGTGGTTGCTTTCGCATGTCATGATTCCCAAATTGTAAAATCATAAAATCTGCATTTAGCTCAGAAAACAGGCCCTTCATTATTGACACACAGATTCAAATAGTATACCATAAGTGTAACAATGTGAATTTGCACAAAAGAAAATAAACAAAATCCTGTTTTCAATTGACCACATTTCTGTTCACTTGTTCTTCCTCTGTCGAGTTCCTGATGTTTCTCTCCAGCTTTACAATGAACATGTACTGCCACACCAGCCCCTGCTCTTCCAGTAACCTTATTGGCACTGGGCTCCACTCAGACCTCATAGCACAGCAGGGGTGAAGATACCTTCAACACCATCACCCTCATCCCCTTAATAAGCACCATGGTATTTATATTTATCTTGATTGAGAAAATACGTGTTTAATATGTTAATTTCCAATACCCACTAAACACTCAGGCAGTCTCAAATAGGCCTACTATAATCCCTTTAGCACGTGCTGCTCCGTTCTCATCAAGGTTATGCTATGAGATGGGGACCAATCACTTAGCTTCTGATGTTCAAGATCTTACCTCTGGGTGAGCGGAGAGTCGCCTTGGGCCTGTGTGTGAGGGTCAACTGGCTGACTGCCTTTCTCTTGACTTATGTCTTCATGCATGTGGTGGTGAGTTCATCGCTCCATTTCTCTGAATAGTTAACCTACGTGTGGGCACATTTAGTGACCCAATATTTAACATACATTAAACATATTAAACTCTTACTATCACATTCAAAGACTAATTGCCCTACCCATCTTTTAAACTGAATTTGCCAGTTGTTATTTTTCAGTTTTCGTCCTTGACCCTTATACAGTATTACTCTCCCCTAACGAGATTCCTAAATCACAACCCTACATTCAATGACTAATACCAAGTGGTTGTGTTTAGTTAAATAAAAAATGAAGCTCTTGCAGTGAGATGTTGACCAGGTTCTCTACAGGAGATCCATAGACAGTTTGTGCCATTCCAGTTCTTCTCAGTGGTGTGTGGGGAACATAATTTTCACTGCAGTGTTGGTCCCTGAGACCAGGAACAGATTGCTGGAGTATATTGAGAACTATTTCCGGACTGGATGGAGCGTCACCACAATTGAAGCATAATACCTGTTGCTTACTGGAGCACTGGGAGTAGACTTCATCAACATGATGCAGCCTTTTGCACAAATTGTTTTTATTCAGGTGTTGAATTTCAGCATTTTAAATGTTTGTTAAAAGAAAAAGACCCTGTTGCTGGGATTGTAGCCCGTTTCTGCAGTCAATGGCCAAAAGTGCCTCCTTAATAAGTAATTTAAAAAACGAAAATCTGGTGTTTCTATGTTAAACAGTTTTGTTATATTTCAGTCTTCTGTGATATATAAAGTGTAATATTGGGATGAAAATTGAATTACATTTCAACTCTGACATGGTACAGGTGTCTTTTATTTTAAGCCCATAACCATGTGTGTGAGGTGTATATTTTTGTTCCAAATTAGATTTTTCTCACTGCAGTACAATGTTTTAATGATATAGTTTTATGAATCACTCATACATGTATTTAATTGTAAAATTACATAAATACACATATAGAAACACAATAGTCTGCCTGTCAACTTCATGTACTGTGCCTGTGACAAAATGTTATAGATTTGAGCATTGGGAATGGAGGTCAGACTATCAAAGTAACACACAGACAATTAGGCAGCTCAATTCCCTTTAGGTATTCAAGCTCACCCTTCCTCTTTTGCCTTCTTCCACCAACAGCAGTGAGACGTTTTCTTTCACACAAAAAAATAGTGCAAAATGTTCATGCATCATTACACATTGACACACAATACAATATTGGTTTGGGATTTCAATAGAAACCTTGTTTTGCGACCTAGTTGTTTGACATTGTTTCTTTTCCACTTCAAAAACAAGCCGTTTCTGACATGTCTGCCTTTTCAGGCTTGTTTCCATCAGCCAGCCATGGTAGAGGCTCCCTGGTGGGAACAAAACCTGAGAGCGACAAAAAAATTTGATTTTAACATACTACCTCATGATTGCAAAATAACCAACACTGTGTTGGAGATGGATATTAGTGCTGAATAATAATCTAAAACATGTGATGATCATACACAAACCTAGACTTCATCAGACTGTCAATGGTTCTCATTGATGTCCTTGTTTATTTCGTAGAGGACCCTGAGAGGAAATGCTCTGGCGCCCCCCTCAGGAAACTTCTATAGAAATATCCAAGGGTTTGACAGGACATATTGAAAGTGTGTAGTATAAAAAGACCAATTAGGGTTACCTGAGCATTGACATCACTGCACTGGTGGCCCGTGACAAACTCCTGGATGTGATCCAGATAGGCGATGGTCACCTCTAGCACAGTCACTAGGTCACTCCGGATACCTGGGATCCTGGGTAGTAAGTTTTGGAGTTTACTGCAACTGACAGTGATCCGCCTCCTGCAATACGAAGGAGGGAGGAAAAGTAGAATGGTGTGGAACAACCATGGCCAGAAGGAAAGGTCTTGATAGACTCAAATTCAGATAAATGTAGGCACGTGATATACATGAAGTAGGTTACTATAGAAGCATATTGGGTTTCAGTCAAGACAATTTGGTGTCATGTCACAGTGTGATATAATCCACATGTTGTTGAGTTGGAATGTATTGTACTATACTGTCTTTCTATCTCCCTGACGACACAGCCCACTCGGCACAAACTGGTTGTAATCAGCGTTGCTTCAACGTAATTTGTCCATGTATTGTGACATGGAATCTATGTGTAAAAAACATTTGATTTGCAAAAAGAGTTTGAGTGAAAGTTCAACCACAGGATTATGTCACCGTGGTAACCGATTTTCAACATGGACAATGTTGTAAAATATGTTGAATTTGTACATTTGAAACAACATCAGATCTTCAACATTATATTCACTATCAGAAAAAAATATATGGTCTGGGCAGCACCTCCTGGAGAGTTGACCTATCTACAACTATACATTTGGTCTCCCATCCAGAGTTTTAACCAAGCCCAGCTTAGCTTTGTATTTGTCACTGACTACTACCAATTTTTTATCATGAGAATGATTATTGAGAGATCTCTTAATAACTAAATAGATTCACTGTTACTATCGAAGTCATTCCAAAGGGTAGGTTTAACAGAGCAAATGAAATGTAACCATACTTAAAAATAATACTGTATAAAAATCGACGAGTGATATATGCTTTTGTCTCCCCCTTTTGACACCCAACTTATCAAAAACAGGATAAAACTTTATTGTTTATTGACATGTAAGATATAGGATAAAACTTTGGTCATGGAAAACCGAGTAAAGCAGAGCAAAGCATTATTATAAAAAATCTGGTCCTCTCAGCTACTCCTATCCTGTACCAGGTGGGCTCCTTGCCACCCAGGGACTCTAAACCTTCACATAAGAGATGACAAGTTATATCGTACACGTTATGTATTTAAGAAGTTATCATTCCACGACCTCACCCACAGTAAACCAGGGGTCATCCTCAGTCAGCCCCATCTTTCTCCGGAAGTTAGCTTCCGTATCTGCATCTCCTTCAGGAGCATCAAGCAAGGGCATCATACCTGAAGCCTGCACCACATCTGTAACAGACTTCTTCAAACAAGGTATGATGCAAGCAACACAACACATCAATAACAAAAATACAAGAATTAGGGTCGGAAATCCAGTAACCACCATACCAGTGTACTTACCAAACCAGGCTCCCAACCAAGAGAACAGTCCAGACTCCTCCACCCCCGCCATGGTCCTCATCTCAGCAGCCCACTAAGGGCCTTAGATATACTACCATCTGGACTGGTGTTATTAGGAATAAACGTGCAACATTGTTCGCCAAACATCATACTGACTGGCAAGAAGCATATCCAAAGCAAGTCTATTCTGTCTGGCAACCCTAGATGTGGCCTCAAGCTGTTCAGACATACCAGTGAGTGCATCACGGGAGTAGTTCACAAAACGCTGTTGATTATAGTAGATATAATTAATCCATACAGTCTGCTGGGCATCCACTATGGCTGGCCCTATGATAGGTAGTAAATGCTAGAGTCCATCCTTCCTACCCAAGGCCTGAAATTCATGAGGAACCCCCACTGGCACCCCCAACAGATTAGTGTGTATGTCAACTACATCCTCCGTCCAAGGAGCACTACGTCTATGCCTCCCATGGGATGTAATGTTTTCAGGCCCCCTGGATACAGAACCCAACAGCTGTTCAGCAGTAACATCAACAATGGTCAGTGTAATTATCAAACTGGTCAGAGCACACATACCTTGCCAGTCTCCTCTAAGAATGGGTCTCAGTACTCTTTTGGGTCCACATATCCACCACACATCAGCCAGACCACTAGTTAGGTTTAGGCCTGCAACTGGCATTGATGGTCATGTTACTACTGCAATCAGCTTCAGGCAATCTCCCATAGTCTATGCCATTGCCTGTACCCGTGATGCAACTGTAATTGCCTTTATTTTCAGGGTCTTAGCTGTATACCTCATATAAGTCAGCCACAAATTGTCCCTACCATCAAAACCAGTCTCAGTGCCTAATTGATCAATAGCTGAATAGTCTCTAACGTTAATTATGTGAATGGGATTTGACACAGTGGTGGTGGGTGGCAGGCTCGGTCCAGGGGTGGTAGAGGAGTGTGTCTGGCTCTGGTTCGTCTGGGACCTCTGTGGTTTTGGCAGAACCTTAATAGAAAACACACCCATCGTGTCTGTCCCGGTCCTTTGTAGTCCGAGGGTGTAAGTGCCTGCATCAGAGAGCTTCATGGTTTTGATGGTTAGTAGGATTTCATCACCTTTACAGAGTTCAACAGTGCTCCCAGGTTTCCCCCATATCATGGAAAACCTATCCACCTTTGTGGGATCCCATATGCTATAAGGATACCCTCTTCTCCAATCCCAGCACTGTCCCAAGTTGGTTATCATGTAATCCCCATACGGACACCCTCCCCCGTTACACAGGTACACTGGCCCTCCTGTACACAGGTGTTAAAACCAAACACAAATATCTCAATTTCTTCCCTGCCCTGTTGGCTCAAAATATGTCCCAAATACTTAACTTGAGTCTACCATAATTAAAATTTATCCTAGCTAATTTTCACACCACATTCATCAGAGAAAATATGACAATATAATGTAAATTTCACTGCCTTTTTGTATTAAATTACTGATATTAAGGTATTACAAATGACCCTAGATTCTCCATCCAAATGGCTTTCCAGTGAGGCTGATCAGACCACAAAGGAAAGTTACAATGGAGGTCATAAGTCATACCACCCCTCCAAATAAGTGTTTCTTACTATATTAAACAACATTCCTCTATCAAAAGATTTCACCTATTTAATTAAGACTCAGAAAATAAAAACGTATAATATTTCATATGTGAGTGTACCCCTTTAAGATATCTTGTCTCTGGGAACATTGAAATCCCCTTAAACCCAAAATGTTTGCTACAAACAAAACCTAATAATTATAATAATACCCTCAAATAATTCATTTTAAATTTCCTCAATGTTTCATGTAACTCATTCAGTCTTTAAAGGATTGTCTCCCCAAAATGCTTTATACCCTGCCAATAAACTCACACAATTGTGATAAACACATCCTGCAATCCACTTTGCGGGCTTTTCATTGTTCCCCATAATGAAAACAGATTCTAATGTTAGTATACCTTAACCTCCTGTTTAACTTCAAATGGTGTTATCTGAACAATCAAACCAAAATCAATAACCGGGAATTATTGTAAAACGATATTCAGCTACTTTTAAAAAATGTATTTGGAACTTCTTTTTTTTGTGAAGTGACTCAAAGCTATAATGCACGCATTTTCCCTCTAAATGACACAACCAATTTTCTCTGTCATAATTTGAGGAACGTTATTGTGTAGTCAACGTAATTACGCAGTTTTACCTTCCAACTTCCTCTACCCCAAAATGTAAAATGTACTTCGCTAAATTCATAAGACCATTTCGATGGGCATAAATCTATCGTAATTGTCTCTTCATTAATATTTAGAATTCATCAGATTTAGATAACTGTCTCATCCCATGACCCAGCACCTTTAAAAAAAAATACGACTCCATTCCCAATAGGCTATTCCAGTGATCATTTGGGAAACACAACCTATTACATAGAAATTGCCTCGCCATTATCTCGAACGAATTAGTCTCTCAATTCAACCTAAACAAACTATCAAAACGTTCAGTCATATCTTGAACAAATACTAATAACCGTATCAATCCGGGCAAAACCCATAAATATTTGAATTACAATCAGAATGAATTTTTGTCTATCGATGTCAAGGTTGAGACACGAACCCCAGTCCCCCGCATCGAAGGCAAAAACTTTACCCCAACGCCGTTCAAATGATTGAGTTTCCCCGCCAATAACCATACCATTATAATTGTCTACACTAGCAAACTCCGGCACCGGGACAATTCCCAGAAAACATTATAATTCAAAGGCCCAAGCTTTTCCCCAGCGAGGATTCTCCTTATTCTCCCTTTTAGCGTCTCCAATATCCAACCACCATTGCCGTTGGGCGCGGCAATGCTGCCTTCTTCTGTCCACTCCCTGTATAGCTTTTCTCCCCGCGTCTACCACCATTTATTTCTAAAGTGGACTTCAAAGTTTTCAACACCTTCTCAGCCTGTTGACTAGTCATTGTTAAGTACATTTGGGGTGTGTATCATCAAATTTTTTATTTCCAATACCAATTTGCCACTTTTTTTCATGTCAACGTTGCTACCTCCTTAGTCAATTAACAGTACGACTTCAAGAAATACCCGTAGGTCGTTCAAACTGGTATTAGCTATTCCCACTCAATACCCAATGTACTACATTCATTCAGTGAACTTATCTTATTTCCAATAAAACCCATCTCATTACCCTTAGGTCATTCCCTGTTATTGTACGCCGACTAATAACTAATGTACCACAGTCACTCGAGGAAGTTATCTTATTTCCAATATAACACAGGTCTCTTGCCTGTACTATTATCCGTAGATCATTCAGCACGTCATCAGTACGCCGACTGATAACTAATGTACCACAATCATTCGATTTGTCCTTATCAAATCTTCATTCACACCAGTAAATACGCCGACTCACCCACACAAACCAGTAGGTACGCCGACCCACCTAGTACATTACATTCGCTGTTATATTGCCGTTCACCTCACATTCACACTGGTAGGTTCGCCGACCCACCCTCACATAAACCAGCAGCTTCGACGGACTACCTAGTACATTACATTCAGTCATACCATAAAAGTGATCGATCAGTTCAAAATTGCATTTACCACTATTTAATCCTTATGATCCTTTACCAATATAAATTTTTGCAGAACGTTTTTCACAACAGGTTTCTGCTTACCTTTTTTAGTTGACGGGTCAGGATTTGTGAGACACACCGTCCGACGGCAGTACTGGCCAATCAGCTGGCACACCAATGTCCAGCGAAATCCTTCACCAGATCACGTTCGGGGTCACCAATTGTTAGATTTGCGTCAATTCGAATCTGGTATCAGGATAAATATGACAATGAGTCACCAATTGTATACTATGTTTTTTTATTAGCTAAGCAATAAGTGGTAAATGCAATTTTCGTATATACGGGCTCTCTGTCCCACCTCACAGGGCAAACAGAGAACTGACTTGTTCTTGACAAAGATATTATAAATATACCCTGACAGAAAAAGTTCCTGCTTCTGAGCCGGCCTATCAGAGTAGAGACTGGGCGTGGTTTAGACTCACCCAGCCTATCGTTGATTGTTGTCGTACGAGCTGGGACCAGCCCCCGGGCGCTCCAGTTGATAGATGTAACTTGCTGTGTCGAGTATCTATGCGCTCATGCTCGATACCATTATCTCGCACCTGGCTCCTGTTATAAATCTTGTTGACGCTACACGTTCCCCTAGGGCCCCCCCCCCTCCACACATTAATAAGTCCAATAGCTCAAATGAAAGATAAACACCTTGTTCATCTACCCAGCGAGTCAGATTTCTAAAATGTTTTACGGCGAAAACATAGCACATGTATGTATGTCAAACCACCACAAAGACACAGACAATATGTAGCCATTTTGTCGAACAAAAGATGCAATCACAAACGCAGGATTAAAAGAAAAATAATTCACTAACCTTTTGAAAATCTTCATCAGATGACAGTAATAGGACATGTTACACAGTACATTTATGTTTTTTTCAATAATATGCCATTTATATCCATAAATCTCTGTTTACATTGACGCCATGTTCAGAAAATGCTAAAAAAATGTCTGGAGAAATTGTAGATAGCTCCGGCAGATAACGCCAGATAACAGCAATACACATCATAAACTTTGACTAAATATACATGTTCTACATATAGTTAGAAAGATACACTGCTTCTTAATGCAATCGCTTTGTCACATTTTTTTTTACCGTTACAAATCGTTCACTATTCAATAATCTGAGACGGTGCTCAGACATAAGCAATATTTCTCCGCTATGTTGGAGTCAACAGAAACACAAAATTACAACATAAATATTCCCTTACATTTGAAGGTCTTCGATCAGAATGTAGTGGAAGGAGTCATACTTACCCAAACATCGTTTGGTTTCAAGTCGTGTGTCTTTGTATTTACATATGCTCCAAGTTCCTGCTGAAATGCATCCAAAATTACTTCTGCTCACGAACAGTTGCGCATCAAAACTTCAAAATTACACATTATATGTCGACTAAACTGGTCAAACTAAGTGCAGAATCAAGCTTTAGGATGTTCTAAACGTACAAAACAATGATCTAATCTCTCGGACGAACGTGCTTCTTTGCAGGTGATCTGGAACAAAGGGACGTGTCTTCAAAAAGTGCGTTCTCGTAACCTTGTATTTTGTCGAGACTTTTGCCTGCCAAAGGCTCAAAACTCGCGGGATTTGCACAATTAAATGCTGTACTGAATGAGGACATATAGTGGAAGACATAGAAAGTGTCTCCAGATCCATAGCTGGTTGGGAAGGGTGGGGGCGATGACGTCAAAGTTGCCCCTAGTTTGAGGCTCCCAAAAATAGTTTGGGAGATTGCCTGCCCTGTGAGTTCTGCTATACTTACAGACATAATTCAAACGGTTTTAGAAGCTTTAGAGTGTTTTCTATCCAATAATTATTATTATATGCATATATTAGCAATTTTGGACAGATTTTTTTTCAGTTTACTATGGGCACGCAATTCATCCAAAGGGGGCAGTATTCTGCCTATCCTTAACATGATTTATCTAACAAAAGACCGTTTGTTCTCGCAACACTACGTTCTGAATGTGCCCCCGCAACTCATTGCACAGTTCCTTGTCGTGGAAATTTCCTCTATTTATCAAATCATGAGCGAAAACCCCACACAAGTCAGAGTTAGTTATCAAAGTCCATCTTTAATTATATCAGCTCTATCACAATCCTGTGACTCTCAGATAAATTCTCTGAGAGCCCCCTTACAATGCAACTGAGTTCCTTTAATAGCAAAGACACACATAGTCAGACAGCATAGACATAATTCCTCGTTCAGCTTTGTCTCCTTTCCCAAACCCCAGAACCATAAACCAAATCCTCCATATCAACAGGCATATCAAATTGTCATTTAGATACAACCCACTCAAAATACAACCTCCTGGACGGTTCCCCTCTTTCCACTGGGATTCTCTGTCTCTAACCCTATTACAGGGGCTGAGTCACTGGCTTGCTGGGGCTCTCTCATGCTGTCCCTGGAGGGGGTGCGTCACCTGAGTGGGTTGATTCACTGTTGTGGTCATCCTGTCTGGGTTGGCGCCCCCCCCCCTTGGGTTGTGCCGTGGCGGAGATCTTTGTGGGCTATACTCAGCCTTGTCTCAGGATGGTAAGTTGGTGGTTGAAGATATCCCTCTAGTGGTGTGGGGGCTGTGCTTTGGCAAAGTGGGTGGGGTTATATCCTTCCTGTTTGGCCCTGTCCGGGGGTGTCCTCGGATGGGGCCACAGTGTCTCCTGACCCCTCCTGTCTCAGCCTCCAGTATTTATGCTGCAGTAGTTTATGTGTCGGGGGGCTGGGGTCAGTTTGTTATATCTGGAGTACTTCTCCTGTCCTATTCGGTGTCCTGTGTGAATCTAAGTGTGCGTTCTCTAATTCTCTCCTTCTCTCTTTCTTTCTCTCTCTCGGAGGACCTGAGCCCTAGGACCATGCCCCAGGACTACCTGACATGATGACTCCTTGCTGTCCCCAGTCCACCTGGCCATGCTGCTGCTCCAGTTTCAACTTCCACCGGACTGTGCTGCTGCTCCAGTTTCAACTGTTCTGCCTTATTATTATTCGACCATGCTGGTCATTTATGAACATTTGAACATCTTGGCCATGTTCTGTTATAATCTCCACCCGGCACAGCCAGAAGAGGACTGGCCACCCCACATAGCCTGGTTCCTCTCTAGGTTTCTTCCTAGGTATTGGCCTTTCTAGGGAGTTTTTCCTAGCCACCTGTTTGGGGTTTTAGGCTGGGTTTCTGTACAGCACTTTGAGATATCAGCTGATGTACGAAGGGCTATATAAATAAATTTGATTTGATTTGATTTGGACAAACTCACGGAGAGGAGAATGAGGCTAAAGGTTAAGATAGAAACAACATTAGAGGGAGCATAGAATGATTCCAGACACTGCAACCTTCCTTTCCCCACCATGGGAAAGGTAGGGAGTAAAATATATGTTTACACATGATGACACTTTGACCTCTCCCCTCTCTGTGGCCCATGCAACTTAGTTTTGACATAGAACAGATAACTGCAACCTCGCCACAGTACTATACAAAAATACCATTCTGATGAGAATGAACTTACACACATTAGATTAATATAAAACATCTTACAAATGTTACCAACAAATTCTGATCCTTCCACGACATCCTGTCTTCATGTTATTCTGTATTTTTCCATCATGAGAAAGGCCCATGGCCCTGAAACTGTTAACAATGTCTCAAGTCAGCTATGTTGCAAAACACATACATACATCCACACAATCCAACAGCAGATAATATATCACATATATGGTAACGGGCTATAGTGCATAACACAGAAACCTCATACCACATACACTGCTGCTACAGTCTATTATCTATTCTGTTGCCTAGTCACTTTACCCCTATCTATAGCGTAGCACCCCGTGTTATCGGCATATTCAACAGTTTAAGAAATATATTACCTTCAACAGTGTTATCTTGTGATCAAGACATCAATGTTTTGTGATTATTGGTGTTGTAAAAATGTTTGCTAACGGGTTAGCAATTAGCATGGTTGACATTTCAGTGGAAATACAACTACTATCAGCTTTTTGATAAGCGGTTTAGCAAAAAGAGTCCCGTGTTATAGGCATAAGGTCCCCAGTGATTGGCCACCTTATTATTTTGTTGAATTACAAGATATATCATTGCGTAGCTCGGTGTGCCCTCCTGTAGACTCTTAAAAATTGTTCTTAACCAACATCTTCAGTGTTGTAACCAAAATAATGTCTCATTATTTGTTTTACAGTTTAATCTTATGTTTTGAGAAAGTAGATAACAGTTTAAAACTAACATTTAAATGAGTATAAATCATTTAGGTAAAAAGTTGGATATTAAATGATGTGTGGTCTGTCGCGCAGTCAAATTTAACAATATACAGCGTGTCCCACAAAATGTGTATATATATAACTTTGTGGATCCTTTTCTGTTTCTGCTTGGATCTCTTTGAGTTTTGTGTCACTAACTGGCGAGTTGCTGTACACAGTGTGCACCTGCATGTCCATGCCTTCACTGAGGCTGCTGTCCTTGTAGGTAGGAAACTTCCTGGAGAGTCTGTCTGCGACAGTGCTGTCTTTGCCTGGGTTGGTGAGTGATTGTGAAGTCATATCTTTGTAGTTGAAGGATCCTTCTCTGTATCCTTGGCGGTGCTGCGGCTAGCGGTTTCTTCACAATTGACTCAATGGTATTAGCTATGAAGGTAAGAGCCAGATGCAGACCACGTCGAATAAACAATAGTTTAATATTCCAACAGGGGCAGGCAATAGACCGGTCAAGTCAGGCAGGGGTCAGTAAATCAGAGGTGGGGTAATGGTACCGGGCGGCAGGCAGGCTCAGAGTCAGGGTAAGGCCGAGGTCGGTAATCCAGTGGGGGGCAAAGGTACAAGTCGGCAGGCAGGGTCAGGGGCAGGCAGAGTGGTCAGGCAGGCAGGCTCCGAGTCAGGACAGGCAAGGGTCATAACCAGCAGGGTGAGAAAAGAAAAACTGGAAAAATCAGGAGCTGAGACACAAAACACTGGTTGACTTGAACAAACAAGACGAACTGGCAACAGACAAACAGAGAACACAGTTATAAATACACAGGGGATAATGGGGAAGATGAGCAACACCTGGAGGGGGTGGAGACAATCACAAAGACAGTTGAAACAGATCAGGGTGTGACAGATGGGCTTGTGGTGAGATTCCACAATGACTTGTCATCCATAGATGTACTGATGGAAGGGCTTACATCTAAACAGAATGGTGTACAGCTCCTTTTCAATTTGAGTGTAGTTGGTTTCACAGTCTGGGAGAGATTTGGAAGCGTAGCCGATGGGCTTTCCTTCTTGCAGTAGCACTGCACCTAGTCCATACTTCGACGCGTCCACTTGGAGTCTGAGCTATTTGTTGGGGTCGTAGTAGGAAAGGATTGGTCCTGGTTCTCTCGTGACCAAGTCTTTCACTTTCTAGAAAGCAATGTCGTGTTGCTTGTCCCAGAGGAACTCACTGGACTGCTTTAGCAGCTGATCAGGGGTGCATTAGCATTGGAGTGGCTGGGTGTGAATTTGGCTAAGTAATTGACCATGCCAAGCACTGTTTCCACCTCTGCGCGGTTCTTTGGTGGCTCCATCTCCTTTATGTCTAAGATCTGCTGTGGATCTGGCTTGATTCCATTCGCTGTGAGAAGATGTCCGAAGTAGCTGACCTCTGTAGCACCGACTGTGCTCTTCTCGGGGGTTGAGACATACTCTTCTCTCGCGGGACCTTTGCAGCATCGCACAGAGATTTCGTTTTCCACTTTGGTTCAACAACAGACAAGGATGTTGTCCACAATTGTCACAACCCCATCGAGGCCTTCATACATCTCGTTGCTCTTTCGCTGAAACTCGACTTGGACTGAGATAATCCCAAAAGGCAGGCGATAAAACCTATAGTGTCCAAACGGTGTGTTTAACGTTGTGAGCTTCGTTGACTCCACTGTGAGCTCGATAGCCCAGTAGCCTGATCTGGCGTCGGCAAGGGATAATGGGGGCGTTTGATAGACTCAAATCTCTTGGGTCAAGACATACTCAGAGCTTGCCTGTGCAAGTTCTGTAACCTTGGTGACGATGTCAGATTTCTCCATGCTCTCCAACTCTTTCTTCAAATGGGAGATGAGAGCAAGGGGAATTGTTCTCGGTGGGTATACCACAGGGGTTGCGTCTGGGTCAAGGTGAATGGTACATTCTCCTGGGAATACTCCTATTCCTGTAAAAACAGACATTCTCTGTCTCTTCTGGTGCTGTCACTGATAAAACTAGCTTGATGAGGCCCATGTCTAAACATGCTTTAAGACCTAGCACTGCAGCTACTCAAGTGTCGGCAATGTAAAAGTCCATCATCATGTCAGTTTTCTTGTATTTGCATTTGCATTTGAAAGTGCATCTGCCTTTTACTGGGAGCTGTTCAACACCATAACCAGTCAGTCTGCGCATGGTGGGCTGTAGCTTGCACTCTGATGTCAAGCTGCGGTACTTATTCAGAGGAATAATGTTTACTTGTGCACCAGTGTCTAGTTTGGACTTTAGCTCTGTGCCTTGTGTTCCGATCTCAATGTCAGCATAGGCTTGCTCTGTCTCTATCTGACTTTCCTGTGTCAATAAATCAGTAAACAGTTCATCAGCATTTTACTCTTTGATTGACATTACATTTACTGTTTTCTCATGGTAAGCTCTGCACACTTTTGCAAAGTGATTCAATTTTCCACATTTGGTACACTGTTTGCCTTTTAGCTGGGCAAATTTGGCAAGACCTGGGTGGTCATGCACATTGTATTCACAATATCCACATGTAATGGGGCGTTGAGTCTTTGTCCCTCTGTTCTGAAGCACACTGTCTGGGCACCGGAGGTGTGCTTAGATGTTTGCCTGACTGTGTGCAATGCTTGTTCACATGATGTGCTCGTGCTGCCGTACAAAATGATTTTTTCATCTGAGCCTGTGCTAGCTCGTGAGATCTGGCTATTTCGATAGCTTTGTCCAACGTTAGCTCAGACCCAACATCCAAAAGTTTCTCTCTCACATGTGGTGAGTGTATTCCAAATACAATACGGTTCCTAACCATCTCATCCTTGTTTGCATAATCACAGTCTTTCTCAAGCAGATATACAGTGCCTTGCGAAAGTATTCGACCCCCTTGAACTTTGCGACCTTTTGCCACATTTCAGACTTCAAACATAAAGATATAAAACTGTATTTTTTTGTGAAGAATCAACAACAAGTGGGACACAATCATGAAGTGGAATGACATTTATTGGATATTTCAAACTTTTTTAACAAATCAAAAACTGAAAAATTGGGCGTGCAAAATTATTCAGCCCCCTTAAGTTAATAATACTTTGTAGCGACACCTTTTGCTGCGATTACAGCTGTAAGTCGCTTGGGGTATGTCTCTATCAGTTTTGCACATCGAGAGACTGACATTTTTTCCCATTCCTCCTTGCAAAACAGCTCGAGCTCAGTGAGGTTGGATGGAGAGCATTTGTGAACAGCAGTTTTCAGTTTTATATCTTTATGCTTGAAGCCTGAAATATGGCAAAAGGTCGCAAAGTTCAAGGGGGCCGAATACTTTCGCAAGGCACTGTAGCTCAGTCACAGACTATTTTGATTCAGCCTTTGTAAGTGTCCACATATTGTAAATGTCTCTCCCTTTTTCATCGATCCAGAGGAGCAGGTAGCTGCACTTTTCCTCTTCTCCTCTGTCCTTCAGAGAACCCATGAACATTAGCTCCACATGCTGTTTGAACTTATGCCATGCATCGGGTATGTTTGTAGACTTCCCGTCCATTCAAGTTGAAGGAACTCCAGCAAAATCCATCTTTTTTGTCCTTTTACTCTGACACCATGTCTTGTTTTGCACGCTGTGTACAAAATAATAAAATGCAGTACGACAGGAGCTTTATAAAACATAGCTCTTTATTAGCTAGTTATAATTGGCATGTTTATGTGTCTCCGGCGATGATCAACTGAAATATTCTCACGACCTGGGTGGTCTAACCAATCATAGCGCAGTATGATATGACCATGCTGTAGGTCATGTTACAGTTTGTTACATGCAAAATGTTTTGTGGACTTCAACGGACAGATGTTGGTCTCTGTTTTTGTAATGAAACCAGTGGCGGTTTTAGCATGTCAATCTTGGTTGGGCAAACTCAAAGAAAATGTGTTTAGATGCATTCCAGCAAAGCCACTACACAACACAACACAGCACTAAACAATACATTAGTTGCTATATAACAGTGACAAGCGGTTCCCACAAACTGTTAGGACCTACATAAAGTTGTCGCAACAGCAGAGCTTTCTTTTCAGCACCATGGAGTGAATCCTTACCACCGCTACTAATGGCTGTCAGCGAAACAGTTCATTCAGCCTCATTTACTGCCTTTTTTTAAAAACATACACTACCGGTCAAAAGATTTAGAACACCTAGTTATTCAAGGGTTTTTGTTTATTTTTACTAAAGACCCTTGAATGAGTAGGTGTTCTAAAAAGTTTGACTGGTAGTGTATGTTTTATAAAAAGGCAGTAAATGAGGCAGAATGAACTGTTTCACTGCCAGATAAGGCAAATTCTTATTGGTGAACGGAAAAGGCAATCTGTAATTTCGATTAAGACATTAATGAGCGAGTTAAGACGGACATGGTCAATATAACTATTTGTTCAGCACTTTTGAAATGTACAGCAACAGAATTCAGAACATGGGCTGTTCTTAAAGTATTCTCCCTTTACACCAAGTCAGAACCGTAGGATTAATAAAAGGGGCATATAAAGCAGACAATGAAAGCTCTTACAATATTCTCTAAAACAGGCTATAAATCAAATCAAATTGATTTATATAGCCCTTCGTACATCAGCTGATATCTCAAAGTGCTGTACAGAAACCGGGCCTAAAACCCCAAACAGCAAGCAATGCAGGTGTAGAAGCACGGTGGCTAGGAAAAACTCCCTAGAAAGGCCAAAACCTAGGAAGAAACCTAGAGAGGAACCAGGCTATGTGGGGTGGCCAGTCCTCTTCTGGCTGTGCCGGGTGGAGATTATAACAGAACATGGCCAAGATGTTCAAATGTTCATAAATGACCAGCATGGTTGAATAATAATAAGGCAGAACAGTTGAAACTGGAGCAGCAGCACGGCCAGGTGGAGGAGTCATCATGTCAGGTAGTCCTGAGGCATGATCCTAGGGCTCAGGTCCTCCGAGAGAGAGAGAAAGAGAGAATTAGAGAGAGCACACTTAAATTCACACAGGACACCGAATAGGACAGGAGAAGTACTCCAGATATAACAAACTGACCATAGCCCCCCGACACATAAACTACTGCAGCATAAATACTGGAGGCTGAGACAGGAGGGGTCAGGAGACACTGTGGCCCCATCCGAGGACACCCCCAGACAGGGCCAAACAGGAAGGATATAACCCCACCCACTTTGCCAAAGCACAGCCCCCACACCACTAGAGGGATATCTTCAACCATCAACTTACCATCCTGAGACAAGGCTGAGTATAGCCCACAAAGATCTCCGCCACGGCACAACCCAAGGGGGGGGCGCCAAGCCAGACAGGATGACCACATCAGTGAATCAACCCACTCAGGTGACGCACCCCCTCCAGGGACGGTATGAGAGAGCCCCTGTAAGCCAGTGGCCCCTGTAATAGGGTTAGAGGCAGAGAATCCCAGTGGAAAGAGGGGAACCGGCCAGGCAGAGACAGCAATTCACCTTCCCACTCCTGGGCCAGACTACACTCAATCATATGACCCACTGAAGAGATGAGTCTTCAGTAAAGACTTAAAGGTTGAGACCGAGTTTGCGTCTCTGACATGGGTAGGCAGACCGTTCCATAAAAATGGAGCTCTATAGGAGAAAGCCCTGCCTCCAGCTGTTTGCTTAGAAATTCTAGGGACAATTAGGAGGCCTGCGTCTTGTGACCGTAGCGTACGTGTAGGTATGTACGGCAGGACCAAATCAGAGAGATAGGTAGGAGCAAGCCCATGTAATGCTTTGTAGGTTAGCAGTAAAACCTTGAAATCAGCCCTTGCTTTGACAGGAAGCCAGTGTAGGGAGGCTAGCACTGGAGTAATATGATATATTTTTTTGGTTCTAGTCAGGATTTTAGCAGCCGTATTTAGCACTAACTAAAGTTTATTTAGTGCTTTATCCGGGTAGCCGGAAAGTAGAGCATTGCAGTAGTCTAACCTAGAAGTGACAAAAGCATGGATTAATTTTTCTGCATCATTTTTGGACAGAAAGTTTCTGATTTTTGCAATGTTAAGTAGATGGAAAAATAGCTATAGGCTACATGTGCACCACCATGTCAGAACAGTAGGCTAAGTTATGAGTCTACCTTGCTAGCAAAGATTTTGAAAGTATGATGTTGACATGATCATGCCTGCTAGAGTTAGCGGCAGGCGGACGAGCAATATCCACAGTATGGATGAAGCCGGAGCTGGAATGTGAAGCTATCTGAAGGTGGTTAACTTTAGAAAACCCTGAGTAGATCTAGCTTGCTTAGTAGGATACCCCCTTGGTATAGGCTCTGACATTAAATAGGCTATGATGTCTTGCTCCTACCTCACAGCAATGCTGTAGCCTACCCACACTGTCATAAAACTACATAGGCCTACAGGGCTATTTACTTTCAAGCATGCTTGGCTATTGAATGAGCGATGGATAAATGGTAGTTGTGCAGCAGGAATAAACCAGTCATGTCTGAAACGGAAAGACCTGCAATATAAGATTATGATAAAGGCCTATATACAGTAAGTAAAAGGAACACATTAGGCTACATGCTTCTATGTGATCTCCATACCAACTGCAAATATATTGGTTTTATCATTAGGCCCACGTTTGAATGATTTTATTAGCCTACTATTATTATAATTCCCCTGCATCAAACACCTCAATTTCCCACAAAAGAACAATATTTGCTTGCAGTATTGTTCAAAATGTATAAATACCAACCTTTGCAGGAAAACTGGCGCACACAAGGTTGTCTTTTTTTGTGTGCACAGACCCAGGTGTGTTGAATTTAAGTAATCACGGTTGGTCGGGTAAAGATGGTGGAAGTGGATACTGAGGTAGAATCAAGCAGCGCGTTGGGCAAAGTTGGTGAAGATGAATGTTCTGAATGGACAACAGTAGTAGTGAAAATTGGAACAAAATGGAAATTGTCTAAAATTGGAGTGGAGGATACATGTATGAATGATAATGAATCACTTCTTGTTGGAATGCTATTGTTGAGTAAGGATGCATATGTTGGAACCCCGTTAGGGGGGTGTCAAATGGTGAAGTATGCTTGGGAATTGAAAAAGATTGTCAGAGTGACCAGGAGTTGTCTTATTTTGATTAATTGTATTTCAGAAGAACAGAGGAAGATTGTAGTGAGCCTCGGAGTAGAGTACCCGTCAAAGGAGTCATCTCAGGGTTGACGACCGAGGTACAGGTTGAATACCTGAAGAAAATTCCTGGGGTGGTTGGTGCCTGGCATCTGACCTGCTGGGTGAATGGAGAAAAATAAGAAAGTCTGTCAGTCCTGTTGTTTTTTGATAAAGAGCAAATACCTATACATGTGAAGCTTGTTTATGTAAGATACGTTGTAAGAGCTTTCATCCGCAAACCATTGCAGTGTGGGAGTCATGAATTGTAAAGGATTTGGCCATGTTTCAAGTTTGTGCAGACGGACAGAGTATATTGAAGAACAGTGTGTAGAAGGATGACAGTGTTGCAATTGTGGTGAGGATCATTATCCTGAGTTCTTGGAGTGCCCTGTAAGAGTGAAGGAGATTGAGGTAGCACAAGTTAGAGCGGTCAATCAAATCTCCTTTACGAAGCTACTACCAACTGTAATAAATGTTAGCTGCCAATCAAAACACACCCTGTGTTAAAAAGGTGGATTTTTTGGCATTCGATGCCACCGTGATAAACTGTACGTCTTGTACGTGATAAACTGTACAAGTCTTAAAGAAGTCTAAGAAACTGGACATTATTGAGACTGCGGCAGCTTCCAATTGAGCCTGTGTATGGATCAGATCAATTACATTTTTTTTTTACAGAAAACTGGTTTGATTTCTTTTAGTTCATTGATTTACTTTTTGGTAGTTTGCTAGTTTTTTGGTTGGGTATTTTGTTCCATTTTTGTGAATTCTGTTTACATCCTGCACAGTAGGTGGCGGGATGCACATTACATTGTGCGATCGCCATATGCCGAAGAAGAAGAAGAAGATTTAGCTCAGTTGGTCAGGTGCAGGGCCTAGTTGGAACAAAATCCTGCAGTAGCCTGTCTGCTGCACTCCAGGAACAAAGTTGCCAACCCCTGCTCTAGTAACTTTTGAAGTAAGGTGAAATTGCCCCTAAGATGCTGACCTTGGGTCAGTTTAGATTTTCCTCTACGTATGGTTAAGGTTAGGATTGGGGGAGGGGAAGCTGATCCTAGTTCTTTTTCCAAGAGGAAGAAGATGCTCCTGATTGGTAGCATCTAAAGATCATATACCTCTGATAATTCCCTGGACCTCATGGTCAATATCAAACAATATCCATTACAATGAAATGCACAATATCATTGCTCAGAAGCAGTGTGATAGTCTAATGCACCATTTTTATTGATGCTGGTCCAAGGCTTGAACTCTTTGTAACCACTAGATGGTGTTATGCACTTAGCAATGGAGTACCTCTGCCCGTCATTCTTAAAGATATGTTTGCTGTTGTGAATAGTCCAAATGATATATTACAATACATACCTATTTAGGTGATGGTGCAATGACAGTAAAAGGTATAATCACATGATAGGACCATTTTGGTTATAAAATTGGCTAAAATCCTCGTCATTCTACAACACATCCTCACCAACTGGTAGTCAATACTGATAACTTGAATTTGACGATGACCATGCTTAAAATAATCACAAAATCATTAAACATTTGAGGTTATTTGAATCTTTATAACTGCGAGTTGAGGTTGAAGATGAGGCTCCAAGGGTCCTAACAGCAGATGTCCAATGTTCATCATGTCCACTACTCTCGGATGGCCACGTCCTTTCTAGTCACCCAAAGAAAAGGTGACTGGACTCTGAAAGATGTATAGAAAATTATTTACTGTGCTCTTGTCGCTAATGAGCACACAAATTAAGCAGGCAAGGGCTCTACAAAGGAGAAAATAACCCTAGGGCAATGGGTACATCTAAAATGGCACCCTATTCCCTACGTAGTGAACTACTTTTTAAAGATTCCGAAAAGATGTCACAGTTGGTAAATGCTTTTTGGGTTGTGATTTGTGAATTGTTGCTTATAAATAAATGAGTGAAAAAGTGAACAAGACACACACAGTGAAACATTAAGTCACTGGAGTGCAGTTTGAAACAACTGATTGCCCCCTTGCAGATCTGTGTGCTATCAGCACAGTGTGTCTAATTTCACGCCAGGAAAAGATTGGTGTGCAAAAGCCTTTGCATAATGGGGACCTATGTTTAAACGCATATATCAACCACAGGTGGCCGGTGGCACCTTAATTGAGGAAGACGGGCTCAAAGTAATGGCTGGAATGGAATCGAACACATCTAATACATGTTTTCCATTTGTTTAATACCATTCCAGACATTATTATGAGCCGTCCTCCCTTCAGCAGCCTCCTGTGATATCAACTCTGTCAGGGGTTTGATTCCTGGGGATACCTTGCTGCCAAAGCCTATGCCATGTGATTGTGAATGAGAGTTTGATAGCACTCCAGTGGATATTCTCAACGCACAAACCACATTAGCTCTTATTGACTTGCGAGCTATACTTCTCACAGACTCTCAAGACTTAGAATGCTGCTTGTCCTCTGGATGACAGTAAAACAAAATGGCAACTTCATTCTTTAAAAAAAATATATGCAGTACCAGCCAAAACTTAAGACACACCTACCTACACATTCCAGGATTTTTCTTAATTTGTACTATTTTCTACATTGTAGAATAATAGTGAAGTCATCAAACTATGAAATAACACATATGGAATTATGTAGTAACCAAAAAAGTGTTAAACAAATCAAAATATATTTTATATTTGAGATTCTTCGAAGTAGCCATCCTTTGCCTTGATGACAGCTTTGCACAATCTTGGCATTCTCTCAACCAGCTTCATGAGGTAGTCATCTGGAATGCATTTCAATTAACAGGTATACCTTGTGAAAAGGTAATTTGTGGAATTTCAAATCAAATTGTATTTGTCACATGGGCCGAATACAACAGTGAAATGCTTACATAGAAGCCCTTAACCAACAGTGCAGTTTTAAGAATAGATAAGTAAATACAATTAAAATAAAAGTAACACATAATTAAAGAGCAGTAGTAAAATATCAATAGTGAGGCTATATACAGGGGGTACCGGTACAGAGTCAATGTAACGATGTACGCTGAGAGTCGGGAAGCAAGTTCAGGGAGTGAATACATTTAATTAATAAATTAACAAAATAAGAAACAAACAGCGCACCGACATGGAACAGAAGCAATGACGACTGGGGAAGAAACCAGAGTGACATATAGAGGGCAGGTAATCAAGGAGGTGATGGAATCCAGGTGAGTGTCCTTATGCGCAGATGCACGTAACGATGGTGATAGGTGTGCTCCATTTTTTTTTATTTTTTTTATTTTACCTTTATTTAACTAGGCAAGTCAGTTAAGAACAAATTCTTATTTTCAATGACAGCCTAGGAACAGTGGGTTAACTGCCTGTTCAGGGGCAAAACGACAGATTTGTACCTTGTCAGCTCGGGGGTTTGAACTTGCAACCTTCCGGTTACTAGTCCACCGCTCTAACCATGCTCTAACCACTAGGCTACCCTGCCGCCCCATAACGAGCAGCCTGGTGACCTAGAGGCCGGAGAGGGAGCACAAGTGACAGTACCCCGTCCCCGACGCGTGGCTCCAGCCGCAGGACGCTGACCAAGATGACGATCCCGGGGATCAGGTGCAGACCAGTCACCTCTGCTAAGGCGCGGGAACCTGTCGATCCAGCCGAGGCGCAGGAGCATGGCTGCCTAGAGCGCCAGATAGAGAGCATACGTGACAGTAGCCCCTTCCTGGCACGTTCGGCTCCAGGCGTAGGACGCAACCACAGGGACGATCCCGGGGATCCGGAGTGGACTGGTCGCCTCCGCTGAGGCGCAGAAACCTGACGAACCGGCTGAGGTGTGAGAGCCTGATTTGTTGGCTGAGACCTCCCAGTTGCCTCGGTGGAGGCACAGGAACCTGTTCACCCAGCTGAGGCATGGGAGCCTATCGAACCCACTGAGGCATGGAAACCGGTGGAGCCAGCTGAGGCAGGGAAACTCCCAGGTATCTCTGGGTCCAAAAGCCAGACCCGACATCACGTCCAACACCAAAACAAACAAAAAAAACACTCCCTGATGCTTCCCTTTGTTGAGTCGTCATTCTGTAACGATGTACGCTGAGAGTCGGAAAGCAAGTTCAGGGAGTGAATACAATTAATAAATAAATGAACAAAACAAGAAACACAAACAGCGCACTGACATGAAACAGAAACAATGACGACTGGGGAAGAAACCAAAGGGAGTGCCATATAAAGGGCAGGTAATCAAGGAGGTGATGGAGTCCAGGTGAGTGTCATTATGCACAGATGCGCGTAACGATGGTGACAGGTGTGGGCCATAACGAGCAGCCTGGTGACCTAGAGGCTGGAGAGGGAGCACAGGTGACAGTCAATGTGCGGGTGCACCGGTTAGTCAAGGTAATTGAGGTAATATGTACATGTATGCATAAATAATAAACAGAGAGTAGCAGCAGCGTAAAAGAGGGTGGGGGAGCAATGCAAATAGTCTGGGTAGCCATTTGATTAGCTATTCAGGAGTCTTATGGCTTGGGGATAGAAGCTGTTAAGAAGTCTTTTGGACCTAGACTTGGCGCTCCGGTACCGCTTACCATGTGGTAAGTGGTACCTCTGACACTATCTGGTATAGAGGTCCTGGATGGCAGGATGGCTTCATTTTTGCAAATCTAATAATAAAGCTGTTGTGGGAAGAATCTACAATCTCTTTCTTCCTATAACATTTCCCTGACAAACATTATGTACAAAAGAAGTTAAAAAAGACAAACGCAAAAAAACTACGAAAATAGCAGAGTTGGCTAGGCGCATGTCAAATGTCAGCCATCACCTCCAGCACCATTCCATATTGTGGCTTTCTGTTGTGTTTTGTGGAAAATGTGTTACTGGCTGCAGATGTTGCACTCCAACATTGGAATTAGTGTTCAATCAATCATTAGGACATCAATGCACCATTTAACATCATAGATGATTGTCTATTATTGACCTGTTATACTGCAGTTAAATCCATTTCAGACTGAGAGGAGAGGTCCATGTGTTGTGCGCTATATGAAGGATGTGTTGGTAGGGGAACAACTAAAGCCCAAGTGACAGGGTTCTGGCCCGATATAAAACAGTGTGGGCGTCTGTCCCCTGTCAGAAAGCTTTGTCTGCATTAGAAAGTCTATGGAGAGAAAAGGCTGGCGGCGCTCTCACTGAGCCAATATTCAGGGCTCATTATGGTCATAGACAATGGAGATCAACACCATTTATTAGTCCCCCCAGCATCCTCAGATACCCTCTAATGGAGCTTTCTTATGTCTATTATGGAAGTAATTTACTCACATTCTCTTCCCCTGCCCTCGCTGTCACTTTCACTAGGGGATGTACTGTATGTAGGGGGATCTATGTATTCTCTCTGGGCTTGGCTAAAACCACAACAACAGCATGCCTGCAGTAACAAAAATAAAACTGCCAGAATGCTCAAATCTCCTCTCCCTTTGCCTATCTAACTGGGCCATATTTCACTTTTGAGGGAGACAGAATCTGTGGTTTTCTAACGTATGCATGTTATTTGGATCATGCTACACAGGGGTCCTACTTCCCCATGGTTTTGCACACAACAATGCAACCAGTAAACTAAAGATATTCTAAAATATTGGATTGACTCTGGATCCATATACTGCTTCTTGGGTATCCATAAGACGAGGTAAATCTATTATGTCTAAACGACCTCCAACTTTTACTCCCTCTTGTGGAACATTTCGTAAAATTGTAATAAGCTGACCACTTGCAGCTAAAGCTATGCAGTCAAGACTCTTCATTATGCTTCAAATCAAATGTTACATGCTTCATAAAAAAATTGTTAGTGCAAAAAGGGCCAATGCAGATAGTCCAGTTAACTATTTAACTAACTATGTTGCAGTCTTATGGCTTTGGGAAAGAAGCTGTTCAGGGTTCTGTTGGTTCCAGACTTGGTTAATCGGTACGCAGTCAAGATGCTCTCAATGGAGAAGCAGTGCGGCTTGGTTGGGTTGTGTATCGGAGGACACATGACTTTCAACCTTCGTCTCTCCCGAGCCCGTACGGGAGTTGTAGCGATGAGACAAGATAGTGCTACTAAACAACTGGATACCACGAAATTGGGGAGAAAAAAGGTGTCAAAAAATATATATATATCGTTTAGGACCTTGAGCGTGGCTGAGGTGCACCCATGACCAGCTATGAAACCAGATTGCATAGCGGAGAAGGTGCGGTAGGATTCGAAATGGTCGGTAATCTGTCTGACTTGGCTTTCGAAGACCTTAGAAAGGCAGGGTAGGATAGATATAGGTCTGTAGCAGTTTGGGTCAAGAGTGTCCCCCCCTTTGAAGAGGGGGATGACCGCAGCGGCTTTGGGGTACGACACGAAAGAGAGGTTGGACAGGCTAGTAATAGGAGTTGCAACAATTTCGGCAGATCATTTTAGAAAGAAAGGATCCAGATTGTCTAGCCCAACTGATTTGTTGGGGTCCAGATGTTGCAGCTCTTTCAGAACATCAGCTGACTGGATTTGGGATAAGGAGAAATGGGGAAGGCTTGGGCGAGTTGCTGTGCAGTTGACCGGGGTAGGGGTAGCCAGGTGGAAAGCATGGCCAGCCGTAGAAAATGATTAATTATGCTTATTGAAATTCTCAATTATAATGGATTTACCGGAGGTGACAGTTTCTCCTATCCTCAGTGCAGTGGGCAGCTGGGAGGAGGTGTTCTTATTCTCCATGGACTTTACAGTGTCCCAGAACTTTTTAGAGTTTGTGTTGCAGGAAGCAAATTTCTGCTTGAAAAAGCTAGCCTTGGCTTTTCTAACTTCCCTGAGAAGTTGCTTATCACCTGGGTTGTTCGATGCTAATGCAGAACGCCATAGGATGTTTTTGTTTTGGTTAAGGGCAGTCAGGTCTGGAGAGAACCAAGGGCTATATCTGTTCCTGGGTCTAAATTTCTTGAATGGGGCATGCTTATTTACGATGGTGAGGAAGGCATTTAAAAACAATAACCAGGCATCTTCTACTGACGAGATGAGATCAATATCCTTCAAGGATACCCGGGCCAGGTTGATTAGAAAGGCCTGCTCGCTGAAGTGTTTCAGGGAGCGTTTGACAGTCATGAGTGGAGGTCGCTTGACCGCTGACCCATTACGGATGCAGGCAATGAGGCAGTGATCGCTGAGACCTTGGTTGAAAACAGCAGAGGCGTATTTAGAGGGCAAGTTGGTTAGGATGATATCTATGAGGGTGGCCGTGTTTACGGCTTTGGGGAGGTACCTGGTAGGTTCATTGATAATTTTTGTGAGATTGAGGGCATCAAGCTTAGATTGTAGGATAGCTGGGGTGTTAAGCATGTTCCAGTTTAGGTCACCTAGCAGCACGAGCTCTGAAGATATATGGGGGGCAATCAGTTCACATATGGTGTCCAGAGCACAGCTGGGGGCAGAGGGTGGTATATAGCAGGCGGCAACGGTGAGAGACTTGTTTTTAGAGAGTTGGATTTTTAAAAGTAGATGTTCAAATTGTTTGGGTACAGACCTGGATAGTACGACAGAACTCTGCAGACTATTTCTACAGTAGATTGCAACACCGCCCCCTTTGGCCATTCCATCTTGTCTTGAAATGTTATACAGTAGTTAAGGATGGAGATTTCAGAGTTTTTGGTGGTCTTCCTAAGCCAGGATTCAGACACTGCTAGGACATCCGTGTTGGCAGAGTGTGCTAAAGCAGTGAATAAAACAAACTTAGGGAGGCTTCTAATGTTAACATGCATGAAACCAAGGCTATTATGGTTACAGAAGTCATCAAAAGTATGAAGCATAGAAATATGAAATATGAGGTATAGAACAATTTAAAACTTAATTTCCCCATTTATTTACTCATCCTCAATAACAAGCTTATAGCTTGTTATTGCCAGTTGACTGTTACAGTGGTACTGGAATTCCTCAGCTAACACACAAGCAATAAGAGTGGTTTCCCCTGCTCTCTCCATCCGTTCATCATGCTGCCAGTCAAGTCAATGGTAGCTTCATCGGTAACCAGGGTTCATATCTGCAGGAAGTAGGGGTGCTAAGGGTGCTGCGGCACCCCCTGATGAATAAAACATAATTGAAAAATTGGACACACCTACTCATTCCAGGGTTTTTCTTAATTTGTACTATTGTCTACATTGTTAGAATAATAGTGAAGACTATGAAATAACACTATGAAATTACATGGAATCATGTAATATCCCAAAAAGTTTTAAACAAATAAAAATAAAATAATTTTGAGGTTCCTCAAAGTAGCCACATTTTCCCTTTGACAGCTTTGCACACTCTACCTGCTGGGAGATTGACCCGTCGAGGGTTGGCCTTCTTGGAGATTGACCAGTTGGTGACCTCTGTTGTAGAGTAAGAGTTGAATACCCCAGGTCTATCAACTACGAGAACAACAGCAACCTTTTTGCAAACGACATTGCTAAAATAAGTACAATAAAGTTAACCTCACTGTACGTTACCTCTAATACTCATCTCATGTAGCCTAATTGTCATCTTATTTTCACACTGTACCTAAATGACATAGGTTAGATTTGCACTAAACAATGTTATATGTCAGCACTTAAAAGGCATGTACAACAGCTGGTATATGGTTTGCCTCATATACATTGTCTACTGGTATCATTTTAAATTGAGGACATAAAGCTCAACATGTAAACAATGCCTGGGTTTATCTATTCTCTGCTTCAGGTGACAGATCCCCATGAGGCAAGTGATGCCATTATACTGTAGGCATATGGCTGCATTGGCAATGCGTGCCATATGATAAGCTGCAAAATTGATTCAGATAGCTGATATAATAAGACTGCTGATATACTGAGACAGAGTGACAATCAAATAAAACAAATTGGAGAACTTAACCCCAGACAAAGAGGAAATGTTCATTTGAGAATGCAACAAAGGAACAAAGACACATTAGAGACAAAAACCCTTCCCTTCTTTATTGCAGGATTGAGATATGTGATTAATCGACATTGACACTTTCAGTTTAAACACTTCACTTCAAATAATCATCACGACAAAATGTACAAATAAGAACTAGTACGTAAAGATTATGCATCTCAGTCTAAACAACCATAGATAATTGGGTGGTAAAAAGTAGCCAATTATTACTAAAGACTTTGATAAGTTGAATCAGGTGTATTATTGCTGGGCAGAAACAGATCCCGGAACACTCAGCAGACCTCCAGCAGAGTTGACCTGCTCCAATTATAATAGGTTCATACATTGTGTGTGATGTTAAACACATGGCATATAGGTAGGCCTACCTATGTTAGCAAATGTTGTATACAAAAAAACAGTTAAACATACATCACAAACAATGTATAAACCTATTACAATTGTTTCTTTTTCAGCCCAGCAATAACACACCTGATTCAATTGATCAAATACCGCTGGTATACTAAGTTGCAATTGAGAGAAGGTGTTAAAGTTCACAGTTAGCCATTGTTATGTAAATGACAGCTGAAAAGTCATTGTGGCCTGGCTTTGGCCCCTAGTGAGAGCATGTCCAGCGGAGATACGCGTGCCAGCCCGCGTAGATGGAAACAGAAAAGTCTGAGCGTTCTGTGTGAAACAGTGGGGTAAATCCTGTATGGAAATGCGCCATTGGGACCTCTCTCTTCATCTGCAAACACAGGGTTTCACAGCATTTCGTATCTGAGGACTGAAAACATCACAAAGAAA